>NW_009258782.1:345787-354740 GCF_000687185.1 Egretta garzetta | reverse complement strand
CATCACTTTCCCGTGGCCGGCGGAGCCTCCCGCCGCTCCCCCAAAGCGTTCTTCCCCTAGGAAGTACATATGGAGGACATACCACTTAACCTACGCCGGGGAGAAACTGGCAGATGACAGAAAGAAGCTGAGAGAGTGAGTAACCGAGTCCCCTCCGGCGCCTGGGGAGGCCTAGCCTAGGGTGACACAGCATCTGCACAGGCAGGGACCTTCTGCCCTGGCCCAGATAGGTCCTCCCATCATGAGGAACGGGCTGCCCAGGGAAGTGGTGGAGTCCCCAATCCCTGGAGAGGTATTTACAAGACATCCAGATGTGGTGCTCCCACATTTCCATGCCTGTTCTTGGGGCAAGGAGGCAGGAGGTGCTTCTGAGCACTCCAGCTGTTGCATACAGCAGCGCTGGGTACGTCAGCCTGCAGGCAGACCAGCAAGAAAAGCTTGTTTGAAGTATTAAAAAAGTATCAAGACAGCCCTAATCAAAGCTGTCCTCGAAAAACTGAGCCCCAGGTGACAGATGTTGCATTTAAGGGGATGTTGCCGTTAAAAAGGCAGAGGATCAGATCCTTCAGCGCTGGCAGCACGTTCTACATACACACGTGAGAATTTGAACTTGTCCTGCAGTAGAGCACAGCGCGTGATGCCAGGAGGCCACCGCTCCCTGGGAAAGAGGAGGCTATGGGCTTGCAAAGGTTGTGGTTCCTGGGAAACTGGTGTGTAACAGCGTAACTCTCCATTCAGGTATGGCATCAGAAACCGGGATGAGGTCAGCTTCATCAAGAAACTTCGAAAGTAACGTGTCAGGTAAGTCCTAGACATCCGTTAAGAGCTACATCAGTATATGCAGTGAAATGCAAATGGTTGAACTCTTCCTTCAGAAGTAGCAAAAATTTTCAACAGCAACCAGATTTGTGAAGCAGCAGCTAACACAGCCCTGTCTGTATGGGACACGTTCCACTTCTTGCCCAGGGCAGGGGTCGAGTCCCCATCCCTGGGGGGATTTAAAAGCCGGGCAGATGAGGTGCTTAGGGCCAGGGTTTAGTGGTGGGATGGCAGGGGTAGGGGAACGGTTGGGCTTGATGGGCTTTTCCCACCTAAACGATTCTATGGTTCATCTCCCTCTTGCCCGGGCCGTCGTGTCCAGCCTCGCAGCAGCTGGTGTTGCTGCTCTCCACTCTCTAGCAGAGCGTTTCTGACCGCCCCTGTCGGCATTCGGCTCGTGCCCTGGCTCTGGTCTGTTTGCACAGCCTGGTTGTGTTGCTTGTGCTTCTCAGGGCGGGGAATGGGAATTCAGCTACTTCAGTTAAGGTGCATCGGGAGCAGCAACAGCTGAGCGCTGGCAGCGGTGTATCTCTCTCTAACCCTACTTTCAGCTCAGACTCTGAAGCTGCTCCTGGGGTGTCTTGAGATTCATTAAATGCAGCGTTCCTTTGCACTTGTGATTGCATCTAGGACCCTCCTTGCTTTTAGGCTTCTTGAATCTCTGGACATCGCTGCTAGGAACGTGGCAGGGCGCTAACTAATCCCTAGGAGGACGGAGGTCTCTTTGAGCTAGAGGTGACAGCCGCCACCCAGGTCATTTGGGTCCTTCTGTCTGCCTCAGCCTCTCACACCCCCCTGACTGTTCTCCCACCCTGCTCCTAGCCCTCCTGTACCGTTTGAAGCACCTGCAGCAAACAGAAACATCCCGTGGGTGAGCATAAGCAAACGCAACCAGCAAGCACAGGGCGTTCTTTGCTGTTCCACAGCGGGTGTAGTTTGAGCTGTCTCTCAATTACTGCAAGCTCTAAGGAGTTAGGATAAGGGACCTCGGCGTACATATCCTGTAGTTGTCGTCTCTCAGTTTCTTCATTTTCTGGTTTATAGAAACTTGCGTTCAACCAATTAATTGTTTGCAGAAGACAGGACATACCACAAGACAACCTTCTGCAATTGGTGCATTTAAAAACACTTCCAGCGCAGGAAGCACCAGTAGCACCTCTCTTCACCCAGCTGTAACCTATGTGGACATCATTCTGGTATTACACTGCTGGTTTTAGAAAGTTGTGCATACAAACACAAGACTCTCAAATTCGGAAGTTTAAAATTATGTCTGCTCCCCCCCACCATCTAAAAACGTAGTCGAAGTGTCTGAAGAGCAGCGGTAAGAGCAGCTTTTCCAAACGCTTGGGGGTTCTTTTAATGGTTTGAAGCTGCGCCAGGGCAGGTTTAGGTTAGATATTAGGAAAAACTTCTTCACTGAAAGGGTTGTCAGGCTCTGGAATGGGCTGCCCAGGGAGGTGGTAGAGTCCCCATCCCTGGAGGTATTTAAAAGAAGGATAGATGAGGTGCTTAGGGCCAGGGTTTAGTGGTGGGATGGCAGGGTTAGGGGAACGGTTGGACTCTATGATCTTAAAGGTCTTTTCCAACCAAAGCGATTCTATGATTCTATGATTCTATTCTATGATTCTTTTGTTGTGTGGCTCCAGCTGGCTGGCTTAGAAACTGTTGCTCTGTGACCACAGTAACTTTTTTGCTTCTTTCAATGCTGCCACATTTGCAACACCCCGGGTAATAAAGCGTGTGCCACGACCAAAGCCCTCTGCCCCACGGTGCCCGTGACCAGCAGTCACCCATGGCCCTGGCTGATGCCCCCGGGACTGTCTGGGTGTGGTGACAAGGGAGCCCAGCATGCAGTAACTGTTGTCACTGCCAAGTATCTTCTTTCTTTAACAGAGCGAGCAGAGAATCCAGCCCTACCACAACCAAGCTGTGGACCGAGCACCTTCCTGGAGGAAAAGGTTGTAACATTTCAAAGAGAAACAGATTCCAGCTGAAGGGATCTTCTCAGGTGTTTTTGCAGTTGCTGTTTGAAATGTCTGCTTCCGAGCTGTACCTGGAACACACTCTCACTGATTAAAGAGACCCTCTTTTTTTTTTTTTTTTTTGAGGCCCTTATTTCCAGCTGCAAATCTGCTTCTGACTGCTTTGGATGCTAGAAAATGACCGATTCTGCTGGTACATGAAACAGCATAGGTGAGAGAAGGTAACAAACGTAGCCGCAGACTAGGCAGAACAATTAACAGTAGCTAAAACGCTACCTTACCATTTAATCACCACCTTAGCAGTAGTAAACAACTCTCTGGTTAAAAATGTAGTATTGAAACTAGTGTAATAAAAATAATGGCAGCAGAAAAGGTTCAATACAATTGAACAAGGCACAAACGTTCTGTTTTCAGAGTCTTCTGAGATAAGGCAAAACATGCCTGCCAAGTGCTAAGGAGACAGTTTAAATTAACCACGGGCAGGGTTAGAAGTGTCATTGGATTAGAGGCTTTGTCCACACGGAACCGGCACAGCGAACGCAAAGACAGTCCATCTCCAGTGCCTGCTCGAGAAGCCAGTCTTTGCCTTCAGTGGAGCTGTGCATCCAGGTCGTATTTCTCGCAGAATTTGTCTGTGAATGGTATACAAGTAAGGAACTCGCACCACTCACACTTGATGGGGTAGAAATAGAACAAAATCACAAGTCCTGAGAAGAGTGCAATGAAGATGAGCTGGAAAATTATAATTTGGCATCGCTTCCTATATAAATCAAACTTCCCAAAGCTAATGTAGGGCAGGAAGGCAAAGGAGAGGAAGAAACCGCTGATAAATCCTGAAATGTGAGCAAAATTATCAATCCAAGGCAGGAGGCCAAAGGCAAAAAGAAAGAGCACCACAGCCAGCAGCTTGAAGAAAGCCCTCCATGGGCGTGCCAGGATTTGCCAACTCTGGAAGAGCTCCACAAAGAGACAGGCCAGAATCCCAAACTGGGATCCCGCGGGGCCAACCTGCAGAAGAAGAGCATTACAGGTAACATCAGGCACTCGCCATCTGCCTGGCTTCTGCACCCAGCCCCAGGCATTACAGTTCGTTATCGTTCAACTCCTTGTTCGGCGTTGCTTGGGAAAGAGATGCCGCAGCCTGCAACTTCATCCTTATAATGGGGTTCAGGGAGTAAAGGGGCCTGGTTTGATCTTAGGACCGAGGTAGGCGTGAGGCCCCCAGTCACCAGAACAGACTTTGTATTTGAGGAGGGCAGATCTGGTCCGAGTCATCAGCGTGGAGGAGTCCCTGAAGGCAATCTCCTCGCTCCCCCCACCCATTATGCACTTCTCTTTATTGAGGGACCTCAAAGACAGTCCTCCAGGTCCTGCCATGCAATCTTCTAAAGTGAAGCTGGATGGTCACATCAGCCTTCTCCAGCTGGGCCATGTGGACCCAGACAGTCCTGGACAGCCTGGGAAAGGTGAGCTCTGCTCTTTGCCCCTCTCCTGCCTGCCACTCGCACGTGGAGGGTCTCTGGCACCAGGTACAGATCTCGATTCCCAGCCTGCCAGGGGCCTCTCTTACCCTGTGGTTGGACAAACCCCACCCCATTCACTACGAGAGGCAGCCAGCTCACTGCAGCCAGACCGGGCCGCTCACTTGGGAAGCCCAGGTTGCTCTCAGGGATGTTATTGCTCAGCAGCGACGTGACAGTGTGGTGCTACCTTCTAGCTACAAATCTGCACAAGCCACGTGCTGCAGAGATGAGCCCAGCTCTGGTCTCTGCCTCTCCCAGAGAGGCACAGGCCTGTAGAGAAGGCTTGTGTTCAGGGCAAGTTACCAGAACCCTAGTCTGCGGGACACCCACCTCTGCTCTGTAGGGTAGAAATATTGCACTGGCAAGGTTCCCAGTGATGCCACTGAGCAGGTAGATGATAGAGATGCGATGCCATCCTGCCAGCTTCTCTAGGTCCCGCAGGATCGTCATTTGGAAACAGATTGAAACCAGACAGTGCAGGATCCTGCCAAGTTCAGAGTACAGGAGCTGAAGCAGCAGCCACTGAAAGTCACCCCTGTGCTGGTCGTCTTCGCCAAGCCTTGCTGAGAGCTCCTGGTCTGGCCTTGCCCACACCTCTAATATCCCTCCCAGCAAACGCAGCTTGGTAAATCTCAGCAGGGACAACAGCTCAGCCCCCACCATGTCCCCCAGGGAAGGAACTGCCAGAACAACCCTCAATAGCAATCCCAGGGGTCAGGGTTCCCCCACTCAGGCACTGGAAGTTTTACACCTATGCTTACCCTGCATGGAGGAAAAGCGAGAGCCAGAGGCGGTAAAACTGGTCAGGGACTTCTGGATTTAGGAAAGGGAGGAGTCCACAGACGTCATCCATGCAGTGCACCTAGGGCAGCAGAGGTGGGGTTGTGAGGTGTCCCAGCCAGTGCCAGCCAGCATGGCTGGTTACTGAGGCCAGAGCAAAGGCTGCAGCAAGCTCTGGAGGAAGGGCTTTCCTGGCTCTTCTCCGTGGTGTCAAGTCCCAACCCATGTATCCAACACTAAGTCCCACACAACCCCACCCATTCCCTATGGCAGCTTTAAGCCCTCATTCTTCACCAACACACACGCAATCAAGACATCCATATTTGCTCGCCAACAGAGCAGGAAGGTTGCTTTCTCCCACTGCTTCCACAGTGGTCCTGTACTGAGCTTTTGCAGCTGCCAGCCCAAGTCCTAAACTGATCTCCAAAGGGGGACAGATGCAGCCAGCTCTGCCACTGCAGCCTGGATCAGCAACCTCCCTTGGGCTCAGGGTGGGACAGGACACAGGACTCCCACCCACACTGCAGCACAGCTGCCCCCAGATCTCACCAAGCTGCTAAGAGGAACAGGAGGGAAGAAGGGCAGCCCAACAGACCCCCAACTCCGCACCTACCTGAGAGCAGAGCGTTGCCTCCTCGTGGAAATAGCCCCGCATAAATTCACAATACTCCCGGGAGGTTATTTCACACCTGGAAGAGGCACAATTACCAAAATGAGGAACAAGTCACACAAAGAAGGCACAATGGACCATCCTGTGTCCTCCCAGGCCACCCACTCCCCCATGTCTCATCCCAAGTCTGCCTTTGAGAATTCACGCCTTCAGCTGTCCCTGCCACGCGGTAGCCTCTCTGCCACAGAGGCACTGACCTATTCCCATTTGAGCCCAGTGCCACTCTGCATCCACCCCTCCTGCTTCTCTCCCACAGGCAAGCCTGCGTCGCCTCCACAGGCTAAAGCCCTGCGTAGGGGATCCAAAACAACTGCTAAAGTTGAGCTATTTACAGCTAAGAAAGAAGCACCAGAGCTTGGGGAAGCTGTGTCTTTGGGGCTTGGGGGAGTCTCGCGCCTCTTAGCTGACAGAGTGGAAAGGGGGGGCCCTAGGCCGAGCACATCCTGGTCATGATTTTCAGGGACAGAAACTCCTTGGGACGGCACTGATTTTTCTCCCTAGCAGGGAAAGCCAGGCCCAAGCACTGGGCAACTTCTCAAGCAGAAGTATTTAATCCGCCGGGATCCGAGTCCCTCCAGACTGCAAGAGCAGTTGAGCAAGGTAACAGCCAGCCCGAGTCCTCAGTGCAGCAGGGTATCTATCTCCTGCTCATCCCAGAGTCCTGCTCCGTCTGGGAGACCAGTCATGGTTCCCTCTCCAACTCCCCTTCCCAGCAGGGCTCTGGACTGCATGTGGGAAGGACAAGAAGGACAAATGGGCGTCTACAACCTGAAAAGGGCCCCCTGTGTCTCACCGCAACACCCAGCCCCTCTCTGTACAGGTAAAACTCATTACCTTCCTTTGGTCCCAATGCAGCAGGGCCGGCCTGTAATCACGCAGTCCATGTGAAGGTGGTTGGTGTAATTCCCAGCACTGTTTTTTGTGCAGATCTGGAAAATGACAACAGGCTGCAGTCAGACAGCCATGGCTTTGCTTGCTGCCTGGGTAAAGTCAAAACAGGCCCTTGAGAAGAAGCCAGCCCCAGACACGGGCCTCCCAAGGCCTCCCTCTGACAGCAAGGCGGTGCCTAACACCCCATCTGCCTGACCCTCAGTCAACACCTCCTCCCTGCCGAGGGATGAGAACAGCCCAGAGGTGGAGTCAGCCTCCATCACCCTGTTACCCTGGCAGGGCCCAGGGCTTTAGCAGGGCTTTAGTTGGAACAGGCAAGCTTTTGTTGTTGGAGGGCTTTGAGCCTTGGCTAGACAAAACCATGGCTGCCCTGACCTGGTGTTTGTGACAACGAGCAGGAGGCTGCACCAGAGAGCCCTTCTACCAACCCAGCTGTGGCTCTGCACAGAGGGATGCAAACGCCACATTCCAGCTCCCCTGTGCCACCAGCCATGCTCACCGGCCATTTGGTGATGTCATCTGGCCACTCATGAGGCTCCATTGAGGCTGGCTGCTCACACACCCTGCAGCAACAGAAAGCAGAAATCACCCTGAGAAATTACTTTCCCCAGCACCTGCAGCAGGCAGGATCCCCCAGGGAGCCACCACACTGTCCCTGTCCCCAGGCTGCAGTCCCACAGCTCCTCTCCGTCCCTGGCAAGGGGCTGGTGACACGCTGCATCAGAGCAGCCAAGGCTGTGCTGATCAAAGCTGCAGCCTCCTTCCAGCGAGCAGAGATCACGGCTTCAGCACAAAGGCAGCTGTCCGAGAGCGTGCAGCTGCCCAGCAACTCCCTGGCTCCTCTCCAGGAGGACACAACCCCAAAGGTGGGAATTCAGCTGCTCCAGCCCTACATCAGTCCATGGTGACCAAGGGCAAAGGTTTGCCGTGGCACCCAGAGGCTGTCAGGGTTTTGAGGCAGAAGTGTGCTGGGAACGTGACTGCTGTACCCCAAGCCTGTGTGACGAGCAGGCGAGGAGGGGAAAGAGGGATGAGGAAGGCACACAACAGGCCACTGTGCAGGTGGGCAGCCAACAACAGAGACTAGGGGGAGCAGAAATATCTCCACACTCTGCCTCCCTTGCACCCATTGGGGCAGGCAGGGACACCACTGCCCCCACGCCCCTTGGTCTCCAGAGCAGCTGCTGTCCCACCCAGCAATCAACTGGCCTGGGACTCCAGGCCCTTCCGACTCTGCTGTCACAGCAGCCCTGGCCCCGACAGGATGGCAGCTGGGCTAGGCAGGACCTACCTGGGGTCCTGATGACAAACAGACCCAAATTGCCTCTTGCTTCCCGCCAGCATCGGTGTGCTGGGGTGGTGGGGCCACTTCACCCACACGGCCAGCGTGGACTGCAGGAGAGAGGAGAGGTATCACAGTGAAGCCCAGGGTGGGAGAAGCATCAACAGAAGTGGCCCTCAGCCTGCAGGGACAGCAGGAAAAGGGGCTACTGCACTCACCGAGCACTCCTCCTCCGAGGTCTGCACGCAGCCCGACTTGTCATTCCGCACGCAGCAAGCCGAGTGCTTCTCCTTCTCCCGCTTGGCGCTGATGAAGCTGTGCACTTGCTGGTCCTGCCTCATGCACGGTGAGAACTTGGCCCCTAGGTGGATCAGGGCCTCCTGGCAGGGATGGAAATGCTCAGCTCAGCCGAGGGACGGGTAATGATTGCGTGGGGCAGAGCAGGCTGGGGGAACTGCAAGGGGTACCCCTAGCAGGACTCAAGGGACCAGGGACAAGTCCTACATGATGAAGCCCACCACATATCAGGCATACTCTCAATATTTGCTTTGAAGAAGGAAAGCCCAGAACAAAATTTTAGGGATTTCTTTGCCCTTGGAACCAGAGAGGCCAGTGCTGTGGCCAGAAAAGGCAACTTGGGACACAACAGCCAGGGAAAGTAAGCTTTGGAACACAACTTTCCCAGGGGGAATGGCATCAGGAAAGCTGTCACACACCATACAACTCCTACATATTCTCTGGCTCCATGTTTGGCTTTATAGGAACAGGGCGCAAAGCAGGAGCACCAATGTCCATCCCAGTCTCCTAGTAGCCCGTATTGTGGGGTGGTCAGGGCCAGGAGCACCACTGCACCCTGCCAGTGATGGCAGGGTCCCATGGGATGTCCAACCAACAGCAGCTGCTAGCACCAAGCTCCAAGCAGCGGTGGGCCCCAGTCCCTGGGGTGGCTTGGCTGCAGCACACAGTCCCCCATCAGCCCACCCACAGTCCCAGCCACTTACTGAGC
>NW_009258782.1:344227-345764 GCF_000687185.1 Egretta garzetta | reverse complement strand
CTGAACGTATTTGACATTTTCATAAACCCCTCTGTTTCGCAAGACCTGCAAGGAGAGAAAACAAGAGCCCCATGAGCTCCTGTCCACAGGGTCAGCAGGGCAAGCAGCAGGGGTTGGTGAAAACAGTACCCAGGATGAAGAGAAATCCCCAGAGCTGATGATTTGGCACACAGTTCTCTCAAAGTGGTCTTTTGCAGGATCACAGGTAAGCCGCCATCAAGGCCTGGGCACTTTTATTTTAAGATTTCATTTTAAATGTCTATCTCTGGCTACTTCAGACCTGGGACTGGCTTGAGAGCCAGCAAAAAGCTTCACACGGCTCAGAAGCATAAGCAGCACGTGCCAACAATGCAGGCTCAGGTGCTGGTGACAGTGCTCTGAAAGCTGTCAGACATGTGGGTGAGAAGCTCCCTAGGGCATCTCCTGCATGAAGCGGGGATATGGCTGTAGAGATATGTACCCCAGAGATCTCTAACAACATGTGGGGAGGCTACAAACAGCTTCAAGATCAGCTCTCAAAGTCAGACAGGTCAGTTTTGGTCCTGGCAGAAGAAAAATCCTGCAACTGTTGAGAAAACTTAACTTGGGTTTGAAATAATTCCCTGTTGTGAACATCCTTCTGGTCTCCACCAGGAGGGGAACAAGTTGTTTGAAAGGGCTCCCAGCACAGAGACAAGGAGAGCCTGCAAAGAGCCCACCACGCTTTGTGCCAGACATAAACGGACATCAGGAGTGATGTGGCTGCAGGAGGGAGAGAAGGCAGCCTGAGGCTCACAGAGATGCTGCCCACAGCCCCCTGAGGCTGGACACCCAGCATCCAGCTCTCAAGGCCCTCAGGCAAGTAGCCAGTATGCTGAAGACTGAAGCACAAGAGCCAGCAGCTGAAGGCTGAGACAGAATCACACTCCACTCAAGTCAGGGGGATTTACTTACTGAATCAACAGTCTCATGTTGTGAGAACCCCACAGGGGCAATGCCGTAGATGCACACAGCAAGGATGGTGATGAGTGAATGCACAAAGGTGACCCAGTAAGTGAAGAAAGGCCTGGATGGAGGGAAAGGGAAGAGATCAGAGGCAGAAACACAGGCATATTACATCTACTCACAGAACACGGGAGAAAAGCTGCTGGTTTTCCCCAGGGACCTTGGCAGAATCTGGGGTACAGGGCCAGGATCACCTAGGGATGCACACGACTGGAGGCAATGACCTAACGTCTTGCTGGCAGACAGACCCTGTTTACTCCAACTCCCCCGTTACACTGGGCAAGCCACCCTTTCCCAAGAAAACATCCATGAGAACACATAAGCCTGATGCCAAAGGGTGCTGTGTGCCTGAAATAGTGACTTCAGGGGAACGATCAGAGGCAGGGATACCTGAGCCTTCCTATTCATCACAGGACAGTGGTGGCGGGGCAGAGATCTGCAGTCCCTCCAGGTAGCAGAGACACCCAAAGCAAAGGGAGGAGCAGGGTGAGCTCCCAGTGCACGGTGATGCTAACGTGCTGCTGTCTGCTGTAGATTGCACTGTACTTCAGGG
>NW_009258782.1:335816-344199 GCF_000687185.1 Egretta garzetta | reverse complement strand
GAAGACCCCAACCACCCCGAGGCATGACCCGAGTCACCAATGGGCAACAGCAATCACTCACTCATTAGTTTTATTGGGACCCCTCCTATGACTGCAGCTCTCACCTGTGATCATCCATGTCCTCAATCTGCCGCTTGACATAGCTGTCGATGCGCTTGCGGTACGTACGATTTGTCAGCTTCCCCACCATTCCCAGGCCGTACGGCCTCTTCTCCTTGGCGAAGAGCTTCCTGACAGGGACGGCGATGCGCTGGCCACGCTTCTGTGGGCTGACACTCACCACCTCCTGCCGCAAGCGGACCTTGGGCTGTGCCAGGGCCCCATCCTTTTGCTTCCTCCAGCCTCGTTCCAGTGGGCTGAAATAAAAAGCAGGGCAGCAATGGTTTCCTTCTCTACAGCACAGCAATGGGTACCAGCCCTTCCCTGGTCTTTGGTGGCAGCAGACCCTCTGTCTGTCCCACCACAGCTGGGCTGAGCAGCAGCTGATGGCAGACAAGGTGCCCTGAAGTGGCAGCTCTATTTCAAAGGGTCATGCAGCGCCAGTTGATGAAAGCGCAGGACTACATGCAGAAGGTGGCACAAGGCAGCTGTGCCAAACTAAGCCCCACCGACGGGGAGCAATCAAGGCTTTAAAGAGGTGTTTCAGCAACAGGCTAAAATGGGGAGGCTGCAGCCGGGCACATCTGCAGCCTCACACACATGTATCTCCTCCTCTACTTCGTTCCTCTTACTCTGCTCTCTGCTATGAAATGGAAGTGTAGTTCAGCCCAGCAGTGGAAATCCCCACCCTTGAAGCACTTTACTGTGATTGAACTGGCAAGTTAAACCCCCATGCCCACCAAATCGGGAAGAGGAGAAGAGCAGGAATCCAAGCAGCTCCCCAGACCAAGAAGTGACACTGTCACATGCCGCAAGCTCTACCAGTTACCTCTCACAACCCGTCTTCCATTCTTCCCTTTATTTGTGCTGATGCATGCATTTTTTGGGGGAACAACAAAACCAGGCTTCAACAACACAATAAAAATCCCAAGCATCACTGTCTAAAGGAAGACTTTTTTACCAAAATAGGGTATGCGATGAATACTCCACAAGCTATTGGTGAATAGTACCTGCTTTGTACGTCTCCACCGTATTCAGATGGGTTTGTATTTCTTTGCTCTTAAACAGCAGCCTGGAGGTCAGGTCTGCAGCATTCAGACCTTGACCAAAAAAAAAAAAAACAACCCACCACCAAAAAACTACCTACCATTTCACCCTTGCTCACTGCCTAGCACTGCAGTAGGCACGTCCCTGACACGTGCTCCAGTCTGGTTTACCTTCTCTGGCTTCCTAATGACCCCCCCTGCACAAAGACAACGGTTGTCAGAAGTGGTCAGAGAAACCACCCAACAAACTTTTTTCTGAAAGATGACCAGAGCATCTTGGAGAGATCAGGACAGCTCTGAAGTATAGACAAGCAACAGGATGAGGGAGAACCTGAACCTCTTCAGCCAAAAACACTGCTGTGAAACTTCAGCTATTTTCAATATTGCACCTTGCGCAGAAGAAGCATTTTTATAAAGCTGAAAGTCCCAACTTTCCCTTGGGAAGTCCTTCTCCAACAGAAAGTGCAGATTCCACTGCAGCCTGCTCTTGCCCCAAGAGTTCAAGTGGTTTCTGTGTTACAGATGTCCAGTTTCCCAATGTTTCCGGTGCTGGGCTATCAGCCTATGCCAAAATAAACACCTGGCCAACTAAAAGGACACCCGACTATGATTCTGGTAACAGTTCTCTGAAGTGTGAAAGAAATGTATTTTCCTCAATAAATAAAACTATTTAAGGAGATCCAAATGGAGCCAAGAAGACTGAGATTGTCTCAGAGGAGTGACAACAAACTCCCACCATTTGCTGCTTCCACTTATGTTAAGACTGAGTCAAGTTCTTGGAAATACTTGAAGGGAAAGCGCCAACACAGCAAGATGGGCCATGAGCAGCAGAACCACAACAAGGACCTCCCTGTCTGCTCCATGTTCACACCCAGCAGAGCTCTCTGCTGGGGTGAGCTGCCAGCTAAGCTAGAGCGGACTCGGAAACGGCACAGAGCAATTACTCAGTACCAGTTACTCAGGTGGAAAAAATCTAGGCATACAATACAGTACCACCCACATATTTGTAGGGCTCTCACCATCAGTGCCACACCTTTCTCTCGTTTAGAGTGAGGAATGTAGCCCAGCTCGACACTCAGCAATGCTTCACACTGCTCCTTGGAGCGAGACAACAGTTCCCGGTGACTGTGACAATGGGAACAGCCTTCTCGCCTTTGCTATGCTCTCCATAGCCAAAGGCTGGGCCCCCAGCACCCTCAGAGCTGATCTAAAGTGTCTTTCCTTAAGGCACAATACAGTCTCTGAAATGCATCACATGAGGCTGGAAGTTGCTGGAGAGACTGCAGAGGTGGCCTCAGTCACCTTTCACATGCACAGGTAGCTGGGGCAGGAGGTCTTAAGCTGGATTTAAAGAAAACCCATCACTGCACTGCTCTTTGAGTCCTGCACCAAGCACCCCCAGCACTCAGATCCTGTCTTCCTCCATGCAGGAGGTCCCACTCTGAATGGGTTGGCCACTCCATATTAGGTTTTGGCAGCTTCCACAATGATACTCACAGTAGCAAGTGGCTTCTTTCAAGCTCATTTTTGTCCAAGGCACCTCCTGTGAGATCTGTCTGATCTGGAGGTTTCGCCTCAGCATCTTTGATTGCAGCTTCTGATGGCGACTCGAACACTTCATCTGGATAAGTAGAGAGCTCCTCATGAAGGACTCCTTCCTGGGCAGAGAAACAGAAATCCCATCAGAAGCAGCCAGCATATTTGAGACACCAGCCCTGGCAGAAAGCAGTACTGCTCTCTGCAACACACAGTCCTGCCAGACCTAGAGTCTTGCACTGCCTCTGGGGCCAGTACCATGCCAGAGCCCTGCCCCTCACCCGAGCAAAGAAAGAAGTGTCGAGCTCATCTGGAAAATCCACCGTGTCCTCCTCCAGGAAACTTGCTGGGGTGAAGCTGCGCCGCTGAGCTCTCCTCAGGGTGCTGTCCTTCACAGAGCGCCCCTGTAGCCAGAGAAAGTGGCATCGAGTCACTGCCAGAAACCTGAACCCCAGGCACACGCAAGGCCACCCCAGCCAGTGTGCAGGGAGCCCAAGTGCTGAGCTGGTTCACGCTTGCGTGTAGAGCACAGCAGACCTGTTGATGCGTGACACCTTCCTGGTGAGACTCACAGGCATTACCCCATTTCTCAATCCACAGTGCCCATCTCCCAGGCAGACGAGGCTGGCAATATGCTCCTCTACCACATATTGTACCATGTCTCTGACCAAACTGCAGTGATGGGTGGTACTGGACACAGCAAAAAGGTCACTGTGCCCAGGAAAGCAAATACGTGGCAGGATGAAGAGACACACATAGTAAGAACCTCGGGTACTTATGATTGCTGACCAGGTGCAGATGGACTGCCCAGAGGTCCAGGCAGGCTGAACTGGACCTGCTGGAATGCTCTGAGACTGCTGGTTGTGGGAATTAGAGCCCCCAGGCCAATAAAGGGAAAGCTAGACCTGTACCAAATACTAGCCATCATCCCCACTTCTTGCAAATCCTGCCTGAAACAGAACAGGAGATGGCTTGGTTTCTTCCCGTCCACCACTGCTCTCCCCATCCTCCCTGCTCAGCAGCTCCTTCCCTCTCACCGTTTTCTCAGGGCAGAGGCCCATCCTGCTGCCAAACAGTACCTTCACCAAAGCTGCAGCTGCTCGGAAACTCATTTTGGCAACAGACTCCCGTTTCCGTCGTCGTGGGAGGCGATTGAACCCTGAGCGCGAGCTGGTGAAGGAGCAGAGCGACGTGGCGCCTGGCGTGATCGGGGTGTGTGGGATGCTGCAGCCATCATTGTCGTCAGCGATACGGAAAGCTCGGCCACGGGCCAAGGGGTCTATGATCTGCAGAGAGAAGCAGCCCATCAGTCCATTTACCCCCAAGCCCTTCCCTACCAAGCCCTCCTCCCTCCAGATAAACATCTTGTCATCATGACAATGGCCTGGCTCCTGGGATTGACCAAGAACCAGGCTGGACAGACCAACAAGCAATTCTACAATAGGGAAATACAGAATGAACTGTTGCAAGCTAAGCCCTAGTTGTAAGCCTTAAACCTAAACCCTCAAACCTCCTCCCATCCGACCAACAAGCAATTCTACAATAGGGAAATACAGAATGAACTGTTGCAAGCTAAGCCCTAGTTGTAAGCCTTAAACCTAAACCCTCAAACCTCCTCCCATCCTTTTTTTTTTTTTTCTTTCTTTCTTTTGTTGGTATTGACTATTTTCACTCAGAATGTTCCTGATGTTCACAGGAGACTCCAAATCTCCTTCAGCTCTTCCTAAGCAATTGGTTTCATTTGTCTCCTGTGCCAGTGAGCTCTACAGTCAGAGAATGTGCTGTTTGAACAGCCCAGGACTTAAACAGTATCCTGTTGAAGCTTAACTGTGTACTTACATCTGCTTCCATTAATTAAGTTATAACAGCTGGAAAAAGCAGGCAAGCTTCCAGGAGCTGCAAGCCTTTCTTTGGGACTCTTCAGGCCAAAGCTCTCACTTATTCCAAACATACGAATCAACCTAATGAAAATATTGCCTTCAGCTACAAACCTTGCCTCTGTCCTTACATCATCACAGCTGTGGTTTCCATAAGACTTCGATGCTTTATCCTAACGTTTTACGAGCTTTTTTAAATCCACAGTTGCACACTCTACAGGAAGCTTTATGGGCTTACACCTACTGATACCACACTCTGATTTAATGTAGCCCACGCAGAGCCCCAACAATATTTCTGAGTCTCCTAGGACCGAAGATTAACTGCAAGACACTTCAGCTAGTAAGAAAACAGGAAAGAGCACAACAAGGCGAAACTTGATTGGAAGATGCACAATATTCTCCTCTGCTTCAGTGATGCAGCCAGGCTTCAGGTCACAGACTAATCTGCTTTGGAAGGAATTTGTTCCCCCACTTGCCCAGGTTGCAGTGGTGCTCACCAATGCACAGTAATCAACCACATCGATTACTGTCGCTGAATGGAGCCAAGGGAAGAGCTGGGATGTTGTGGGTTAGTTTTGAAGTAACTGGATGTGCTTGACTGGGTCTTGTCCCCTGGGGTCACCCTTGAAGGCAGCGAGTAAGGGGCTACCAGATGCCCTTTGCAGACACTCAAAACTGTGTCTGAGGATCCATGAGCAGAGCTGTAGTACCGCTGATGCAGGAGACACTTTTCAAAGTCCTAAGACATAACCAGGTTTCTATGAGGACACCAGCTGTGCTACTGCCTGCATTCTGCTTGGGACAAGGATCCACTAAGCAGGTGTCCTGAGTGATACCAAGCCTGTTACTGTATATTTGGGTCCAGGATACTGGCCACGCTGCATACAACAGGATTTTGTCCTTACAAAATAGCAGTGAAGAGCCCCAGCTGAGAGCTCTTGGACATGCTGCACACATCTAATCGCCACTGATGTCGCAACATGACAAACACGGCTCTGAGCCTATCCCCAAAACAGCTAAGGGATCTCAGCCAATGAGACCGGAGAGAAGCTGCTGAAGGAGGGAGTCTGCCAGACTGTATCCAAGACTTGAGAAGTGTCTGAGCATGGAGCTCAGACATGTTCAGGCAGAACTCAGCCCGCAGATAGGTCACTGCTGCCGAAGTGGTAAAGACACTGCGCAGGAAACTCATGATGGCTTTGACTGTGTCCCAGGTTACTCACCTTTTGCATGCCCAACTGGCAGGGTCCGACATAGAGCGGAGGAGGAGTCTCTGTGCTTGTTAGAGAAATATTGTCCTGACTGGGCAAGTCCATTTCCCGGATGACCTGAGGTTTCAGCTTCCCATACCGCAGGCTGCAGTGGCGGAGGCTCTTTCTCTGCCATTTTTGAGTAGCGTCGCTGTCTTTGCTCACCCCAAACCAGTCCGCTGTGCCTCTGAAAGATGCCAGCATACAAGTGCAAAGAAGCATTATGTTTGCTTGGACTATGCACATGGGAAGACAAAACCCCTAGGGTCACTTCCAGCCCACCCCAAGTCAAAGACAGCCAGAACTCTTCCCCATGAGCATCTTGCAGCCTGCCTTCAGCTGGTTTTAGCAACCTGACAGATGCTGGCCAGAACTGTTCAACCATCAACAGCATTCTATCTCTTAAGACAGAAGAAAAATGACAGGAAAGGTTCACTGTGCGTAAAGGACAGTTTGCTCCGAGTTTTTCTAAAAAGAAAGAAAAAGAGATGGAACACAAATTCAGAAAAGAACTTGGTGCAAGGTTTTTTTTTCCTTTATAAACCATCTATTGAAAACACTTACCATTTTCAGGCCAGCTCTAGGTCCCCATTGTGAGATTGTACCGTTCCATGGCTCTGTAGCTTCTCCCAAGAGCCACCAGAATTCACTGTTCTCTCCCAGCCTCTCCCCACACTCCCAGGATATCCCCAACTTCTCCATCTCATGCTGCAGGATTTCTATCCTCCGCAAAGGTAACATTAATGGCAAAAATGTGCTGCGGTTCTGGTGTCAGCTAAGGCAGACACACCGTTCTAAACTGGTGGTTGTAGAAGTAGGAGCACAAAGTTGCAGATACGAGGTAGGTTTGCTGCCAAGTGGCTTCTGTCACAGAAGAGCAGTGGATCAGAAACAAAATCCCAAGAAAGGCGGAGCGGGATCAGGGTAAGTCAGACTAACAACCTACTTCAAATACTGCAGGAAAGCCAGTCCCCTAAATCTACAAAGATCATCACAGCCCTGCCAAGCCTTTCCCACTGTGGTTAACCCTTCCCCAGGAGATGATAAGCAGTGTCAGCCTACAGTTGTCTGGCCCAGGTGTCGAAACCTGAAAGTCCTTCGAAGCCAAACCCAAAACCCTGGCCTCAGCCCCCCTGCTCAGGGACAGGATTTCCAGCTGCTGGGAAGCAAGACCTCACAGATCACAAAGGGAGTATTAAAACACACACTGGAGTAAAGGCTGGGTTAAATCTAGAATTAGGTCACGCAAGGGGAACTGAGTCCGTGCACTGGAGACAGGGAACTAGTCCTGTGTTTTGCACCCTACTGAGCAAAAATACCATCAACCAACAGGTGAAGGTGTCCTGCCACCACGTAAAAGAATGTGAATTTGAAACCCACAGCCTTTCCAGCTAAAACCTTCAAATGCAAACCACCACGCATTGCCCTCAGCCTTCCCCACTCTCCCAACAATCCAGAACAGACCCTTCAGCAGGCATGAGGTCACGTGGGCCACTGCTAGATCTCACCTGACCTCACCAACCCAGACGCCTCCAAATGCCTCCAGCAAATCAAGAGGGGCCAGACCTCAGAGACAGGGCTATGTGCATGTCTCGGAGCACTGCTCTGCTCCCACAGACCCACATCTTGTCAGAGCAATCTTCGTATGCCATTCAGAGCAAAAGGGCCCAGGGTCAGCACCTGGCCTGACAGCCCCAAACCAAGCCTATAGCACAGAAGTAATGCTTTGGCCGTGCAGATGCACGGGCACAACACACGCTACAAAACAGCCTTACAGCTCAGAGGGCTTCTCATAGACTACCGTAACCAGGATTTCGACACCAAGGTGACCTTGGGTGACAAGCCCGTATGAGAGGCCACTCCTCACAGGGAGAGGACTGAGGGTCGTTTGTGCCCATATGAGCCTGCTGATGAGTGGCCCATTGTGCTGACAGCAGCACCTCAGAACCCTCTGAAACTGTGCTCCCTCCGGCCTGGAAGGACAAGCACCACCACGGCTGTTTTGCACTGTGAGGACAATCCTGAACTGCCAGAGACCACTACTGGTCCAGGGCCAGGGTAAAGAGCTGTCCTACTCTCTCTGATCATAGCCAAGATAGCCCAGGAGAGCTGACCACAGAGTTTAGGGTATCTGGAGCGCCCTGGGAAGATGCTGAATGCTCCTGTCCAGCTGGGGAGCCCCATCACATCCTAAGACTCCCTGGACCACTGTAACAAGCAATGAAACATCAGAGGTCAGCTCTCACTCTTCTATCGCATTGAGCTAACCAGCCCCGAAAGCCCAAGACCAAATGCAAGCGGTGACCAAAGGTGGACATGGTGCCAGAGTAGCACCTGGCCCAGGGCAGCAGTGAGGGAGGTAGGACAGGAATGGACTCCTTGGCACTAGGGCCAGTTCCTGCCAATGCACAATGTCACGCTCTGTCTGATTTAAAAGTTTACTGAGCTCCAGTCTCAGAGTGGTGGTTGATGGGCCATGGTGCCCTGGACTCCAGGAGTGGCTCATCTCCTTGGTGCTAAGGAAACGAAGACCTCCACCTCAAAAAAAAGACAGTCACATTTGGATTAGAAAAAG
>NW_009258782.1:327451-335616 GCF_000687185.1 Egretta garzetta | reverse complement strand
TATTCCATTCACCACCTTCTGAGCCCCGTCTGGACCAACATGACTAGCATCTGTTCGGTGCTGCTTCTTCTCCTTCCCCTTCTGCCCCAGAGGAGGCTTTGGGGCCAACATATGCATACGCCACGTGTTGCATTGACGCTAGCAAAGGCAGGCTGTGCTATGGCTGCCCTGGGGAGATATTCCAGCTACGGTGAACACCAGGATGTTGACAGCTTGTTAGGAAAGGCAGGAGGGAGTGAGGCTGGCGGGTGGACGGCTTGTTAGTCCATGCTACTTATTGACAGCTGCCTACACATTTAGTAGGAGTGACAATTGGTTTTTGTTAGAAGCACACATGAACTTTCTCGCTCCTGCCTGTTTGTAGGCCTCCTGGCCAGCCCTGGGAAGGCAAGGTGGTCCCAGCAACAGCCAGAATCTGTGCAGTTCACAACAGCCCTTGCACACACATGCAGGGGTGGGTTTCACACTGAGCACTACCAGTACCTGAAAAATGATCGGGGCAGGGACTGCCGCTTTCTCAGGGAACTCCTGCCCACCCGGTGCCCATGAACAGGCAGGGTCTGACTCCTTTGAAACCGTACCTGTCTGCTGCAAAGAAAAGAGAGCTGAAGGGAAGGAGCCTGCAGGGCTGTGGAGGGGAGCAGTGGCCTGCATCCAACACCTCCCCGTCTCCTTCCATAGCCCCATCAGCAGCAGTTGTGCCACAGCGCACATGACAGCGGTCTCCATTTGAGAGCAAGACCTAAGAGAAACAACCAAACTCAAGCCACACAGCACCATCTTTGAACCCAGGAGGCTGCTGACTCCTTTTAGTGCATCTGCGCCTCTGACGTGTCTCCCATTTCTCTTAAAGATACCAGGGATACTGCAATCCCCCTCAGCCCCCAGACCTCTGCCATCTTCTGCCCAGACACCCAGCAAAAGACCCCATTGGCTGGCTTTGGACACCGGAGTGTGAAGCCATGGAGGTGTCATCAGGCTGAGATATGATCTGCTTAGATACAGGTGTCTGAGGCCACTGGAAGTGCCCTGGGCCTCTTCTGGTTGACCCTGGGAGGATCTTGCCTGGTGCACAAGTCTCTCTGTGCCACATCTGCTGCCTTGAGCAGACATCTCTGACACTCTGGGAGACTGGAAGTGGTGTTAGATGCCTATACTCAGGCGCACGAATCACTCCCATGCCATGTTCTGTACCACACAGGCTTGACCGTAGGCTCATACTTGGTCTGTATCCTCCAAGCCCCAGGGAACAGGATGGTGTGGAGTCCTGCTGCCGGAACAGTTTTACATTCTGTGCATCCTGGGGGCTGTGCTAAGCAGAAAACCTGGCAGTCAGCTTCCCTGGACTTGCAAAACAAATCCCCAAGGCACTTTTATAGACACATGGTCTGCATCTCACTTGCATCTCTAGCTCTGATAAACAAAGCACAAGTTTTTAGGCCTTTTCTTGGTACTTCCCAGTTCCCTGTCCATGTTTCTGTCCCACTTATTTCATGCTTTTCTTGCTAGTTTCATGTTACGTGTGCATTTTCTGCAGTTCTGCCCCTTGGAAACTCCTTCCCACCACTGCACCTGCTCCCTACCCACAGTGCTCTGTAGAAGTCACCCGTAAGCTGCAAACCCTCCGAGAGGAAGAGACTTGGCCACCCCCTGTGCTGTACAACAGTTTGCATGAGACAACTCAGCACTGCAAAATAGCACTGAATCCCCCCACATACATACTCCGAGCAGGAGACTCCCAAGACTTTCAAACCCATTTGTGCACCTCTGGGCCACTCCCTGGGGGACCGCATCTACTCCCAGGGTACAAAATGCCTAAACAGACCATTAGGCACAGGCAGGGACACAGCCATCAACCTGAGCCCCAGCATTTCCATTACAGCCTGGGCAGGCAAGAGGAAGACATGTCACAGAGTCTGTTGGTGCAACAGCCACATGTGTCTGTCCACTGACCCAACGCTAGGCAGGACATCGGCATCTCCCTCAGTGTTGGGGAGCTTCACCACCACTGCCCAGCACTCCTTCCTTGCTCACTGTAGCTCCGCATGCCTTGTCTGTCTTATAGTGTAATAGCTCTGGGGGCAAATTTGTTCCTCCAACACCAAAGTGGTTCGCAGTTCCCCAACCTCTCCACCCTACACACAAGCTGCATGCTGTGAGGACCTTGGAGAAGTTTACCCTGGCCCTCCTGCACAGTGCTTCTTGTCAGGACCTCCACAGCACCCTCCCAAGATACCCCCCATCCTTGACATGCTCTTGCCTAATTGTCCCAGCAAGGAGCAGAACAAGGGCAGGAGGTAAGGGAAGAGGCAGTCTAGGTGGGCAAGGACAGCCTCAGGCAGGCCCAGAAGCTGCCCACAGCCCTGAAAAGAGCAGATGCTGCTTCATGGCACAGCCCTCCCAACCTCACAAGAAGCAGGATCAGAGAGAGCTGCTCCAGGAGAGCTTCACCACCAAGGCAGCTGGGGAACGTCTGAGGCAAAGGAAAACAGTGCGTGGGAGGTCAGTCTCTCCCATAGCTGGGAAGTTGTCCTTTGTGAGTGGGCGAAGCCTGGCTGGCTGAAAGTACCCCTGACCTGTGGAGCTCCAGGGATGCTCCTGGGATCCAGGCAGGCCTGACACACTGCCAGGGATACAAGCCAGGCATCTCAGGAGAGCAGCTGGGAAAGCCACTCCCTTTGGACAAACTGGGATAAGCCTTTGCCACGGGGAGGGAAGGAGCATCCAGCTGTGTGGCCGTGTCTCAGAGACCCCTGGGCCATGGGGACAAATGATAACCCTCTGTGCAAGCGTGGGGGACAGGACTGGAGCAGCCTCTCCCTGCTCTCCATCACCCCCCATAGCCATCTCAAGGACCTGCCAATGAGCTAGTGCCAGAAGCCAAGCTGCTGAGAGCCCTGGACTGCTCAGGATGGGCTTCTGCCTCCCCCAGCAATCATATGCTCTCAGACACCACACCAAGCAAGCCCAGCACACCACATCATACAGTCTCAGCTAAACATCAGGGTCTGAGGCATCCAGTTACTCAGAAACAGCCAGCTCCATGGGACACAGGGGCAGGCAAAATTTGTCTCTAAGTGGCAAGAACTATTCATTGTCCTGATCACCACAACCTTCCTCACAGGACTTCACTCCTCACTTACTTAAGACAGGCTATATAGCACCAGTGGGCTTATATGTCGGGGACCTATCTGCACTCATCCTCTTTTGCAATCTCATGACAGATAACAAGGGAGACAACCTAATCCTGCTGTGGCAGCGTGCCAGACAATGGGACAAGCAGAGGACCATAAATCCACAAATGAAGCATGGCAATGGATGGCAGAATCCACTAAAGCAGGCTCCATGAACTCAGTGTCTCACCTCTTGATGGTCTGGGTGATTGAGGTCTGTCGTTGTAGCACCGGTCTCCTCACTTCGTTAGGCAGGGAGGGCACACGGGTGTTGTCGGCGGGCATGCTCACGCTTCGCAGAAAGGCCTGACGTCTTGTTGGCTGCAAAGAAAAGCAGGAGGGAAGTCAGTGTTCTCAGAGTGATGCTCTACAAGGCCAGTCAGGTTGTGAAACATTTAGTTAGCAATTTAACAGCCGCCCAACACCCCAACCACAAGCTGGGTGCATACAGTTGGGCAGCAAAATCAGGCTAACAAGCACTGTGGTCATGTGAGCCAGGAATGGCTCTGCAGAACAGAACAGTCAGCATCAAGGACACGGCATCTGCGTGTTGCAGTGGGTATCAGTTCAGACTGGCTCTAGCCTGGCCCATGGACTGATGTCCCTTTGTAGATGGAGTGTATTACATGAACTCCTGCAACATATCCTCCTGGCTTTTTTCTAGCCAGAAGAAACCCAGATCACACATTCCTACACCACTCCACAAGGTGAAGAGAAGTACAATAAGTGATACTTGCTTCGTAAGTGACTGTATCTGCACTAAAAGCCTGCAAGACCTGTGGGTGGGTCTGTACTGTAGCTGCTCCCTGGTGCAGGCTAAGCAAGCTGGGAAAGCCACATCAGCTTTGTTCATAACCTAATTGTCTGGACACACTCAGGTCTGAAAGCTCCTGGCATGTCTTGGCTGAATGTCACCTACCAAACATGACACAATTCACCAGACTGTTTTCGGCTCATGCAACAGCTTCCCCAGGGCTGCTCTGGATTAATTTTTCATCAGCTTGGCAGAGACATCATCTCCCATTTGTAAAACACAGGCTGAGCAGACTGTCCCCTCTGGCAAGTGAAGCTCCAATCAACTGTTTCTCTGGTCAGACACTGTCTCTGCCTCAAGAGTACTTGCTACTCCAGCCCCTCTAACCCAGAAAGCTAGTAATTTCCACTAATCTTAACATTTTTACTATGTTTTATGTGAAAACAATGCATAGGTACTCAGGTTATAAGCCAAAGGAGCCGATTATGCACTCTTATCCTGACAGCCTGTGCTGTACCCACCAGACCTCCAGAGAACATCACCTCTGCCAGCTTCCAGCATAAGTACAGAGTGCGTCTCCAGAAGGTGCCCAGCTGGATTTAGACATTTCCGGTAAGAGAACATCCATCAGAGCCTTAAATAAGTGATTCGGAAGGTTTCAACCTGCACTGTTAAAACCCTGCATTCCAATTCTAATCCCTTCAGTCTGAACCCCGATCACTTTCCTTCCGAGGGAAGGCCAGGATCAAGATTTATCTGCCAGAAGCAGATAAATCCCTGGATCAAGGAACTGAGAAGAGGCCAGTCCCTGCTATTCCAAGCGCAACGTAAGTTCCCTCTTAAGACAAGCTTGTCCCCAACTCCCCTCCAGGGAAGCTGTATAACCCTCCATTTCTCTGATGGCTAAATCTTTCTTCCACACAAGCAACTGAGCCCAGGCACTGCATCCCACCCAGGGAGCTGGGCAGTAAGAACCCTCCGGCTCTGCCTTTGGTGCAGTCTCTGTTCCTGCAGTAAGGTCACAGAAGCAGCCAGCAATCATCCTACCCAGGTCCCACCCGTACATGAGAGTTTTTGCCACCTTGTAGCAGAAATTCCTGTTATTCTTCCTATTCCCAGCACAAATACAGATGATGTTTTACTCTCATACTTTGCACAGTTCCTATTAACCTATCACCCCATCTCTGCTTCACCACTCTTCAGTGTTATTTATTTCTCATCCCACATGATTCTCTTATGCTCCTCACGCTGGTAACAGCTTTGTGTTGCCAGTAACTGTTCTTTCTCTGCTGTTACTGATGAGAGCCTGTCATTACCTTGGCTATTCATAAGTCAGATGAATTCCCCGCTCATTTCAGTAGGAG
The DNA here is from genome assembly GCF_000687185.1 of Egretta garzetta. Lineage (NCBI taxonomy): Eukaryota > Metazoa > Chordata > Aves > Pelecaniformes > Ardeidae > Egretta > Egretta garzetta. Next base: position 330,325 of record NW_009258782.1, on the reverse strand, counting down.
CTCCAACATTTCCAGGGCCTCATATTTGTCTAGGAGCCCTTCACTCCTCCAGTCCCCTGAAGAAATGCTGGTTTGAATACCTCACTCCCATATTCCCCAGCCAGGACACTTTTCACAATCCCCACATCCAAACAGTCACATCCACTGATCTGAGCGCACCAGCAACCCACCCTCATCCCTCCCACATCCCCTTCAAGGGGCAGTTAATTACTGATCATAAATTTACCCAATGGCTCTGCCCCTTCTCACGTGGGCTCGTGACCCGTCACCACACGCTGCCTTTCTGTCAGCCAGGGCTGCCGGAGACCAGGGGCACAGGCATGCTCTCAGCGCAGCGGGGCTCTGCACACCCCCTCCACGGCTCCGCAGACCCTCCCTCCTGCCCCCAGCCTCTGTACCTGCACAGGCTGGGGCTCTTCTGGCACCGACACAGGCACCGGCACCGGGATGTCCAGTTTTAACCATGGTGGCTTCTTCCGCTGTAAACTGCTCGTGCTGTCGTGTCGCGCCTCCGACATCGTCCCACGTTTGTCCTCAGGCCTAGGAGAGGGAAGAAATCACAGTCAGGAGGGGGCCAGGCTCATCCCCGACACTGTATGTGCCAGCAGGCCAAGCAGAGTGCCCTCCTGCAGGCTGTGACTGATGAGACCCAAGCCCCACGTTGGACAACTCCCCAAAGTCCTCGTGAGCATTCAGGCGTCACAGCTTGTGTCTGTGCCGGTCAGCCAGGACCAGACGCTCGGAGGACACAGCACACGTTTCTAAGGCCCTCAGGACCTTGAGCCAGGTGCCAGAGACCGCAGTCACAAGTCTGAGAGCCACCTCCCATTAAGATTTTTGCTGAGACTACTGTGAGATCCAGATTCCTTAAGAGCCAGTCATGAATTAAATCTTAACGAGATCTGGATCCAGTCCAACCAGCTAAGTAACTGCAGTACCAAAAGCCACTGACCTCCCTCTAAAAACAGCTTGTGACTCACACAGGCACCCTTGCCCACCCACCGCTGAGCACCACACTTTCTTACCTAACTACTCCTTAGCAATTAGCAAGTGGCCGTTTCTCATTGCTGGTTCTAATCTCTTTTAAATGTAGTCATTTTCTAGAAACATGACATAGGAATACAAGGATAGCATGAACATTAGCGAACTGGCACCAATCCTGAACTAAGAGTGGTTTTCATACATAAATAATAATGATATGGTATTTAAATAAAAACCGCTGTGTTACCAAAATGCCAAAGGAACACGAGTGACTCGCTGTCATCTTGCCCACGCTACTATACCGCAACTTTCTCCTCCCGTTTAGGTTGCGTGTAGTGGGACAGGGACCATGCAACTCATTCAGGCTGGCAGAGCACCTACTTTAATGTGCACACTCAGAGAAACAATTAAGAACATAGATTTCACTGGGGGGGGAGATCAGATCAGATACCTCCACAGGTACCTTCCAACCCAAGTTATTCCTCAAGCCCATATTTCTTCCCCTCCTAGCACATACACAACCACAAGCCAGCAGTGGGAAGCACGTGTCTTTAACAGGACAGCAGATCCAATTCCCTCCCACTCCCTCCTTGTGTTGTCCTAGGCCACAGATCCCATAGGGGACATGAAAAAAAAAAAAAGAAAAAAAAAAAATCAAGAGTCCCAGCCTCTTCCCCCACCACAGTGGAGAGATGGAATAAGCATCCAGTTAACTTAGCAGGCACACATGATTTGAAAGGGAGTAGGGGAAAATCTCTCTACTTGGATTAAAACTCAGCGCTCTTATAATGTTAACACAGTCTATTTATTTTAAATGCACAACGAGTTTAATAAGCAAGGATTTTTCCTTGAGAGTGGCAAAGTCCTAGGACAGGGCCAGAGAGAATATCTCCATCCTTGGAGATATTCGGCACTCCACTAAACAAGGCCCTGAGCAGCCTGAATCATCCCTGTCTTGCACAGCGGCTGAGCCAGACAACCTGCAAAGGTCCCTCCCAACCTAAATTAGGCACTGATTCTCTGAAACACGGCACTGCCTTTCATGGCGTATTCCCAGAGCTCACTGCAGCTGCTCTGGAAAGGGAGCTGCACAAACGGTGAAGCTTACCATTGCAAAAGATACACAGCAGGGAGGGAAACAGGTCAACAAAAGGGAGCGGGGGATGATCTGGATTGGGTTAGGAGAAGAGAATCTCATCTAAAAGGAGCTGAAGACCAGCTGCTAGCTCAGTCGCCCAAGCTGGGCTGGCTGCCAGAAGCGCCGCGCTCAGCTGAGCCGGAACGACAGAAAGGGAGGACTCAGCTGTAGGTGGATGAAGGTTGGGTTTCAGCAAATACCACAGGCCCCCAAAAGTCTGGGAATTCACGATCAAGCCTGTACAGACATGCCCTTCGTACATGCACCACGGTCCTGTGTGCACAGACGCAGTGCTGTACATTAGAGACACACAATTCCTTCCTTCTCTCCACCCCTAGCCGCAGGGGTGACTAAATGCATCTGTTCTAACTTCCTATAAGATGAGAATAGTGAAAGTATTAGGGGAACTCTCGCCTGCTCTTGGTAAGCGTAAATGTGCTACGAGACAGCTTTCAGTCTCGGGCACAAAACAGGCAAACTTCTCTTCATGGTGAGGTCAGAAGGCAAAGCAGATTTCTCATACCTGAAAAGCTCCCTTGGTGCAACACAAAGAACTCCAGCATTTACCCACGAGGATCATGAATACCAGGTCTTCCTGAGATGCTCTAATCAGAGACCAGACAAGAGGGACGGTGCCACCACTCTGTGGTGACCAAACACAACCTATTCCACACATGCCCCTCATGACACAACTGAAGAGCCTCCTTTCTGAGCCCTCAAGGGAAAATTTAGAGCCCCTGAACTAGCAACTCTTT
>NW_009258782.1:326556-327406 GCF_000687185.1 Egretta garzetta | reverse complement strand
AGCGCCCCTAAACTAGCACCTCTTTCCCCAGCATCTCCTCAACAAGCAGACACCACTCCTCTTCCTTCCTGTCCACCTACAGAGCTGCCTCGGTGAGCAGGTGCTCTGGGTGTAAAGCATACAAACACGTGTAAGATTTACAGCTTTGTCAAGCAGTGAGGCCAAGCCAGGAAGGCAGTGAACAATCGATCCTGTATTGCCCAAAAGCTGCCGCAACAACGCTGCACTCTGTGAAGGACTTTCCAACAAAATCCATTTGCAGTCCCCCTTCCTAAATTGCCACGGACAGGGATGTCCACATATCCATTACGCCAGCTTCATTGCAACCCTTGCAGACCAGTGCGTGGGGACGTCCAGCAGTGTGCACACACGCCACGTGCAAAGAAGAGGACAGAGCATGCACACACATCGGGTCAAGCCTTACAATTTTCCTCAAAGTTGACTCAACTTTGTACTTTAGGCAGGAAGATGATCATTTCAAGATGAAATTCACACAGCTGACAGAGCAACGGACTGCTTTCTCCCAACTTCAGCAGTTAAAGAGTTCTTTAAATAGCAGAGCATCAAAATGCATATGTAATAATTGCGTAAGTGCACTCGGTATTTAAAAAACATTTTCAAGGGCAACAGGGTACTTAACTCAGGAGCAAACTCTTCTACTACTTTGACCTTTTTGACTTACTAAAACGTTCATTTCCCAATAAGAGAGCGCAGTGAAGGCAGAGCTGTGCCGCATTCCCAACTACATGCGTGCATTTGGAGCGGCCAGGAATAAACCTTCCATTTTGCGTGTTTGTAACTTGCAGCGCTCGCCCCAGCAGGGCCCGATTCTCTCTACGCTGTCAACACC
>NW_009258782.1:319941-325910 GCF_000687185.1 Egretta garzetta | reverse complement strand
CTTTCCCCAGCTGCTCCTCAACAAGCAGACACCACTCCTCTTCCTTCCTGTCCACCTACAGAGCTGCCTCGGTGAGCAGGTGCTCTGGGTGTAAAGCATACAAACACGTGTAAGATTTACAGCTTTGTCAAGCAGTGAGGCCAAGCCAGGAAGGCAGTGAACAATCGATCCTGTATTGCCCAAAAGCTGCCGCAACAACGCTGCACTCTGTGAAGGACTTTCCAACAAAATCCATTTGCAGTCCCCCTTCCTAAATTGCCACGGACAGGGATGTCCACATATCCATTACGCCAGCTTCATTGCAACCCTTGCAGACCAGTGCGTGGGGACGTCCAGCAGTGTGCACACACGCCACGTGCAAAGAAGAGGACAGAGCATGCACACACATCGGGTCAAGCCTTACAATTTTCCTCAAAGTTGACTCAACTTTGTACTTTAGGCAGGAAGATGATCATTTCAAGATGAAATTCACACAGCTGACAGAGCAACGGACTGCTTTCTCCCAACTTCAGCAGTTAAAGAGTTCTTTAAATAGCAGAGCATCAAAATGCATATGTAATAATTGCGTAAGTGCACTCGGTATTTAAAAAACATTTTCAAGGGCAACAGGGTACTTAACTCAGGAGCAAACTCTTCTACTACTTTGACCTTTTTGACTTACTAAAACGTTCATTTCCCAATAAGAGAGCGCAGTGAAGGCAGAGCTGTGCTGCATTCCCAACTACATGCGTGCATTTGGAGCGGCCAGGAACAAACCTTCCATTTTGCGTGTTTGTAACTTGCAGCGCTCGCCCCAGCAGGGCCCGATTCTCTCTATGCTGTGAACACCCGGCCACAGCAGCCAACTGCCTCCGAGCCAGGCCACAAAAGAGACTGGGGTATGGACACAAGAACCAGGTCTCCAGGAGGTTCATGGTGAGACTGAACGTGGCTCTAGCTGTATACACAGATGTATAGACTAGCTCTACATAGACGCATAGCTGTGTACGTAGATGTACAGCTGGGTGGTTGAACATCATCTTTGCAAGGCAGGTAACGCCCCTTATTACATCTAGTCCTCACTCACAGGCCTGCAGTCACTAATTTCTGTCTCAGCACTGCACTAAAAGCACCTGCTGGGTTTCACACTGACCCCTTGATTATTTTTAGGGGCTAGCGTTCCAGGATACGGCAGCCAACAGGCTTTGTTTCAAAGTTGACTGTATTGACACATATTTCATTTGAACAGTCCCATATCCTCAATCCCAATTTCTCAGTATTGTCCTAACAAGAGTTTTCAAGAGGTCACCGACAGCAGCGGGATAGGAACATACACAGCACAGCCGCGCAAGGTCAGGCCAAGTGTCCATCTAAAGCCAGTATCTCATTTCAGCAGAGGATGTCTGGCAATGGGTACAAAGTACAGGATCACTCGACAGTCATATCTCCCGGGACAGACTCATGGCATGTGCTATGAATAACTCGCAGGCTTCTTGTGCCAGAGATGTTTTTGCATGTAATGGTTCCGTATCTCCATACCCATCCAGTGATTTTTCTTCCAGAATTTATCCAGCTCTGTTTTTAATCCAAGTAGTTGTAACTGCACGTGACAAAGAGCTCCACAGCTGAAATACATGCTGCATGACAAGCCACCTTCTTCAGTTTGCCTCCAAACCTGCCATTTCCTGGGTTCACTTGATGCCCAGTAGTTCTTGGGCTAGAAGAATGAACAGCTTTTCCCTACCCTCTTTCTCCATGCCAGCCCTGACTCTACAGATGCCTTTCTCCCATGCCCTTCCTACCATCCCTCTCTTGCCACAAACACAGCAGGATCCACATCCAGCTGCTCAGTCCTTGGACAGGAGCTGTTCCAGACCTCTCATCTGTTGCTTGTGGTTCGCAGCAGCTCCCAAAGTCCAGAAAATGCTCCACTGACCTAGATATCAGCTAAGTATCTTCATCCTGCGTAGGTGGAAATGGTCGTGCTCTCAAGTTTTTGTGAACTGTCACTGGGCTTGAAACTCAACTTTTGTAAACCATCAGGACAGCGATTCCAACAAGAGAGAAGTCTCCACTACTACCAAAATCACAGAAGAGCCACTGGAGATGTGGGTAAGGAGAACGAAGAGACTGGGAAAGGGTGGAATGGCCCAATACCTGCCTGGCCTTCTCCTCCCAGTGCTGGCACAGTCCCAGTCCCAGCATAGTCCCAGTCCCAGCGCCAGCCAGCACCTGCACCGCTCGATCAGCTCAGAAGCTGTTCCCTCAGAGTCACAAAACTGAAGAATCTGGAAATACAAACTCTTCTCCAGCACACAGGCTGAATGGAAGGCATTTGCAAATCTAGCTTCTAACTGATCAGCTGCATGTACAACTGTGGTAGCAGCACAAAAGTTATTAGGAAAGTCTATTTCAATTAAAATAAACAAACAAAAGAAAAAACCTTGTATATTGCAGATACTCTGGGAAAGTCACCTTCAAAAGCTCCATGCCAAGGCAAGGTCACAGTACCAGAATGAAAGACAAATCCACTGTGCTGTGGGTCAGGCTAAGAAGGAGGGAGAGCATGTTAAATTCCAAAGTTGGCACATGATCAAGAAAAGCTGCTTAATGAAATCCACTGACCCAAACAGAGAAGGAAAAGCCTTGCACAGAAGCCCGAGCACGCTCCTAAAACTGACAGGCATCTCAAATACATTGAGAGATTTGCACAGTCATTTCAAAGACAGACCATCCTTCCATTTAAACAGACAACTGTTATTATTCCCATGTTGAATTTCTTCTTCCAAAATTTCCATTTTACCAGCATTCCCATTTAAAATAAAGCTGTTTTTTTCCCAAAAACATTCCAAATGAAAAAAGAAACAAAACAAAACAAAACCCTAACTTCATTTAACCTTACCACACAAACACACATCATCTGCTTTTTCCAGCACCACTGCTCCTCTCCAGCACATCGTGTGCATGTTCTTACAGAAACCCCCAGGAGGTAAACAGACACTGGGGCTATCCCGCTGCAATCCGATCACCACATCCCATGGTCAGCCCCCAGCTGTTTCCCTCCATTTTTCAACCCCCCATCACTGCAAAAGCCGTATTTGCAGTGCCTGCTATGCAGAGTCCCAAGCAAGTCCCATGTACCTGAAGGGGTCTGCCCGTGCAGCTATTCTGGTTGAGGCACACCGGCAGGCATCCGGGTGGAGAGACAGCAAAGAAACCGGGATCCTAAATGTGTTCTCCAAGACAAGAACAAGCCAGGGGAGTCAGCGGGCTGCTGGCTGTGCCTCTCCCTCCAGGAGGATTTCTGCTGGCACAGCAGGGAAAAGGCAGGAAGTCCAAGGAGAAGAGGAGCAGTGGGGTTTCGGTTTCATGGCTGCCAATAAAACCATCTAGCGTGGATCAGACCCAACAAGTTACAAATAATATCTCAAAATACCAGACGCGAGCCAGACCTTTAAAACAAGCCAGATGGAGAAACTGAGGGCAGGCAGGGACGGGGAAGGTGGAACGGGCCCGTGACCCTGCACTCCTAGAGAAAGCCGTCTAGGGCAAAGCAACACCCGGGCTTTGGCTGAGACCACCACCATGTCCCACCCTACCTCGGAAATAAAGCAAGGCCATCAGCACTGCCCTGGTGGTGGCCCAGAACAGGGCTCCCTCCCACTTTCCAGAACCTCGCTGCTGAGCTCGGAGGAGATGCCATAAGGCTTTGCAGACCCACAGGCTGCCAGGCAGAAGCTGGGGTCTGAGCAATCCAGGCGCCTCTGAGCCCAAGTTTGGCAGCGAGCTAGGCAGACACCCTGCCCTTTTAGCCCTGCGCAGCAGGGAGCTGGCAGGACTACAGTTCCCACGCACTACCCACTGCCCCTCTCACTGCCCTCTGCCATGCACAAGCTCTGCTCGAGTGCCGGTAGAGACTGATGCTGCCTACAACAGCCTGCACCAAATCTCGCAGGCAACAGTTCCCCCAGGCCCTGCCTTCTGCTTGCAAGCAAACCCATCTGACAGCTAGCTGCTGCCTGAAGAACAGTCTTGCCTTACTCCAGTAAGCCACTTCAAGGTGTTTTACCAGCACAAAACTAACCCTAATAAATTATCTCCTGTTGATCTGACATCCTGAAGAGGCTCAGAAGTTTCAGATAAGCTCTGCGCAGCCTGAGAGAGGAAGGGTAGGACCAGCCCATTCAGTGGTAGCTCAGCAGAAGAGCAGCTTAGCTGAAACATCAAACCACAGCCCGAGCCTTTGTCCCCTGCCTATGTGAAACCATCCTCCTCCATCCCCAGCCTAGCAGACCGGCGCCTGGGGAACTGCATTTGCCCCCACCAACACGCACACGGTGCACTGAGCCCCCATGCTCTCCACTGGAGAGGGACCAGACAGGAGAACTGGGGAAGAGCCAATCTCTTCTTAAAAGACATAGCTTTTCTGCAGGCCAATGTGGCACGTTGGAAAGGCCTGTCCCTACCCAAATTGTCTTTTAAAGTAGAACATGGAAGAAATAGATATGGGGTAGCGAAAGCCTTTGCGCAGGCTCCGATGGAACAGAGGCCTTCGCCTTGTAAGGAGCAAATTAAAAGGCACACAATTTTCCTCCTGAGAGTTTTCTTTTCAACCGGTGCTCTAGAAAGAGCTAGAACAGGAGCTACAAGCTTGAGTGGGTGGCCATAAAACCTGCATGCAAGCAGACCATGGAAAAGCAGCACGCAAGCACCACCACAGCGCTGCGCCAGCAGGAACCCACCAAGCTGGGGTGAATGCTGTGGGGAAGGTCTTTAACTTCTGCAGCCACCCAAAGCAACCAAGGCAGCACTGAGGGATCTCACCGTGAACCACTTTAATTAATTAACTGAGAAATACCAGTGGAAACTTCCTGGCTTGGAAGAGGCCAGGCAGACCCCTAGGCAGGAAACGGGAAGCTACATTAGAAAAAAACCAAGAGTTTGGATTTCATGCAAAGCTTTGTAGAATGATACTGGTATGCAAGAGGCACACCAAGAGTGCAAAGCCTCAACTGGGACCCACTGAACTTGGAGAAGGCTCAGCTTTATACAGAGCCAGAGGGTTTTAAATATAGGTAATAAAAACATCTGCCAGTGAAGTCTGAATGTTATGTGATCCAATCCCATGATCAGGAAAGCAGATCTGATGTCCCCTTGAGCAACCGATTTTCTTGATTTTTGGAAAAAGATCCAGGTCATGATGGAAATCAACCATAAATGAGCTCCTCCTGGAACACCAGCATTAAAAGCTTTCAAAGCAGCTTCACATGGGACCTGAAGGATATCCAGGTCTGGTGCCCTCATATAGAACGGAGAGGAAAAACAGGGAGCTCAAAAATCTTTTCCGATTCCTGTTAGTCCCCAGATCTGTAGTTGAACTTCTCCAAATACAGGTTAAAAGATGACCCTCAACTGCAACCTGCAAACACTCACACTGGCAACAGACTCTGATCGTTGAGGTCCTTTTGTTGCAGCAGCAAAAGGCAGAATAATAAGAAGAACACAGAAGCCAACGCTCAAAATTCAAACTATAAAGATGTCCCGGCCACTTGAAAGAGATGCAAGCCAACAGAAGCAGCAGTGCCCCCAGCCCTCCGTGTTGCCCCCCTCCTCGTGCTGGCACAGGCATCCCCGCAGCTGCTGGGTGATCCACACTGGGAACAGACCCACATTAGCTCAGCAAAGAAAATGGTTTGTTCCAGCCCAAGCTCCTTCCCTGATCCAAGTCACCACATGGCTCCACAAGCACTTGTGCCAGCAGAAGGAAAGGGGAAGAAGGAGGAACAAAAAGAGCAGCTGGAGCCAGATGACTGGACTGCTTCTCAAGGCAGCACAGTTTAAAGTGATTGTGAAAACACAGCCAAAAACTCACACTTGTAGCACTGTGGGAAGCTAACCATTATCACAAGGGAGGTGGTGGGTTCTGCATCTCTTGAAGCTTAAATAATCTTCGGAGAAGTGCCCTCCGTGCAGGTGTTGAATGCAGCAGG
>NW_009258782.1:312266-319751 GCF_000687185.1 Egretta garzetta | reverse complement strand
TACTACTATATCACCCAGAGGCAGAGTGAATTTTTGGTGGGGTTATTAGAGGGAAAACATCCAAACCATCTACAGATTTCTCTAGAGCTGACAGCCAAGCCTCATGCACCGGCAGCTTCCATAGAAGAGTTCCCAAGGGAGGAGTTTCCCCTGCTCACCTATGGCACCCACAAAGCAACTAGGTGGAAGGGAGCCAAGTACAGCAGACTGGGCAGAGGGGCTGCCTTTTCCACCTCCCAAACACGTCTGACCCCGTTGACTGAAGCAGGTTCACAGCATTAGTCAGCATGCCTTGCACCCCAGAGCCCACACGATGAGCAACCAGCAAACTCCGCCTTCTAGAGTAAACCCAATACAGAGCCATCCAAAACCTACCTAGATACCTGCATGGGGGAACAGTCTGAGCATAAAACATAACCAACAGAGAGAGGGGAGCAGTGGAAAACCTTCTGGAGTACTTTGGCACCTTCAGCCTGTTTGTGCTTCTCCATGAACACACCCTGCAGCCTCGTACAGAGAACGCTGGCCTGCCGCCACAGGCGATGGCCACATTTCCAGCAGCCACATCCTAATACTCCAGTCATAGCAAGTCACTTATAGGCTACATCTGGGCACGGACCGATGGCGATACCTGCAAATAGCTCCCACGACAGTACGTCAAGCACAGGGGGCGAGAAGCCAGGACTGACCAGCACTCCCATTCATTAGGGAAGCCAGTACAGGCAGTGCTGCCTGGTCCTCAAAAGGAGCTGGTTTCCACCAAGATCCATTACTGGCTACCAGACAGCTGAAGCACCTCAGCATGCCTGTGCAAGAAGCCAGGATACTACCGCTGGTCCAGTGCCACAGCAAACATAGCCAGAACGGATAACAAGTATAATCACATTAACAATGCAAATATTAACAATTCCAACGATACAACAACAGACTGCCAACAGCGGAAGTGTATCCAGGGGAAGGATCATCCACGCAAGTCTTGTTCTTGCACCCTTTTCAAAGGTAACCACAGCTGCCCGTTGGGCTCGCAGTACCCACGCCGAGCCGGCAGAGCCCTTCGCTCTGGGGTCCCCAGCAGCCCCAGAGCACAGTCATCTCAGTACTCTGCCTGGGTCTACGCATTCCACAGCATCACTAGAGCTCCTCATTAAAAGCAGCAGGAAAGAGCGATCACAGAAGCTATTTTAGTACACATTTAACTCATTGCAACAATTCAATGGGGCTCCAGAAGGCCCTGTTCCAGATTTGTTTTCATTACTGGTAAAATAGATGCACTGTAAAGCATTGGCTGATCCACAAGCACCATGGACACAGTCATTGCCTCAATTATCCAGCAAGGTAAGAGTCACAAAAATGCTTTTGTCAGTGCAGCCATGACCCCACATTAGAAAACAAAATACAAAACCAACAAAATTCTACCACTGGTAGGTATCATTTTTCACTGAAATTCTGCATTTGTGAGTTTTTTCTACCAGCTCTCCTATTCATCACAAGTACCGTAAGGGTTGGGGACACAAGGAAAGCTAGGAACACAGCACTGGTACGACTCTCAAGGCAGCAGTAAACGCTGGCTCTGGTTGCTTTTGGAATAGCTGCCGCCTGTGCAGCCACCTCACGAGCAGTTTTCTTGGTAATGGCTCTTTGTGATTACAACATTGTTCATTTAGAAAATATGACATCAATAAACAATTGATGGAAAAGCGACTGCCAAAACTAGCAACCTCCCCTAGAAAGATCACAATACCCCAAACCAAAAATTACATTAGACCAAAAGCCACCCAACCTCTATGCAAAGACTCAGTACTAAAAGCAGCTAAGAATCACTGTTTGTTGTGCTAAATAAAAACGCCTCACTGGCAAATGAGATCAAAACTGCCACAAATGACAACATTTCCTATGGAAAGTTATTAAAACCACAGTGAATAGCAATCTAAAAAAACCTTAGAGGAAATAACAACAACAAACGCTGGAGCCACCAGAAGACAGACTTTATATTCAGGAAGGAGGGAAGCCGCAGCGTCGGAGCCATTCAGGCCAGCTTTCTTTGCATGTTCGTTGGAAATTCAGAGCACCCTCACTCACCATCACACACCTGCTTTCTCCAACACGACCCGGTTTGCTCACCTGGATGCAAGTGAGAGAACAAGCCTGCATCCACCAGCAGCACCCACAGCAATGGGGCCCAGTGGAGATCCTTCAGAAGAACAATTACACAGCCAAGGACTCGGAGCAGAGCTGGTTCCAGAGCTGGTTCAGCTGGAGCTGCTCTTCCTAAGCATTGGCCGATTTAGCCAGGGACACAGGAGACCTAGCCTGCCACTCCGATGCTCCGATTTCTACTCTTGCTAGCACCCGACAGCCAGCCACGCACCATCTCCTACTTCCTCTAATTGGAAAGCAGTTGCAGGAGGAGCAGTCTTGCTCTGCAGGTGCGTGTGTACACGTGTAGGTTCCTGTGTGCCCAATGCACCAACTAATTTATAACGCAAATAGAAATAATCACAATTCTAACTTTGTTTTAGAAAAAAATAAATAAATAAGCCTAAGGGAACCATAGTTCTTCAATCTGAATGAATGGCACATTCTCCCTCACTGTTCTCCCTCAAAGTACAGCCCCAGAGCAGTCGGAGAAAAGGAAGGTACGCTCATACTTTTTGGCCAAACAGTTCACAGCCTGCTGTCTTCTACAGTTCACTTTAAAAGCACCAGGCTTTGAATTCAAGCAACAGAGAAACATAACCTTGCGTGTGCTGATTGCTACAGGGCACTAACTCCCGAAATATGGAAGCTGCATTCATCAGCGCAGCCGTCTGTGCCCTCAAGATTTTAAAATTCAAGCTGTTATAACTTCCACTGAGTCACAGCCATGTAAGTGCTGGACCTGTAGAACAGTAAAAGCAGCGTCCTGCACAGCTTCAGGATGACCTCATCCAGATTGTTCCTTTTTAAAGAAAAAAAACCACCACCTCCAAAGCAAGGTTTGCTGCTGACCGGCAGAGCAAGGGGCTGTCTCTCAGCCAAGTGGAAACAGGAAGGGGAGGAGGCGGCAAAGGTAAGCTTTCCAGAAAAGGCAAGATCAGACATGTCTTGATATCTCTTCTCCCCCTGGGAAGGCTGTACTGTGCCAGGGAAGTATTTTGCAATGATACTTCTTCATTCGCTGAGAAGAAATCACATCTCCTTTATTAATCGCTGTGCTTTAGAGATGCTCGGATTACTAAGGCAAGGTTTGTTTGTTGCTAAAGGCCCCAGAATTTGAGAATGTATCCACTGCTCAGGTCTGTCTCGCGATAGTTCTAACATTTGTATAGTATGCAAAAAGTAGCTTTAATTATATTTGAAACAAGTGGTGTATCTACATAGTTGAAGAGAGAAATTTCAGCAAGAACAAGCCTTATTTCAATCTGCCGTTTGCAAAAGGAGCACACAACCAATGCAACTTGCCCTCTATAGCTTTAGAAGATTTAACAGTTAAGGGTGGCATGAAGAACACGCTCTCTGCCTTCACCAAGTAGCAAACAGCCACTGTTTGTTATTCAAAAGGATTTGACCATAGTTTGGATGATTTGTTCGAAAACTCAGCTACTCATTTGCTCGTTGTGGCACCATCCCAATACACATTAAAAAAAAAAAATCAAACCCCAAAACAAACTTCCTCATTCCTACAGCAGCATGGACTGAAACAAGTACGAGAGATGTGATCTTAAGTGGGCTTCAACCAGTCCTGGACAGCAGCTAGAGGAACAGGATCAAAAAAAAAAAAAGGAGCAAGCAGTCGGAAACCCCTGGAGTTCGACTAACGAGGACACAACAATAGGCAGTCTTGGCGCAGGGACAATTTCCACCGCTCCCTGTGGAAACCTTCCCCTCTCGGGGCTGCCCCTAGATCTTCCCAATGGCACAGCTGAGCCTGCCTGTGAAAACAGAGGTTGGCAGGCAAGCCTTGCCTTCCCCGCGCTGTGCTGGAGGGACGGCCTTTACAACTCCATGCAAGCAGGCCTGGATGGCAAGAGCACACACCACACACCAAATCGGTTTGGGGTCCTTCAAGGACACAGAAACAGGGCTGCCAGCATGACCATGGGAAACGCTGGCTAATAGATCTATTTTCCTCCATGGTTAAATCTTGCCTGTTGCCTCCCTAATCTCTTGGGACTAATAGCTGCAGGGCTGGGATTGTCCCTTCCTAAATATTTTTCTGTTATTTGCATGGTGGGTGCTGACCTCAGAGGGGAATCGCTGGACACTAACGTAATAAGGAACAGGTCCTCATGTCCTCTCAGTTCAATTGGTTCATCTGCTAGTTCTGAACAAGGCAAAAAATAAACAAAAAAGACCAAAAAACCCCACCAAATGGACCAACTACAAAGCCAAAAAAACCCCTGCCACTGTGGAGACAACTACCTGCGTGACCCTGGACACCAGGGCTTCTCCACCTTCACTCTGCTTTCCAGCAGCACATTCTACCCATGACCCAGGCACAAGTCCCGCTAAATTCAGGTTGCAGCTCCCACAGTGCAAGCTGAGATGCTGTCACGCTCTCGGCAGACAGGATGCAACACAGCTCTCTGAGCAGGCAGGCAACACATATGTTCTGCGAGTTATCTAAAACTACAGCAGGAAGGCAACCTTACACCAGCAGGGCCAGATCTGCACATATCTTGCCTCTTTCGTTCCAACTAGGTGATGATACAAGTTAGATTTGGAGCCCAGCACCTCTTCAGCTGAAAAGAAAGGAAAGTAATCCACGTCTAAGCTCAGGCAAAATGCGAAGGAAGGAATCCACGCACGAGTTTTAAGTAGTTCTACTGAAAAGAGCAATATACCGGCAACAGGCAGGTGGCTGCAGGAACAGCAATTAATAGAAGTGTCATGTTGGATCACAATTAATGCTGGAACCTCCAAGAAGGGCGCATGGTCTCCACGGGATGCCAAAGCCTCCAGAGATAACTAAGGAAGAAAGGCAGCAACCACAAGGGAGGAATCTTATCAAAGACTGTTCTGCTGGATAAAAGCTTGAGAGAGAGAGAGAGAGAAACATCAGGATCTTCAGCTCCCAGACCGTCCCACTCAGCAGGCAGCATCCCCAGCAGCACACGGAGTGCTCTGCCAACCTTTTTGCTGGATTCACTAAATGGAAGAGGAAAACAACCCGGGACTCCCGGTTGTGTTGCCCATTTCAGGCCTTCAGCACTACCCAGGCTGCGTTTGCACCGCAGAGAGATCCGACACACTGAATGGAATCAAATCTTTACTAATTATATCTGAGCACATGGGCTCTGTGCCCAGAATAAACTGTCCTATCATGCCACACTCAGCAGACCCTGCCTCTTTCAGGGGAACGTGCTGGGACTTGCTGGCTACTCTCCGGGGCTGGATTCCAGAGGAACAGGATTGATGACCCCAAAAGGAACTCCTGTTCCTGCCTCCACACCTCCCTCAGCTGCAGCCTCATTGCAGTCCCCGCCACGAAAGTGTAATGAGCCATCTGCCAAGTCCAGTGACGAGGCGCTGGCTCTCTCGGAGGGACGTAACTCCCGACTGAGGTGACACGTCAGGGCCACGTGCTCCCAGCACCGAGCCACAGGAAGGACGAGCTTGCTGGCGAAGAGGTGCCTGCTCTGCAGGCAAGCGGGGCTCTCTGCATCCAAAGCTCATCTCCTCACCCTGGCTGAAGCCTACCCAGCACAGAGCAAGACATTCCTGAGACCGGGGCCAGCCCATGGCTTTCCCCAGAACCTGAAAAGCCAGTTTGTAGGCAGATCTCCTGCAAGTGTATTGCTTAAAAAATAAATAATAAATAAATAAAATTAAAAAAAAAGGGCCTGTCATGGGAAGTCCCAGAGCAGAACTAGTTTTGTGGGAGTTGCTTTTACGCTGCGCAGCATTAACCTCCTTTCATGGGAATGCACAGGAGCAGGCACACCGCTGACACATGGCCACACGCGAGAGCTGCTGCCTTCCACGGGGGTTCAGGACTGATGAGCGCAGAGACCATAACGAAGCTCGTTCCCCTGTTCCAAATCCACAGCACCTCTTGGGAGGCTGGCAGGGTCCCAGCTCAGGAATGGTGCAGGCTCCCCACAAGCTTCCCCCCCGCTGCTCCAGACAGCAGGGAGCTGGGCTGCCTGGCGGTACCCAAGAGGATCTAAGGATGCAAGAGGGACGCAGCGGGAGGGAGGGAGGATAGATAGCTGTTACTAGAGCAACTGAGGGTTAAAAAAAAAAAAAAAAAGCAGACAAGCTTTCAGGCACACCAGGCCTTTGGTAAAGTCCTTTTAACAAGCCAAACTTGAAGGAAGGAATTATCTGAAAGTTCATCTGTTTCTGCCAACTGTATCAACTGATCTAACACAAGTTATCACCTCCTCTTGCAAACCCTGCGCTCCTGAGATAGAACTGGAGAGCAACATACATCCACGCACCGGAATGGACATCCAACTCTCCTTCCAAGGGTCTGCTCCCCAGCTTGTCCCAAGTCGGTACCTTTTACACCTGTGTTCAAGGCACAAGGGCAGCTACTGATCTTTGATGCTCTATCCACGTTACTGCTGTTAACACCCCGTGCTCCTTCCTCATCCCATGCTTCATTCAGAAGCACCCTCAGCTTTGCTGCCTTGTCCCTTCCCGTTACGTATGACTATTTTTTCCTTTACTGCAGAATGCACAGCTTTCTTCCCAGAGAAAATTAGCAGCCGTGGGGACAAAAACAGGAAGAAAAGAAACAGCTTCCTGCTCATTCCAAGACCCGGCCTGGAGACATCCCTGACCAACACCGCACACCCCGATGCAAAGCCAACCTGCAAGAGAATCAGCAGCCGCAACCAAGTCGTGCGCAAGGAATGCTCCAGCACCAGACAAAACCCATTTGTGCTGCCGCTCCCCTCTCCTCAGTTACACGTGAGAAAAAAAAAAGCACAAGTCAAAATACGCACAAGGGGCACTTTGGGGCAGCAGGGTTAATTAAGTGCACGTGTGCTACGATGAGGAGGACAGGTTGGTTTCGGAGGAGCCCAACGGGACTCAGCACTGGGGATGCAATCCTGCAAAAAGCTTTAACCGGGCTCGCGTTGGGCTGCTGCGATCCCGCACTTTGCGACAGCAGCGCAGTGTCAAAAGATTTCGGGGACTCGATCCAGAGGAAAACTATCGTTTACGTGTAAAAAGCAGTACGTATTCCACCAGATCAGCTCACAAGGTGGCTGCCAAAACACGGGTGCCAGCAACGCGCACCTTCACCTATGGCCCAAAGCAGCAGGGTCCACCAAGCTTCTGATGTCCAAAAAAACCGCGGATGAGACAGCCCCCGGCTCTCTGGGGACGTGAAATCACACGCAAGTCCAACGCTGATACTTCTGAGCCGGGGCTCCCACCTGAGGCACCGAAGGTTGCGAGGGAAGGTGCCTGGTGAGGGGCCATTTTCTGAGGGCTTCTCCCTGCTGACAGGGCTCGGGGCCCGGCACCTACCTCAGGGCGACGGCCTTGCCC
>NW_009258782.1:286599-311275 GCF_000687185.1 Egretta garzetta | reverse complement strand
CAGAAGAGGTTTCAGTTGAATATGAGGAAAAACTTCTTGACTGTGAGGGTGCCCGAGCCCTGGCCCAGGCTGCCCAGGGGGCTGTGGAGTCTCCTTCTCTGGAGATATTCAAAGCCCACCTGGATGCTGTCCTGTGCCCCCTGCTCTGGGTGAGCCTGGTTGAGCAGGGGGGTTGGACCGGGTGATCTCCCGAGGTCCCTTCCAACCCTTGCCATTCTGGGATTCTGTGACACCGTTTGACTCCAGGTCCCGCTAGCCCGGGGGGCCCCCCGCCGCAGCACCCGGCTCTGGCAGCAGCTATGCCCGGGGGGAGCTGGGGTGATCCCCGTGTGGGGAGCCCCAGGGCCGGGAGTCGCTCTCGGCACCTCTGGCAGGCACACTCGGCACAGGGGGCTGCCAGGCCTTCCCTGGCCCCGCTGCCACCCATGGGGAGCCCTCACCTCTGGGCCTCTCGCAGCGGTTGCGTGCGCTGCCCTCACACAGAACAGCTTGGCTGCTCCCCGTCACCTCACTCCTGCTGTTTCACTTCACCTTTATCTGCTCCTTGCCTCATTCCCCCCCGCCCTCAGTCCTGTGTTTCCCATCAAGTTCTTCGCACCTCCTCTTCCAGCCATGTGGTTAGCGTGTCATCCCTTCCCCAAACTATTCCTTTCCCGCCAGCTTAAACATTTCCCCCTTCTGGACTGGGATCCTCCCATCTCGATTGCTCAGCCATCCTCGCCTTTGTCCTGGGATTGTTGCTGAAGATTTCTCCATCCGTCCTCTCTGGAGCATCAGTCAGCATGTATTGCTCACGCAGAGGTTTGCTAGAGCCCCAGCAAGGCCTGCAGCATGCATATCCCTCTTCAGGGGGTCCCCAACCCACAGCTTTTTATATTAGTAATAACGGGAGGGGGGCGTATTCCTCACCATCTTACTGCATCTTCCCCGCCGACCCGCGCGCAAGAGCGATCGAGACGAGCGGGAGAGCCGCCATCACGGGGGCCGGCGCTCCCTGCGAAGGGTGAGCTCATCGGTACCGCACCCACCCACCCCTGCGCGTGCCCACGCACGGCAACGGCAGTCATGCTTCGAAGGCAGCCCCCCAGAGAGCCCTGCTAACTACATTGCGTCTCGTTAGCTAACGAACAAACACAGATCGGCCCCAGCTAGTCCTGGCTGAGGTGGAGACCAAATTGCACGCAGAACACTGACCGGCCGCACAGCTCCGTCAACCTTAACAGGCACAAATTATTTTCAGATGTTTCTACCACATAAACAAGGAAAAGAAGCGTCCAGCAACGTAAGAGAGCAGAGATGAACTCGCAGGCCCTTCAAGCATCTCCCAGGAGGAACGCTCTGGAGCCGGCGTGTGACTCTCACCCACCCCTGCTGTTTCTTAGGCTCCTGCCAACAGTATGTGCATTTTGCAAGAAAACCAAAGCTCTTTCACCGAAACGTGATTTCTCACTCCTATATAACACTCTTGCAGACTGCTAACCCCATCCCACAAGCTCTCGTTCCCCCAGTACTTCCCTGCCCAGACTCTCCCCCCAGGGTCTATGGGGTGGGATCTTTTTACGTACCTGCAGGCATCTGCACTTAATCAGATCAAGTCTACCCTCATGGTCAAGAGCACGCTCTCCTTGCTCCCGTCGCCACCCAGGGTATTTCTTCTTCAGTGTACTGCGTCCCATCAGCCTAAAATACATGGGCTAGGGTGACCTAAGGCCAGCTTCCAACCACTGCTCTCTCAAGCACGAGCTGGTGCACGGCAGCAGTTTGGTGTTGAGGGGACATTTTCAGGCTGTGAAAGGGGGGAGTAGAGCCAAGTGTCACCCACCAGCCCTGGCCCTGAGCAGGTCATCCAGCCCAACAGCCTTGTTTGTTTTCTCCCTCATGAATGCTTGCAAGGAGCACTTCTGTTTGAAATGTGGCCTCCGAGGATCAGCTGAAGGACAGCTCTCTTCTGGTGCTTGTTATTTTTAACGTGAACATGTGATTACACGAATTTGCTTCGTTCTTCTCTGCTGGAAACAGGAATTTCATCCCTTCTGCTCGAAACCCATGAGAAACTGTGATCTTGCCACAAGACATGGTTAAGACCCAGGGAAATAAATAGATATCCATCAGCGTGTGAAGTGTGGCACTTTTACTGCTGCAGCTCACTTAAAACTGCTCCTTCAAAGCCAGGCAAGCTGCAGACCTGCCCGCTTATAGCCAGGCACCAGAGGGTCTGCACCGGCCAGGAGTGGTGCAGAAGTACCCGTGGGTACTTCACAGTACCTCATCTTCATCAGCACCTCACGGTTCTGCCTCCTGCATGGGTGTTTGTATGCAATGCTCCTTGGAGCACTGATCCTGCGTCATCAAGTATTAAATTGGGCTGTACTGGTATATTGATTATCCATCCAAGTAGGCAAATGGTGGTGTTGGCGTGTGCTTATGGCCACCGCTGGACACGTGGCACCGGGGAGCTGTGCAGTGCTCTGAGCCAGCGCAGCCCCTTTTCCCGTACCTTCTTACAGCCTGCGTGCGTTGCCTATCAGCTATGTGAGGACAGCTGGGACACACCAGGAGCACAGAGGTCTATTTTTACCTGGATCATCAGTTATCTAGGCAGGTGATTTGATTTTGACCTGCTTTGTTCAGGATTTAGGCCAAGGAAGCATCCCAGTATCCGGCAAGCACAGCAGAGAGCATCATATTTTGCAGCCTTTGCAGGGAAAGCAGAGCTTCCCTTGCCTTCTGGAAATACACAGGCTTTGCAGTGCCTCCTGTGCTGACATGAAGCAGCGGCACAGCCCTGGCAGCTGTCCTAGCAAACAGGGAAGAGGTCCAGAAAGGCCTGGGATTTCTTCTGGGGAGGATTACTAACACAGAAACCCAAGCGAAGTCCCACGGAGTTTCAAATGCAGGTGGCCTGGCCAGGAGCCAGAGAGGGAACTGTCAGGAGCGAGAGGATGGGGATTCCCCTTGAGGACTGCATTTCCAGGGAGGATCGGAGATCACCTGCGTCCCCTCATCGGGGGATAAACCAGGTTCCTGGGTACCACTAGCAGGTCAGGTTTTCATCGCCAGCCCTGTGTTCAGGGGGGATCCCATGGACAGGAGAACTGGGGTTGGTACTGTAGGATCTGTTCACCAGGGCTGCTACAGAAATAGTCTCCTCTTCGTCCTTGCTAACCCTGCAGCTCCTGCGTGTGCAGCTGCCATTGCTGCTTTCTGCTCCAGCCTCGAGCCAGGAGGAGCAGCGCTGGCTGGCTCTGAGCACCCAGCTCCAGCAGTGCCCTTTCTCCCGCGCCGTGGGTGCTAATGGCTCATCGATCTGGAGTGTCTGGCGCAAAATGCTTGGGAGTACAGATGCCTCCTCTCCAGATTGGATGCCAAGTTGCAAATGGTGCTGCTGACCTGCAAAAAAAAAATACTGACACTTTTTAGAGTGCAAATGAAATACCTTTTGCTTTCAAAAAAAAAAAAAAAGAAAATACTTTAACAAGCAGCTATGTTGCAACTTGAATTTCTTATAATCCAGTCAATTTACATTAAGTTCAAAAACCTAACGCTGGGCAGAAACTCTTTTGAAGCCTCTGTCACCCTCAGGCACCAGCAGACATTGCAGAGAATATTAGTTCTACCCTGAAAAAAAAAAATCCTGCCATTTTTAAGAGTGAAAATAAAATACTTTTTGTTTTAAAAAAAAAAAAAAGAAAATACTTTAACAAGCAGCTATGTTGCAACTTGAATTTCTTATAATCCAGTCAATTTACATTAAGTTCAAAAACCTAACGCTGGGCAGAAACTCTTTTGAAGCCTCTGTCACCCTCAGGCACCAGCAGACATTGCAGAGAATATTTTGCGGGATCACACAGTGGCAAGGAGGGACACAGAGGTGACTCTCGCCTGGCAATTTCGTGCACCCAGCGAGTCGCTGGATGTGCTGCGGGCTGCAGGTCCGCAGGGCTGCACACAGAGCAGGGCCAGGGTGTTAAGACTTAAAGCCCAGGGAAGAGGCCCAAAAATAAAACCAAGCCCCATCATCCTAGTCCATAGCTTATCCAGCCGGATGGATAATTCTGGATTCAGGATGGATAATTTACTTCACAGGCGTGCTCAGCAAGTCCATGTGGGACTGGGGGCCAAACCCAGGAGACAAAGCGGGAAAGGAGCCAAAACGCTGAGGATCTGGGAGGGCGGTGGTGCCCCAGACCACTCGCAGCCACAGGAGCTGCTGCCCAGCAGAGCACGAGGAAATCACATCAAAACTCAACCCCTTCATTTTCTGCCCAGATTAATTGCAATCGATCATTTCTAGCTCTGGCTGCAGGGAACGTGTGTGTTTGCAGTGGCAGGAGGAGGCAGAGGAGTGGAAATAACATAAAACTAGCATTTCATGGCCAGCCCTTACAGAAATATTTATTTTAAACTGTATTTCACCCAGAAAATCCATTTGGATCAAAATGGCAATTTTCGTTTTGGTCAACCTGTTGGGGAAATTGGCAAAAAAAAAAAAAAAAGGAAAAAAAGTATGTGTAAAGGTAGCTGTTATTTCCAAAATACTTAGCAAATGTCACTTAGCAAAATAGCTGCCTTCTCCCCGTTTACTCCAACAAAAAAAGGCTCTTTAAACATATATATCTATAACATACACATATATGTATGTTTCATATGGAAGGAATAAAAATGTCATGGGAGAAGTAAGATGAAACCCCCAAAATATCTGTTATGTAGCCTGAAAGACTCTTACCATTTTCCAATCCACTGTTGGCAAGAGATGAAATAATATTGCTTCAGAATTTCAAAACTAGATAGATTTATTTCCAAGAGGCACAGGAGGACTCTTATAAAAGAGGCAAATATGGAGCGTCATCACCAAGCGTGTGATCAAACCTTGCTAGCAGAATGCAGGCACGGAAGAGGCTGAATTCAATTGCACAAATTACCTTTCAGTTGGTGAACCGTAATTCCAGGGCTCCTGAGTTTTGAACGGTGACTTTCCTTTAAATGTCCAACTTCTGCTAATGGGGAATGGATGCCAGAAGGGAAAGACGAGCCGCGAGGAGTGTGAGCTCTGTGGCCAGCAGTTGGATGTCATGGTGGCGTTTGGGGTCCTTGCTTGCCTCCCCGCCAGGGCTCGTTAGCAGCCGCTGGTGTCACGCTTGCTTCCAGTAACTCAACATGAGTTAGTTACTCATGTTGATGGAGAAGAGGTGCACGAGAGGTAGGAACACAGCACGTCAGCCTGACAGATGCCAAAGAATCCCATCCCCAAAGCACTGCGAGAAATGAGATCAGGTGGACAAGCAAGGTTTGGTAGCCTGCAGCCAGTAACTGCATCCCTCCAGGCTAACCCAGGTGGCTTCTAACCTGCAGCTGGGGACAAGCCTTGAAGGGGAACGTTCAAAATTGACAATAATGAGTGACCTTGTTCAGTTCAGAAATGGGAGCGTGATGGAAAGGAGCTCAAGCCAGCATTAGCCACAATGAAGTTCAGCATCTCATAAGTTCCCATATTAACTGAAAGAGAATAAAAAGATTTCCAGTTCAGTTACTCATAAATGAACTGAAAGAGTTCATAAAGAGCCAAAGAATTTTCATTGGCCTGTCAGAAATAAACGAAATTTTTGGAGAAAGAGCAGAGATATGCTATCTTGCTATCTTGATGTAAAAATATGAGCTCAGTAATCAGAGAAAAAATTAATTCAGTTACTGACAACAACCTTGTAAAGAACTTGCTCGGCTAAAATAACAGGGCTTTGTGTAAATCCAGTAAATCTTTAAACAAATCTTTAAGAACAGTTTTGGCATAGGCAAGTAGGAGACAAAGTAAGAGGCTGAAATTTCAAAGTAAAATCCACTCTCCCTGTTTCAGTAACATAGATCTGCTCTCCAGCAACAAATAATATAACCACGTCAACGTCTAGCAAGAAATACTGTAGTTAGTTAGACTTAAAGAACTATAATATTTAATGTAAAAACTATTCCAAACAATCTAATTTCATGCATTCTGGTCTAAACTTTATTGGTCCTCCTGTGCTGCCCAGTCAATGGGAAAAGGTATGGCTGGAACAGTGGCTCCTCTTCCTGGTCTGTCACTGCTTTGCTGGTTTGGTCCTTCTGCGCTAGTCCTGATTTTTCAGATTGAAACAAGAGCCGAGGAAGAGGAGGGGGTTACCAGCTTCCAAAGGTTTTATGAGCTCTGTCTCTGGCATGTCTATAGTGTGGCATTGCCATTGAGTTTTGAAGACCTCCAAGGACGGAGGTCCCTCCACCTCTCTGGGTTCTGTCCCAGGGCTGCGCCACTTTCTTGGGGAAGAGCCCCGTCTTTGTGTGCAGCCAGTTTCCAATGTCACTGCTGTGGCCTCCTGCCCTCGCAGGGTCCCTGTAACCCCTGTGGGCTGTGCAAGGTGCATATTGATCCCCTCCACCTCCTCCTCCAGGGTGAGCAAAGCCGCTCTCTCAACCTCTTCTCCCCAACCCCAGCCATCCCAGTGGTCCTTCACCAGCCGCTCCCTTCTACTGAGAATCCAAAACTGGACACCACAATACACGTGCACTGAAACACTGGTGCTATGCAAACAGGAACAGAAGGATTATTTGTAATTAAACCCCATCAACACTGAGCCTACAAACATCTGTCAAAGCTCCCTATCATATAAAGACTCTTCATTTTCCAGCAGGTTTTTTGGTGCAGGAACTAAAGAAGCCACCGCTGACCTTAAATGAAGAAGCGCTGGTGGAGCTGTCTCTGTCTTTCCAGACCTTCTGCAGGACATGGTTAAAAGAAGAAGCTGCCAGCAAAGTTTTTAACCAATGTTCTTGTTTATGCTTATCATCAGATGCCAAACCAGGGGAAGACAAGAAAGGAATGATAATTCTTAAACCCAAGAAGAAAGCAACTGTTAATCTTGACTCCCACCCAAGACCCCTGCATGTATTACATTTTATTACAAGCATTTAATACAAAAAGGCTACACTTGGAGCAAATGATCCCAGTGGAGCAATACGGTTTAGCGCTAGCCAACCTACAAATATCTGCCTTGCTTGTTTTTCATTTTTCCTGGCACGTGAAGCATTTTGAAATCATCTGGAGCTTCCTACTGCTTCAGGACTTGTGAGGTCCCAAAGACAGCCATTCAAATACCTCCTAAGTCAGTCTTTGGAGAAGTTTTGGGTATACGCATGACCACGTTGTCCTCTCAGAGCCTCAGCTAAGGCAGGCGGTCTGCCCCAGAGACCTCTTCCCTCTTTCACTGGACGTGACAATTGCGCCAGTGAATATGGTCAAAGCTTCAACTAGACAGAAAGCAGAAGGCCAGCTTCCCGAAGGATTTGATAAAACAGAGCGTGTCTTCATTCCAGATTGTTACAAAGCCCCTGGGTTTCAAGTTGTCCACAAAGGAAAGATCTGTACAAAATATCTAAGCCTTTCCAGAAAAAAAAAAAAACAAGCCCGCAAGTGTTTGGACACAGTCCATTTTTAATGTAACGTACAGAAACTTCTCAAAAACTGGGTGGGGAATTGTTTCAGGCAAGGGCAAAACCTTCCAATCTGCTCGCTTCCAATACCCCTCCGAGCCCTGTGGAGGAGACGGACAGATGTTTTGCTGGAGTGCCAGCGAAATCACCACCCAGTGTGCGTGATCATTCGGGCAAGGGCAGATCTGGAGCTCCACTGCCCCAGTCCGATTCCTTCTGGGGCAGACGGGCTGCAGCAAGAGGGACCAGCTGGACAGGCCCGTTACTGCGCCGTGCAGCGTCCCTGGAGTGGGATCTTCCCTGCACTCCAACATCCACGGTTTGGATCGCAGCCCTCAATGCCAGCAAGAGAAAGAAGCTGCTCACTGTCTCATTCCTATTCTCCCCTGAATAAAGCCTCGCAGGAAAGGGAAGGGATCATTTAATTTCTTAAAGGGCAGCTGACTCCCCTCTAAATGGCCACATTCTTGTCCCGCTCGCAGAGTGCGGCTGCTGCCAAACTTGGTCACAAAGGCGTATTCACGTCTTTTTCCTTCCTACACATTCAGGAGTTGAAAGCCAGTTTGGTACAAACTCCCCAAAATGACTTATTCAGCAGCTGCTCGCCAGCCGTGAGGAGCCCCTGCTCCTCCAGCAGTCCCCAAACCTGGCAGTGTATCAACCATTACTGATGGGGCTCGGCTTGGGCAAAGACCCCATCACCAGCCTGGCCTTTTCACCTCTGCTTTTGGTTTCATCACCAAATTTGCTTTTTCTCGAGGTCGATGGTCCCTGGGACGTGTTCCAGCTGTAATGAGGATCTTTTCCCCAGTAAATAATTCCTGCTCTCTCCCAGGGAATGGAGCAAATACTCTGCCTCAAGCTACTGAGCACTGAGGACAGCAAGCTCCTACCCTTGGCAACAGCCATGGAAGTGATTACCTCCCCTGGGATCAAGAGACTCGATGTCTTGTCTAAAAACCTACAGGAAGACATTGGGGGAACAGGCACAAAGGTGCCCTTCAGCTCATAGGTTCATTTATAGCAGGGAAATCAGGCAAAATGGACAAACTTTGCACAAAGTCTCTGCTGAACACAATGCCACCTTCATACCAGCACCTGCAGGTCCTTCCTGGTACATTCTCAGCTCCATCACGCTTTGGGGAAGCGTAGGAAAGACCAGGGCATGGGACTGTCCAGGTGCTTGTCAGATGTGAGCTGAGCTCCCAGGAGCAGTTTGGGGTGGCAGGGTGTCCCTGCTGGGGACATCTTGGGTTTACCAAGGAGAAGAGACCCCTGGGTCTGTGCAAGCTCACGGAAAAAGCAGCGTCTGCTGTGAGCGGGTCAGCGGTGGCTCCTGGTTGCAGGGGAAGGTGACCAGGATGTTTTCTCAAGGCCGGCCTTTGGTTATGTGGTTTCTTCCCCATCTGTGGCTTCAGTGTGACTGCCAGCAGTGTGGTTTCTCCTCTCAGCCTTCTACATGGCCTTTTGCTGGAAAATGCCCATGCAGTGTCCACAATCCCTGAGGCCACGCTTGCTGCTCAGCTCACAGGGAGGAACCAAGAAGATCTGCATGTCCATGATGTGTCCAGTAAAACAACTTGCCTTCCCAAGAGCATGCCACAACCTACGGGGAAGGATCCCTGTGTGAATGCATATAAGCATATTTCTTCCACAGTGCCACCATCATTTCAACCCACGTGTTATAACTGAGTGAGCTGGGTCCTCATGGCCTTTCCCCCCAGGCTGATGGCACAAGGCAGCAGGGTTTCACTCCAGAGGCCCTATGTTCTCTCATGGTTACGCACGCCACACTGGTAGGCTCAGATTGTCCTCAACTGGAATTATTTAATCAGCAACGTGCTGATATGCTGACCACCAAAGCTGCCTAATGACTGCCTGATGATCATTTGTGGCAGGTCAGTGGTAAATGAGCTCAGATGTGGTTTCCTGGCAGCAAGGGGACCCTTTCTCTTCACTGAGAGTTCGCTCTTTCAGCTGTGGCTATTTGTACATGAACTAAAGTGTTCACACATGACCCTAGCTGCAGGCCATAAACATCTCCTTACAGCAGCAGCGATGGCGGCAGAGGAGCCTGGGGCTGCGGCCGCCTGCGCTGGGTTCCCCGCACTGGCCACGGGAGTGGGACAGCCGCCCAGCCGCACGCCTGCGTCATGCTCTGCCACAGTGTGGTCCTGAGACGAGGGTCAGAAATGCCTCTGGAAGGAGCAGCAAGCCCTGCCAAGGGTGGATTAGGGCAGGAATGTGGAAGGATTTCATGGCTCAGATACCAGAGGCAAAGGACCAGTCACTGTAGGCAGGGAGCTGATGCACATCGGTGCCCACATCTCCAGCTGCCCCTGGGAGAGAGGAGCCATCTCGGCCTTGTTAGGTTGGAAAGTGTGGATCCCTCCTTTCTGGAAACGGGCCTATCCTCATCATCATCCTTTCATTCCATGTGGTTGCCATGGACAACATGAATGTTTTCGTGCCACCACTGAGTTGAAGTTTGCAGTTAGCTGCAGCTGGAGTTGACTAGCAAAGGTGACTCTATATCTTGCTTGGCAGATCCACAGTGTAATGCTCCAGGTCCCAGGTCTGCACACATCCTTTGGGTTCACTGCATCAGCCCCACTGGCATCCAACTGGTGGCATGGCTGGGACCTGTGGGAGGGATCCCAGGCTACCGGAGCAGAACTCCTTGACCAGACACATCTCCAGCATAAGTCAGCTCTTCAGCCTGGGTGCTGAGCTGAGATTCACCTTCAGCAGCTTATGCACTGATCATATATGACCCACTGGCTCGTATACAGGCTGTGCTATGTGCAGGGACCGCTGGTACTGATTCTAAATGGGTATTTCCAGGGAAAAATGCCCTTGACAATGTAAATTCTCAGCAATCCCCAGAAGGATCAAACCCAAATGTTTAAATCTCTCCAGAAGAAGCGTTTGAAGGACAGGAGGGTGCCAGCACAGCGCTGGGCATACCGGGGACCAGGGAAGACAGACAGACCGCGGCATCCAGTGCTGCTGACTTAGACCCAGCGACCACAAAGGTTAATACAAATTTATTGCACATCATCACACCGAAGGAGCCAGCACGGTAGGTGAGTGGTGTTGCAAGTGAGGCCAGTTTTCCATGGTATGTGCTGTATTCTTACAGCCACTGATTCAGCTAAAAGGATGTTCCACCCTGGGGCTGGGCAATTACAAATTTAGCAGTGAGAGTTATACGTCCATAAATATCTTTGTGGTAACCTTTCTCATTGCATCTGGGAAGAGCCCAAACAGGAAATCTCAGGTAGAAATGGGAAACAAAACCTCATAATTTGAGTCATCAATCATATGGTGAAGTTAGGAGTTAGCCTGAGTACAAAGGAGCTCGTCTCTGGCAGGGCTTCTAGAAATAGAAGCAGCAATTTCTTCTGGTTTCCTGGAAATCTTGTATTTGAGCTTGCTCTTAATTTTCCTGCTGGAATAGGAATAAAATCTGGCCTACTTTTGAGCAAAAGAGTCACTGGGATCAGACTCCCAAAATAGGCCTGGGCATAGATGCTTCCTTGGTGTCCGCTGAAGCCGGTTGGTTGATGCAATGCTTCTCCAGAAGCATTTCAAACAAAGAGGTTTTGTAACCAAATAAAATTTTCTGCCTTGTTGTTTAGAGCCACAGAGTCCATCTTAATATTGAAAGACGGTTGTGTTTTCTGTCCAGAGCTTGAGTTTGTCATAAATTTTAAAAAAGCATGACCCTGGTAACCAAACCGATAAGGAGCCACCGCTCAAAGTGAAGTCAGACTCTGAAATCAGCCCTCACAAATGGTTGTTTTTCTGGCCTCTTGAAAATAACTCTTTTCAGATGTGCGATTGGGAATTTGCCAGGCTGCTCCAGATATTCCCCCAGAGGTCCAGATGGTACCAGAAGACATGGAAAATAAGATATGTCATTCTTAAATAAGATTATTGACACTCTGCCTTGCTGTGAAGCGCTCCCATTGTATTAGTGTGGTTTGGGTGTGTGACCCTAGGTCTACCGTCCTTTGCAAACAGAGGTTGTTGTGCTAGGCGGGAGGGACCCATGCGGGGCTGCATGTGTCCATGGGGTTGAACACAGCCAGGTCCCCAAGAAGTCCAGTCTCACTGGAGGAGATAAAAAGCATCTTCTAAACCAGCACCACGATTTTCTTTAGCTGATTTTCTGTTAGTTCTAACACTGTTAGAATGAAAATCCAATCAGCCCCGGAGCAAACAGCGAGCCCCTGCCCCAGCCTCTCAGCAGGGCAATCCTGAGGGCTGCCCTGTGAACAGAAACGCTTGAAATCTGCCGTCTGCTTTGGGTGAGGAATTCCAGAGAACCGGGTTTGGAAAAAGTTGGCATTCGGTTTCACAATGAGGACCAGATTTTCAAGAATTCCTACTGAAAGGAAATTCCAACACATTTGGAAACTAATTTTGGAAAACAGAAATATTTCCATCCGTTTGGGGGAGGGAGGCAATACGTGTCCCACACAGAGCACTCTCCCCAGCACGGCTCTGAGCACAGGGGGTTCACGATGTGCCTGGAGGACAGGGGGTCCTGGCCAGCCAAGGACACCTCCCAGTGCCCTGGGGACCACACAGATGAGATGTCCCATTAGCCCCAGGACAGCTTCCCAGTGGCTTGGTAGCATCCACATCACGTTTTTGTTTGTCTATCTCAGTTCAGTCATGGAACAAAAAAATGAAACAAGACCAAGCCTTGGAGACTCCCCAGGCTCTCCATCTTCTCCAACAAAAAGTTCCTGGAGCCCTCCAGGACACAGACTGAGAGTTTAGCAGGACTTTGGGAGCCACACATGGAGCAGAGGGCCGCCCAGCAGCACCAGCATCACCATCAGCCCATCCAGACCTCTTAAGACTTCATCACCTGTAACCGAGCTCCCCGGAGCACAGCGCTGTTTGGGCAGCGTGGGAAGGCCTGAACCACTCTCTAGCTGCTGGAGCGGCAGAGCCAAGGGCCTGACTCATCTCCCTCTGTGGGATGGAGCAGGGATGGTGGGTAGCCTAAAGGCCACTGCA
Source organism: Egretta garzetta (assembly GCF_000687185.1). Taxonomy (NCBI): domain Eukaryota; kingdom Metazoa; phylum Chordata; class Aves; order Pelecaniformes; family Ardeidae; genus Egretta; species Egretta garzetta. The sequence continues at coordinate 298,783 of NW_009258782.1, read as the reverse complement.
AGCCCTCATTCCCCATACCCCACTGCAGACCCCAGGAATGCTCCATGGGATAATGATAGCCACATGGAATCTGACTGCCCGCCGGACTGCTGCCTGCTGCTGCTTGCAAAACACTATTTCTGGCACCATTGCCAGCCTAAACCCCAAACCATAATGCTACAGCCAGAGTCTGCCCAATTCCCAGAAATTCCGGCGATGGATGAGGCAGGGGATTTTTCTCACGCACCCACAGAATAACTTAGGAAAGGAAAAGCTAAATACAAATGCAGAAACTATTGGTGGCGGTCACCTAAGCCCTACCTAAGCGTCCAGCCCACAGAAGCTGCTGTCTCCTGAGATGTGAAATGCTCTCAGGGATTTTCTCAGGAGCTTTCTCCTGGCCTCTCTGATCACAGCCTCTCCCCAGCTGAGGGAGGTCTAGGTTGACCCATGTTGGCGGAGAAGGATCTGTCACTGAGCTGAAATGTGCCTGCCATGTTGCAAGGAGAACAACTCATTGTGAAATTGAGGAATCTGAGTTTCTCCAGGGATTATTCTAGTTAGACACTGGCTATTTTTACCCCATATCATATGTTGGAAATACAACTTTAAAACCACAATGGAGCAGCCAAGTTAAATACTGTAATAACCTTGAAAATAGGGTTAGTGAATTTAGTGGCTAACAACAACATTTCCAGCAATAATGATAAACCAGAGGGACTAACTGCCATGCTTCTTGGCACAAGATGAATACCAGGAGAGTCAGAGATGGATCTGCAGCCCTTGACAGAAGCTCATGGCTATCTGAGTCCATCAGCAGCAGCACTGTCATAGCCACTGCGAATGATGGGTGGCTGAAGTCGCTCACATAAACACTGTCAAATCCTAGAAACAAATTACATTTACAACAGCTTCTATACTCATGGATATCACTACAGCAGGTCTCATAAATTTTCCAGCAAACCAGTGATTATGGCTAATGGGAAGGAGGCCAGTGGCTTACTGCCCAGAGTAGCTTGGGAATCCTGGGCTCCCTCACAACTCATGCTGGGATCAAGAAGGAGCAGCGCCAAGTCCTGCCTGACCACGGTCCCGCAGTGCCACGATGCTGAGCAGCTCGACAAGCCCGAGAGAGACGTGGGTCTGCAAGCATCCAACATCGGTGGGCTTGATCCAGGTTTATTTTTCCTGGGCCACGTAGCAGGACCCTGTACCAAGACCCTGCGGCCTGAGCTATGTCCTCACACTCAGAAGCTGAGGTTTGGCAAAAGCTCTGGGGAAAAAAATCCCTTCTTGTTCCCAAAATATCACAAGTCTTCTGGAGTGGGCTAGTCTGGCAGACCTCCAATTACGTGAGCACAGGTTTGGAAGGATCGGGGTTAAACTTGGCTCCAACTGTTCCCAGAGTTTAGAGCCTATTTTACAGCCGTAAAATTCCTGCTCAGTTTAGAACCTGTGTGCTGTCTCCCAAGGTCTGTACAATGCCCTCCACCCTGCCCCTTTTCACGTGGGGGCCTGGTCCTCCCCGGGGGGCACAGAGATGCTCTCTCCCTGCAGTCAGCTGAGCGATGACACCGTGCATCCAGTTTGTCATGTTAGACCAATTTTCTGGACAGAGCAGCAGGTACATGCACATCCTGCTCCCCCAGGACCCCCCAGGACAGCTCCCTGGCACTGGGGAGCCTTCGCCCCTGGGTTTCCAGTGCTGCTTGGGCAGAAAGGCTCCTTGAGAAAGTCCCTCGGGATGCGCAGCTGCAAAAGCCCCCAACAGTCAGCTTCCAGGGTCCCATGCATTTCACCGGGGTGAAACTTGTTTCACCTTGAGCACAGCTCTCCACAGAAAACTGGGAATTTGAAAAATATTTTGTCTTGACACGTCACCCTCACCTGTACCCTCACAGGGCAACGCTCTCTTTCAAGGTGAGTGACAGGTTTTGACCTCAGGGCTGTACAAGAGGTTTGGCCTGCGGTGCACATTTTCCATACACCTCGTAGAAAATATCTGCTAGCTACCCCAAGAGCACACCTGGGAAGTCCCCAGCCTTGGCCCGCTGCGTGCACAGCTCGGAGGGGTTCTCTGACATAAGGGATTTTCCCACACAAGGACCAAGCAATTTTGACAGCACTGGGATGGTTAAAGACAAAGTTTGGAGCTTTTGGGGGGGTGGGGGGGTGTTGTTTGTTTTGCTTAGTTTCCTGTGCTCTGCAAATGCAGTCTCACTTTGGTATATTTGGAAACACCAGTCCCACAGGCACCAGCTGGGTAAAACGCTGCTCAGCAGACAGTTTCTTTAATCCCCCACGTTTTTGGCTACTGTGGCCCATTACGCCAGTGCCAGCGGCTCATTTCTTTCTCACCATGGAACCTCTCCATATCCCTGGTCTGTGGCTGCAATCCCACGTCACTGGTCCCACATCCCACTCTGCCAGTGTCCTTCCCTTTCCCCATAGCTCTGAAACCCCCTTGACCTTCTTTCCAGCAGTCCCCAAAATAGTTTGCTTTCTTTCCATTTTTAGAGGCCAGCCAGGCTTGGAACCCATTGCAGGGACAGTTTCTCCTGGCAGCAGCGATTCAGGTGCCAAAGTCAGGATGAAGCTAGACCCTGGGAGAACCTCATCGTGCCATGAGAAACGATTTGTCTCAAAGGAGACCATAGGAGCATGCTGGCATGGGAGCTCAGCTTCTCTTGTTCCTGATCACACTGAATCCCAGCTATATACATTATCCCAAAAATAGTGGGATCCGCCACGTGCATGGTCTTCTCCTGGGAAAGGGCAGACAAACAGTGCGCTGCAGGATGACAGGGCAGGACAGAGGAGTTACTCACAGAAGCATTTCCTTTCTCATGATCACTCAGTTTATCTTTGATTATAATGTTTTGGGTTTTTTTTAAACTTTAATCAGTCAGCCTGGGAAAATAGTGTGGCAGTTCTAACGGTCCAGCTAACTGCTTGTTGAAAGCATTCGTGAGGGCTCATCTAGCCCACAGAAATTGCTCCAGACAGACAGCACTGACTCCAAAAATGTATTATACATTTAATTTTGAACTCTCTTGGGAAAAAAAAAAATAAGCTCAATTCCAATAGGAACTGACTCGCAATGAATTTAGTGATGCCCTGTGAGGTGTGTAAATAGCGTGGGTAAATAACACCTTAGCTATTTGGCTGTAGGTCACTGTAGCAAACAGATCAAGCTGTTGTCCTTCCCCTACAAACCTGTCATCATGCACACCACCCCAGCTGGCAAATCCTCTGCCTTTTATTTTTTTCTTCCCCAGATGTTTCAATCTCCAGTTTGAAGCTGACATCTGGAGAAGCGATGTTGCAGAAATGCAACACATCAGCAGGCCAAATATGGGATATGCTATGGGAATTAAAATGTAATGACAGAACAAAATTAATGGACTTTCAGACGCACGTCAATAAGTGATATCATGCCTGTCAATAGTTTCCTAATGCAAAAACAGATGAGAAACCTTGTTATACTGAGGGGTGCCCCAGAAGAGACGTGACATCTGGCCAGACAGAGCTCCTGAAAAAGGCCCTTTCTGAAATCTGACTCCCCCCAGTCAGTCACCATCTCTCCAGTGCCCCTCTCTGCTCGTCACTGCCGCATCCTTGCTAAGCCGCCCCAGTCCTCTCCCATCTTTTCATACTTTGGAGGCATTTCTGCCAAGACAAAAGTACATCTGAAATACCTCCTCCATGGTATTTTGGGGTTTTAGCCATCTCAAGAGATGAGACTGTAGGCAATGTGGCTTATAGAGGGGCATGGTGGATGGAGGTTTCATCTGTGGGTCTCTCAGCATCTGTCTCAGAAGCTGGACAAAAAGTGGAAAGGCAAAGGGGGTAGGAAGGCCTCCTCTCAGGGAACAGGTTCACAAAGAAAGTCTTAGAGTGGTCCCTCAGGGAACAGACAACTGTTCTTTGAGCAGTGGGCAGAAAGAGCAGATTTTCCCTGCATTCTTTGCAAGAAATCTGTACTCATCAGGCTGGTGAAAGATGAACATTTCTGCTAGAGCAGCAGTTGTCTTTTTGGTGAAACCATGAAGGAAACCGTTGCTGTTGGGATTTTTGCAGCAAAAGGCCTGCAAATTTGTGTGCTTTGAGTTGGGAAAAGCAGCAATTGTGTCTGACAGCAGCAATGGACTGCTTGGTCCTTAAGTCATAGAAAAAAAAATGACGAAAGGATTTGATGGAATGGGACCTCCAGAGGTCTCCAGTCCAACTTCCTGCTCCAAGCAGGTCTGGCTGCAAAGCCAGAGAAAGATGATCAGCACCATGCCCAGTTGAGTTTTGAAGATCTCCAGGGATGGAGGTCCCACCACCTTTCTGGGTACTGTCCCAGGGCTGCAGCACTGTCAAGGTGCACGGGAATCAGAGTTTCCCTTGTTGCTACCAGTGGCTTCCTGCTCTTATAGGGTCCTTGTAACCCCCGTGAGCAGCACAAGGTACGATTTGATCCCCCTCTGTCACCTCCTCCAAAGCCACTCTCTCAGCCACCACAGCAGCCCTTCACTGGGCTCTCCATTCTGTCCTTGTCTCTCTTGTACTGGTTGGCATACTGTCCAGAAAGGTGGACAGAAAAGTGAACCAAATATGTTGGCTGTATTAAGGCAGTTTTCAACATTGTTGTTTTTTTGTTTTTTCTCTGTAGACATGCAGAGGAATTCTCCAGCAGCTCAGACCGAAAAAGAAAACCCCAAATCCCAACCCTGGTCATTTTATTTGCACAAGGAGGAACGCAGGAATTCTGACTTACGCCAAAGTATCTTTGGTTACCCTGTATCACTACAAATTTGTTAAAAGTAGAACTGGCTAACCCACAATCCTGCTGAAGACAAAACTGCAAGTTTTAATTGACGTAACCACCACATCCCACAAAATGTAGCAAGACACGGCTCCCGCTGCACTTTCAGAAATATGTCAGCAGTGAGAAAACAGAGATAAGTAGGAAAAAGCCATCAGCTAAGCAAATGTGATAAATTTTCAGGAAATAGGAAGAAATAAATTGGGAGCTTACCTATTTTGAAAGTAATTCCTATTTTTTCAGTGAATATTTATATTGGCTCTGCATTCCTACCTTTCCAGTCAAAATTCTGTTTCTCACCATGTGACAACACATTTTAGCCTGAGGCCAAAAGGGATCCATATTCCAACTAAAGCAACATTGATGTGCACATTGTACACACACGACTTGCCTTCAGTAAGGCTGCCAGGAGAAAGGCAGGAAAGTTTCAGATCATTGCAACCAGATGTGGTGTCTATCTCGACCAGCTCCCAGAGTAGAAAGTGAAACAAGCCTCTGACAGGCAGCAATCCGCAGTAGGGGAGATGGGGTTCCTGCTTGGAAAGAGCACAGTTTACAGTCCATTATGGGAAAATATATATATATATTCTACTATGGGAATACAATCCGCTCCTGATTTCAGTTCTTGCATGTCCTCTTTAGCCACCCATGACAGCAGAAGGGCGAGCAGATGGGGCAGAACCAGATTCAGCAGCGCTAGTTAAATCTGCTGCTTCATGAGTGTCATGACCTTTGGTTAGGGTCGACAAGCTCTCAAGGACTGCTGGTTTCGGTATAAACACCCCCAAACTGTACAGGAATGACAAGAGGGGTCACCTTAGCCATTGCATTACTTGGCAGAGGTGTCTTGGATTTAATCATTTGAAAGGTGGTTGCAGAGAGGCTTGGAGGTCCTGGAAGAGCTGGAGCCCAGTCACCATCTTTGCCCAATTTCAGGAGCCATTGCTCAGCAGAGATGATTCCTTAAGCACAATTCACCTTCAAAGCCTGATAAAAAACACATAGATTTCCTAGTTAGTTTGGGAGAATTACTACCTCAAACAGAGTAAGATCCCTTAGCAAAGGGACTCCTTTTTCATTATTAAACCTATACTGGGTTTTTCCCGATATAATTTTATTGGTCAGGGTATGATCTTTTTTCTTTTTTCTTTCTTTCTTTCCCTGCCTTTTTTTTTTTTTTTTTTTTACATTCTTAAAGTAAAAGCCACAGCAAAGCTGCAAGACAGAGCTGTCTTCTCCGAAGCAGCGGGTAAGGACAGAGATGCTAAAAATGAGTGAGGACTGCAGAAAGCATTAGTGATTTACATGCAAAAGCAAACGTTACCTATACTGTACTTATGCCCCCAGACTGTTTTTTTCCCTGGGAATATCTGAGTTCCCATCTCTTCAAAAGAAGGAGTTTGTTTTCAGTGGCAGTTCTTGGAACTGGAACACTCAGTCTGATGCCAACTGAAAAATTGATATGCAGAGAGTGCACCCCGCTGCTTTCCAGTTACTTGAATTCCCGCCCCGGAGCTCAGGTTGCCTGTGTTTTTCTGGGAAATCCTGAAGCAGCAAATAATCACATCAAACCCAAGGGATTTGTTTGAAGGCAGGTTTGAGGGTTGAAGAACCCTTTTTTTTTTAGATGGGACCTCAGACAGAAACTGGAGATCCGTCATGTTTAAGTCGCTCTTTGAGCAGTGGAACAAAGCAGAGTTTCCTAGGCTCCTGTGTCCCCTTTCCCTTCATTTCCACAATAACCTGTCTCCTCTTGGCCTCATGAGGACCTCATAAGGCTGCCCGCTCCCCTGTTCCCCCCCCACCATACACCACCTACCTCCTGTGTCCCATGAACAGCCTGCGCTGGCTGCTGGTCACCTAGAACACTTCAAACAGCGTAAGGAAGTGCTGAGCACATTCTTGTTTCTTTTTGTAAGGAGAAACATGATTCCGGATCTTTCCCCTCTATCTTGAAGCAGGGTTTTTAAAACTCTACGGGACCTAAGCCTGCAGATTCAAAAGGGAAGGAAATAGATATATAGACAACTTGAGTGCATACATTTTCTTACACTGGGAAAGAAGGTTAAAAGGGAAATGTAACAGCAATTTTAGTTACAATGACTAAACCTGAAATGCAAACCCCAAAAGAGGGGTGTCCCTGCCTCTTGTTCTGGCTTGTGAGCCCTAAGATGAGCCTCTCTCTCTAATTATTCTTGTAATCGATGAAGACAAGCAAGACGGGAGTTACAAATCACTAGGAATTAACTTGCAGTGAATGCAGAGCTAATCTTTTTGTGGCCAGCACTGTTACACAGGCAGTAAAGCCTTTCTCAGATTGGGTCCTACATGCCAACAGTTCTGGTCAATGATTATCCCTTGCAAAAAGCTTGTGACATACTCCCTCCAGTCACCTGTTTACATCCCAAATGTTCTCAAGTTCTGCTATTTCAAGCTTAACTCTTGTGACCTTAGTCAATGGTATTCAATCCAAGCCTCCTTACCATATCCTGCAAGGCAAACAACTTCAGGTCAGTTTTAGTAACCAGTGCTATGTCATGCCTGTGGTCAATGACTCTAAATATGCCCACGCCCATATGTTTCCTAAATTTGGATGTCTGTGACAGCAAACAACAGGCTCTGGGTGAGCAGTCCTGTTTCACTGAAGAAGATTTGGGGCATTTTTGCTCTTTGGACATTTTCTTTCGCTTTCTGAGCGTTGCCTGGATGAATTTAGATTCATTAGAAGAGATCAGCTAAGCAGGATAAGCAAAACAAATGTGACTCCTGCAGAATGTCTCTAAGAGCTGGATGAGTCAGATAACAGATCCACCACGCAGAAGATGTCTACCTCCAACAGCGGCCAGTTGCAAAAGCTTACAGACAGTATAAAACCAGGTCAAGTATACAGTCATATTTCTCCTAAATACTCCACCAGACCCGGTGGTTTGTGGCTCAGGGACTTCCCGAGTTAGAGATGGTGTGTCTGTGTTTAATAGCTTGGACAGACTTTTCTTCCTGGTGTTTGTTCAAAAGGTTCTCGAACCCCTACAATGCTTTAGTAACCACAGTGTCCTATGGAAATAAGCTCCTCAGTCTGTGTGTGAACTGTCTCTTTGATCCTGCCACTTCCTAAGCCACTTTCTTTCATTTTCACTCTTTGTTCACCCTCTCCATGCCAAGTTTTTGACGAACCCCTAGGACAGAGTGTGACTGGGTCCCATTTAGGACATAAGCTTCTGGTCTCATTTGGAAAATGCTCTGTTATTTTCCCAGGGGAGCTAGCAATTAGGTGACCGGTCTTTATCCCAGTAGGCCCGTACAATACAAGTGTCACCTTTGCAAAGTTCCCTGTGGTGGTCACCACTATATAATGAAATGACTCCCAGCAGCTCTTCTGTATTTACAAAGGGTACAGGATTACTCCTGTAAAAACAAATTATCGCTATCAGCTCAACTGCATCCTAATTTGAACATTTTTCATCTGTTACGAGACATTGGTGCAGCTTATCTGAACTACTGCTAGCAGCTGGCGTGTTGGCATTGCACAGGATGCAGAAAAACTGTTTTTCCTCATTGTGTTACCCTGAGCTCAGCTTTGCTGATGCCCCTCTTTTGTGCCTGCTTCTGCTCTTACTGCTCTCAAAGGTGATCTGTTGTCCTGTCCAGAGAGTATGGACATGGTAGCAGCAGCACATGGAAGAGGTGTTAACCTCAACCAGTTCAGGGAGCTGGTTTAAGGACAGCCCTGCAAGTTATTGCACTGGAACAGGGGAGGGGAAACTGCTCTGAAGAAGGGAGACAAGAATAAGTGGCTGGAGGCAAAGAGCCAGTGGAAGTTCTTAAATTGGCTCTTCCCCTGCATCCAGCGCATTCTGAGCACTCTCAGCAGAGGGGCAGTACTGGAGGCGGCTAAGAGCTCTTAGGCTTGCAATGCTCTGACTCTACATAGATGCACACGTACATACATATATACACACACACAAATCCCCGGACACTCTCATGTATACTCTTTTTCTGTTCTGATTGATTTTTCAGGCATACTTGCAGTACAACTCCTCTTGATTTAGGAAATACTGAATAAACTGTCTTTAACATCTTCAGAAAAGAAACTATAGGTTTATAAAAGCTTGGCTGATGGCTCGGGGCAGCTCCATCTCATGCCTCCCACCCTCCTCCTACTTCAGCCGAGCCTTTGGTCTCCAGCTTCTCACTGTTCCTGCCCTGTGCAGCTGGGAGAGACCCCAGGCATGGCTGTCCTTCTGGCACCACCAAAACCAGTTTCACTGGGGGTACCACGTAAGCTATCAGTCCTGCAGACATAGTGGGCAGAGCCCAGCAGCCCAGCAATCTGCCCTGCTCATGTGGTTTTTGCATTTGTTTCTCTGCACCGAGCAATCTGTAAAGCCAAGCATTTCTGTCTTGTCAGAGAACAAAAATGTCCTGCATACAAAACAAGAGACTCAGTAGAATCCATTAATATGTTACTAAATAGGACTTGCCTGCCCTCTCCGGTCCAGAGCTGAGGCTGCCAGGAGGTCTGTTAATTTACCATTTTCCCATTCCATGCAGTGCACTTGCTAGGATTCTTTGCACCCTGAGCGCAAAGCGGGTTGGAATGGTATCCACCATGGATGTCACCAAATTTAGAATAAAACATACACATCTGCTTACATAACGAGTTGAATGGGCTTGGTTCACAGAACCAGACATTTGATCTGTGGCTCAGCTTGGGTGTGGGAGATACCGAAGTAGCTATGAGCACCTCTCCCTTCTAGTAGCTGGTTAGTTCTGGTACTAATTTGAGAGCTGCGCGTACCTCAAACAGACGCTGATTGGAAATAGCTCTAAATAAGACACACTGGCAGTTGAGGATAAGTAGGAAGCAGCAGCCAAGACTGGATGTCAGGCGAGGCCAGGAGTGCATGTCATAAAACCCCTGTGCTGTGTGGAGTGTTTTCATCCACGGGAATTCTTCAATAGTTGGCTCATGAAACGTTGCAGCTGTCTTGCAAAAGCTGGCAAGAGTAGCGAGGCCATGTGGAGTGGTTGGTCAATGGTCACTGGTGGGGAACTGGCTCCAGGTCTCTTTCTAACCAGACAGAGGAGGCTTTCAGCAAATACTGCTGAAGCTTGATTTGGTATCTTGCATAGAGAAAACTTGAAATTCCGTCCCTTCTGCTTTCTTCTGCCTCCATGCTGATCTGCTGTCCTCACTGTAAAAGGATGGTAAGTCAGCAGTCTGCATATCCTGGAAGCTGTAGGGAACCACTCCGCAAACACAGGTTTTGCTCCAAGAAAAGCCCAGCACACTGTATGCATGCAGCGTGCCGCAGACCCCAGGGTCTCCAAAGCCAGATTTTCTAGCCACAGATTCCAAGTCATTCCTCTCACATTTAAAAAAAAAAAAAAAAAAAAGAGTTCTTGCCCAGTAGGGAGGGAAACTTTAATCTTCCCAAACAGATCAGCTTTTATAGGAGGCTATTTTAGGTGTTGATTCTGTAACAGTGAAGTTATCGGACAAATGAAGAACACAGCATATGCTGTAGCTTGGAGCAATTCGCATTCCTCAGGTGCTAAAAGCTTTAAATACTTTCTTTGGGCATGAAATAGATCTGCTGTCAAAGAAGTCAGCATTCCTGACAATGCCTGTCCCACAGACTCCCACAGGAGAAAGTCTGCAGGGCTGAACTAGTCTGACCCCAGGAAATCCTTCCCACATCTCTCATTCTTGCTTAGTTTCTCCTTTAAATTTCAGAATTTGCTGAAAGGCCAGTTTGATGTTTGGTTATCTTCCTTTTCATGCACTTTCTTGGTCTTCCTTTCTTATATTAATACCACATTAAAGCTGGGATGTGAACCATGCAAGTCAGGAAGTCCAAGATGCTCTTTCAGAGACACTCACTCAGTCAGCGTTGTTAATGATTTTTAAAAACTTCTCTTGTTGTCTTTGCTAATATCACAAACGGCTGATTTCAGACACATTCATGCAGCCAGCAGGTAACATCTCTCCGGAGAATCCTAACTCTTGTGAGCTTATCTTTGTCCATATTGACTAAAAAATCACACAGAGATCTGCAATTAAAGTATCAATAACTTTAAGATGTATGCATGTTTCCTTCCCTTTCTTTCTTACACCGCTACAGTAGCAGTGCTATCGTGCTTCCCAACAATGATTTAAGGGCTTTTCAGTGCATTCTGGGTGTTGCTTTGGGTTCCAAAGTACATTAGCTGTTTCTTCATGGTCAGAAAGAATGAATATTGTGTAACAGACTCTGAATTTGCTCCATTCATGGTTGGTTTGGGGATTTTTTAACATCTTCTTATTAAACAGGACTAGTAAAATTTGGAAATTCTGGGTTCAATTCAGGCTTTACAGGAATGTTGAGGTTTTTATCCGGCTTCCTCACATCTGAGCTCTCCCCTGGACTGTGAGTTCCCATTTCTGCCTCCATAAGGCCATGCTTAGCCACTGTTCACCTGGCTGCACCTCCAAAGCTGTTGATGCCTCCTCAAATTTTAGTTGGCCACGCAATTTATCCTTCTTCCTTGCGAATTTATGAACGGAGTAGACACTAAATGCTCCTTCACGTGGCTGGCTCCTAGCTGGTGCTGTTCTAGCTAGTGCTAGCCTGCAATCAGTGTTTTATTATACAAATGAGAATAAATCCATTTCGAGTCTCCTTCTCTGGAGATATTCAAGGCCCGCCTGGATGAAGTCCTGTGTAGAATGCTCTAGGAGAGCCTGCTTTAGCAGGGGGGTTGGACTAGATGATCTCCCGAGGTCCCTTCCAACCCTTGCGATTCTGTGATTCTGTGATTCTGTGACTTTTCCCTCATATCCTTCGTGCAAACACTTGTTTATGAATCGGCGGCCCTAACGGCAATTCTCCAGAAAGTTTTGAGGAAAATCGTATTCTGACCCCATTTTGACCATATGCTCCATCTGGTTAAAAGCTGAAGCCAAGAATTTTTTTCTGCAGGCCAGATACTTGTTACTTGGGGAACTGAGGGAGTAATTAACACAGCTGCCTATAAAGCCAGCTTGTGAGCATTTGTATTCGTCGGAATGTATATTTACCCCTTTCTTTTTCTGACTATTATTAATATGAAACAGCAAGGAGCGCGAGCGTGGATGCCAAAAAGCAGGGAGAGTTCAAAGATGGACTACAGAGGATCTGGGGTCCAGAAAACAAGAGATCAAGCGAGCTCAGGGAAGAGGCTGTAAATCAATGTGATTGTGGGCCATCGCCATCTACAGAGTGAGGTGTCCGGTAAAATGAGGGCGTTTCAGCCCGAAAAGCCGCAGCGTAGCTCCACAGGCCCCGCTCGATCCTTAGGCCCGCCTCCCCTCACGCCGCGCCGGGCACGCCCCACAGGAGAGCTCCCGGCTTCCGCCGGGCCTCCGGGTAGGGC
>NW_009258782.1:272621-286524 GCF_000687185.1 Egretta garzetta | reverse complement strand
TCGCTGCAACCCCGGCCCGGTGCTTGCACCTCCGGGTGCCTGACTCCCTTTAAAAAACCTGAGCATGCGATAGTGACTGTACTGTGTAAAAATAAAATGGTTTCCTTGTAGGCTGCGCTTGGTGCCACGTTAACCATTTCTGCATAGGAAGGTTTCCCCCGCAGAAGTCGTAAATGCTTCCCCTGTAGCTGGCAGAAAAAGCTGTGTGGAGCCTTGCACTGCCTTCATAGCTGTCAGCGCTGTTTATTGCTGCGTAACAGGCCTGTGCCTGTAAATGACCCTTGCTAATACCGTGACAGCTCTTTTATGTGCGTTGTGGATCAAAGAGACTGCAGAGGCTGTGTAAGAAACGTTGAGGAAAAGGTAACATCCCCATTTTCTGAATGCAGTTCAGACCCGGTGGAAGGAGGCGTGCCATCAGCTGGCTAAATAAGGTGTACAAAGGCACTTGGAATAGGGTTGCAGTGGGATTTCCTGGGTCCCGTGTCATTCTGCAGACAGCATCCTCTTGGCATTTTTGTACGTAAACTAAGTAAACAGATTATGGAATCGGTAATAGATGCTGTACAGATTTTGGGGAGGAGAGTGATTTCACAGTTAAACGCTGGGAGAGCAGCTGCTGTACGGATGTCTCACAGAAGTGGTACGGTTTGGACCCTATAAGGAGGAGAAATACCCAGTCTATGGAAACGTGCTGCAAGCCTGTTTTGGAAAATGGAGGCTTTTCTAAATAAGATTGCCATGTTAGAAACTTGGCTACCGTGGCATGAGCGGGAGCGCCTTTGCGCTCTGCTGATTCAAATCTGTGTCTGACTCAGATTTTCATAACCTCTACAGTCAGCAGTGATTTGCTGGTTTCCTGGAAGCATCTTTTTATGGAAGAGACTTTTGCTTTTGTTCCTCGGTTATATCATCAGAAGTGTTTTGTCTCGCTGGCCATTAGCAAGCTATTGTCACATACAGCATATTATCCAAAGCTGTGCGGGAAATTGTCCTCTCTCCTCAGCTCCTTCTTTCTTTATATAGAGCCTGAAGGCTTTGTTCTAGTGTTTTGAAAATGACATCAGCTATTTATCTTCACCTGCATTTGCACTGGTATCATCTGCACATCATCATCTGCTAAGGCTTTGATCCAGTGTTCTGTTTTCTTACTGTAACTGTTTAACAGTGTCTGGTAATGCAATGCAAAGTACACACAAATAGAGTCCCTGTATATATATAAGGAGATATATATGTCATATATATATATAAAAGGATATACTGTACAAATTAATCCTGGATCACTACATGTAGGCAACAAGCCTTTTCTCTGATTGAAAACAGAAGAAAGGGACCTTCTGGCTAAAGAGGGAGGCTCATCGCATGTGCATTGAATCAGTCCCAGTTTAATCACCTTGAGCAGCACCTTCGTTGTTACTGAGCCTGTCTCGTGACTGATTCCAAAGTGTGGCTGTGATTCCCTCCACGTGGTTTTGTTGGGAGAGCTCAGGTTCTTTGGGCAAAGTGTGAATACTGAGGCCTTTCTATGAGTAGCTCGGCCTGAAATCTGGAGGAAATAATCTCTTTCTGTCTCTGTAAGTCAAGGACTTTCACAGGACTTCGCACGGTCCTCATTTGGAAAACTGGATGTGGAGCAGGTCCTTTCCCTGAGCCTGAGCCTAGGGCTGACTTCTCAGGAGGAGGTGTGAGAACCCTCTGCTTCCATGCTCACACAGGGAGCAACTCCAGGATCCTTTTTCAGATAAATCTCCGTGTCTTTGCTGCCTATGCTTTTCTTCCTAGTCTTTACGTTACCAGTACTTCAACAGGAACTCTTACATAGAACTCTGCGGCTGTTGTTCAAATGTTTGAGCATTTGAGTCACAAGTTTTGCTTTTTGTCAGTGCATTAATGAAGGCTTTGGTGAAACATCTTTGGTCATTGAGTCCAACCCCCACGCCTGAACTAAATTGTTTCTCATGCAGTACGAAGACTGAGGAAGGAATGTTGTTTCCAGGGTTGTTTTTTTAAGATGGGTACCTAAGACTTAAGTGTAGTTCTGTATCCCCTTATATAGATCTTTCAATGTACTTTACAAATCAGGAGTGTTCTCACAGCCATCATATAGGTGGGGGGGGGAAGACTTCTAGCTCTTGGATGGTTAGCCCAATATACCCAACATACATTTGCTACAAATTATGTAGCTATAAAGAAAAAACCTGAACTGCAGATGACTTTGAATCCTTATGTCCATTTCCTGATCAGTGTTTGTGGCCTCTCTAAATGCTGCCTTGCTTAACTAAATGCTGGCTTGGTTAACTCAAGTCTCAGAAGGCTGAGCTAGCTAATGTCTGCTGCCAGTATTGTATTTAACTTGTTTGCTTTCATTTAATATGCAAGTTTGGCACTCAGTTAAAAATAGCAGCTAGAATGTTGGGGGGAACAGAACAGAACAAAACAAAATGGTTTAAGAGAGTCAACCAAAATGGAGCATATTTTTGCTGTGAAGGCTTTTTGGGATTTTCATGCCTTTTCATCACTCTCCCTCATTTTTATCTTCCTTATTCTTTACAGAAGGATGAGTAAGTTTTCATTCTGAAAAGCTCAAGGTGCCCAGTAAGGCAGTAGGAGCGAGGACCGGAATTGCAAGGACGTCTTGCAGGAAATGGCATCCCCTGCATTCAGTAAGGTGAATAAAGCCATTCATTTTGCTATACTTTTGAGTTATTAGTACGATTGCACATAATGTCAAAGTCTGTCTGTGGAGGGATTGACTTAACATTTATGGTTATAGTATATAAGCTCCTGCCTGCACTTTTCTTCCATAAAGGTTTGTTTTTTTTTTTCCCCGCTTCTCACGCTGTTGTCCAGGAAGCTATACGTTATTAACTGACTTCTGGTTACTAATAGGTAGTAGGACAGGAGACGTGGATGGAAATCCTTCTTCCTGAGAACTCATTGAAGGATCTGGCTAAAACTGAAGCGTCTGTGTAAGAGGTTACGGAACAAATAGACATCAGGCAGGAACAAGTCGCTGAACTAAACGAAGCCCCAGGGACAGTACTGCTAACGATAGTCTCCCCCTTCTCACTGAAAGCTGATACCTGTGGATTGGAGAGCAGCAAATGGGTTGATACTTTTTAAAGAGGGTCCTAGGGGAAATCCGTGGGCTGCAGACCAGGAAGTTTGACCACTACTAACTGAATTAGTAGAAAATATAGCAAGGTAGAATTATTGGACACCTGCATAAATATTACATAGTGAGGAAGTGCCAGTGTGGCTTTTGTGATGGAAAGTCATGCCTTAAAAAAATGCTGGAATTCTCTGAAGGTCTAGATAAGCATGGTGAGGGGTCTGGCTTGCAGTCTGTACTCCGATTTCAGGAAGCTTTTAAACAGGAGCCCTCACCTGAGCAGCCTCTGACATAATAAGGGAGTTCCCTGCCATAAATAAACAGTCGGTCGCAGAGATAGGAAAGAGGATGTGAGTAAACGGGCCCTCATGGTGGCTGGAGGTCACCACTGAGTGCCGCAGGGATGTTTTGTAAATGACCTGGAAAAACAATGTTTCCAGCTGGCTTTACATTATTTGAGGTGGTAAAGAAGAGGGCTGATGGTGATGAATTGCAAAGGTAAACTGATTCATGTGGGTGGGGAGCAGTCCTAATTTCACACACAAAATGAGTGAGTTTTTGGAGCCATAATGACTAATTCAGTGAAGCTTTCTTCTAAAGTCTCAGTTTGGATAGTTTTACACAGGCTCGAGCCATAATGACTAATTCAGTGAAGCTTTCTTCATCAGTAAAGTCTCAGTTTGGATAGTTTTACACAGGCTTAGGGAAGACTGCGTAAGCTCACAGTTATTAAGTATGCAGAAGCTGTGCCTGGCTCAGAAAGTTCCAGTCTAGAGACACGGAGGATGTGTGGAAAAGCACTGTGTGCTTATTCTGTTCTTCCCTAGGTCTCTGCTTTTGATCTGTGCTGGAGAGCAGGATACAGGGAGACATGTCCTTTGGTCTGACCCAGCATTGACAGCTCATATATTCCCACATAAAATCCATACAACTGGGAATTTGTGTGAGGAATTGTCTCTCCAGCAGTGGCAATGTGTTCTTATGTACACTGCTTCATCACGCTATCAGAAAAATATATGTGCATGAGGAAAACTTTGCAGCTGCAGGTATCTGGACCTGTGAGCCAAAACTACATGCAAATTACTGGTAGGTTTGGGTTTTGTTTTTTTTTACCTCCTTTTGGTGAAAGCTCATTAGGTAGATGAGGAAATGCCTGCAAATGCAGTCTTATTAGAAGGATTGAAGAAGCCTGTGTAGACTCAGTTGTGCCTTGACTACAGGCTGTATCTGCCACTGAGCTGTATTTTACACAGATTTTCAGTGTCTTTCCGATTCTGACTTGCAGGGTCCCTAAACACGTGCCTGAGACTAGCCCAGCAGCCCTCAACGCTTTAGGCACTTGTGCAGACTTACTCAGCTCTTGATCTTCCTTCCTGACTTCCACACTTTTTTTGGGCATGTGTACGCACATGTGCTTAACAACTTGTAGTTAGTTTGGTTACAACAGGATTAGCAAAAAGCAATTAAACCCACAGATGATTCTTATTTGAGGCACAGAAGTAGAATTTGTTTACTATACAAGCAAGAAAATCTAGATAGAAATGAAGAGTTGCAGAATTTGCCTGGAGACTTACATGTGAAGAGATGGTGTCTCTTACTTCCCAAACACACACAGCTTGGGTACTTGTCATGTACTGTCTTCTACAGTGTGCTTTTTCACAGGCAAGAAGGGATTTGTATATGCAAACAGCATCCTTAAAAAAAGATACAAGAAATTATGTGTTACATCATATCAAATGATGGGGTTTTTTTCTACAAGAAAGTGTAGATAGGCTTTGAGGCAGAGAGCTTTGTGTTTCATATCTTGGTATGAACACGCAGGGAGACTGGGGGGTTTCTGAGATGGCATTGCAGTCCCCTCGTTCTGCATTTTTGCTTTTAATTTTCATATGCGACCCATTTCTCATGACTATAAGGCACTATCCTACTGCTATTTCTAACGAGAGTTGAAAGTGCAGAGATCTGTGTAGGATCAGCCCATAGCAATGAAATTACAAGTGCCCTAAGGCTGCCGGTACAACATTTACATGAGAGCACTTGCAGCTTTTAAGAATTACTTAATTGGAAAGGCAATAGGTGCCGGGCAACTCAGATCCTGTTTCTGATGTCACATTCCATAAGAGCACAAATTACCGAATGAGTTAATGCTCCACTCAAATTGGCCATGTTTTCAGCGTGTCATTATGTATGGCCGATGAACTGGAAGTTCTAGTTAATAGTGTCGGAGAAGTCGGGAGGTACTGTCTTCAGTGTGAAGCATTCCCTCGACTGAGCCTTTTACAGGGTCAGTCTGATACGGGGAAGTGTTCCTCCTCCGTCCCTTCCTTCCTTTTTCCTATTCGCGCCCTTTCTCCTAGGCAGGACTCCCATTTGCGAAGGCCAGCAGGCAACTGTGTCTGAGGCAGGCTGGTGATGTCTGCCAAAATTTTTAAGAATTCCCACCAGGTGAAAGCTGCAGTTCAGTGCAGAATACCTGGCACGGAGCTGGCCCTTCTATTGCAAGTCTCTGACATCGCTGAATTATTGCAATAAAGAATGAGGTGTTTAGAAAAAAAAAAAAAAAAAAATATCCCACCTCCCTCCCCGCCATGCCAAAGTGATTTTTTTTTTTTTTTTTGCGGCCTATTTTTATATGTTTGTGTCTGGATTTTTCTGAAGTGAAATGTAACACTGCTGGGGAATTGGCACTGGTGATCCAGTGCATAGCAATGCCGAATTTGTTTCAGTGTAGTTCAAGGATACTACTGCTGGTGGCTCTTGCTTTGTGAGAAACATCAGAGCAAGATAAAGATTGCGTTTGATGGTGAAGGTTTTTGTAGTCATTTTTAAAAGCTGATGATCTGGTGAAAAATGAGTGGCAACAGCTATTTAATTATGTATATACTTCCCTTACAGGTTCAGCTGTATATAGGATTCTTTCTCTGTTTCCAGTTACATATGATGTTGAACCTTTGCTTCTTTCCCTTATATCTACATGTGGTTGAGTTTCAGAGCTGATGAGGCATCTTCTAAAACCTGGTGTCTTTGCATTATCTTCTAAGAATACTTTTTCGAGGCAGACACTTTTCAAATTTAGTACCAATGGAGGAATTTTAAAAGTTTGGTTTCAGCTTTTTGTGTATTCTGGATAGGAAAAGTGCATTGCCCACTGTTTTCATAGCTTTTTGTCTAAAAAAGGCTAAAGAGCATCACCAGCAGTGCCCCAGCGGGGAGATGGTCTTCTGCTAGGCCAACAGAAAACTGCAAATTGTTGTTGAGTTTGAGCTGGTGATACACTGTTGGCATCATGATCTCCAGCTCCAAAATCTCTCAGCCTATTTCAAAGTGCTTTACACAGTGAGTAAGTAAGTTTGTTCCTGTTCAACAGGTATAAGGACTGCGGCACAGAAAAAGGAACATAAACTTTTTGAAGAAGCATAGTACATCGGTGACAAACCTAGAAGGAACAGTCTCAGGTTACGTAGTTGCCTCGAATACATACTGTGGACTGGAACAGACTGCTCTTCCTCTTTCTGGTAGGTTGAATTTAAAGCTTATTTTGTGGCGATTCTACCACAAACACTTCTAAGGCACGATAAACAAGTTTGTCATTGTGACCGTAAATAGGGCATCTCCCAATTGAAACATTCTGTGTCCTGTGGAGTTTTAGATTCTGATCCGGTTACATTACTGTTTCGAATGATTGATACATGACTTCGGTGGACTTTCTGCGTCAGCACAATTTTTGAGGTGGTTGTTTTTCCTCTTTTGTTTCTACCTGCTTAACAGATTATGTTAGTTTGAGGTAAAAAGTCTGTAGGACCGGTTCATCTTTGTTTTCAATTTTTGAATTTCCTAACAGTTAGCAAACTTCTTTTGAAAGTTCTGCTAAGTGGACCAGAGTTGCTTTTGACATGTGGTCCTTAAAAGATGAATGCTTAAACTGCAGTTTTCTATCTGCTTATCAGCAGAGCCCAATATTTGCCTAGCCTGCTGCAGACGCAGCTAAATCTGCTGTCACCTGCTTCTGTAGTTTGCCTAGGTTGTCCGATTAGTTACAGCTTTCAGATTCATTGTTGTGAGAGTTTGTGGAAATGAGGTACTTCTAAATAAGCTTTCTATTCCTAATTATGCTTATATCCATTTTCTAGAACTATGCCAAGAAAAAGAAAGCTGTTGGCTCAATTAAGTGCTCTCCAAAGCCACTCCAGCTTCCCTCCTTTAGATGTCCTGGAGAACCTGAATGCTACGTCTGATGGGGATTCTTCTCCAAAAAGCAGCAAATATTTTGTGATAGAGAAAAAAAATTCTTCCCAGCTAGAAGCAGATTTTTTCAACCAGCCCTGTATTAGTCTGGCCAAGTCCTTTCTGGGACAGGTAAGACATGAACACTGAGATTACTGTACGGGAGCATGTGGTAGCTAATAACTTGGTATAAAAGGATGAAATTCTTTTTTTGCCATTTGACTCCAGGGCTTTGCTATTTTAGGAATACAGCTCTCATTCCTTCTCTTGTTAAGTTCAGTGGAATTTGAAGACTAGTAGCCAAATCTATTTTGGATGAAGTCAGAGGAGTAATTTTGGGGGTTTAGTTTACTGTCGCATTTCAGAATTAGTTTTTTTGTGGAATTTTTCTCCCTTTTTTCTGGTTTACTGAAATGTACTTTGCTGTTCATGGTTTGAAGGTTGTTTCAGGCCCATTATTTTCCTTTCAGGTGTTCCTTTATTTGTTCTTGGCTCTTGCTTAGCCCAGTGGAAAGTAACGCTCTGCAGTCAGCAACATCTCCTTCTCTGCCTCCATTTTACTGTCTCGTGATGCATGGCAGGTCCTTGGCCTTTCTTGAACAGGATCCACTGTCACGGTGTACTCGAACATTTTGTTCTTACCTTGCAAGTTCAGCAGACTGCTCGGTACTTTCTTTTATGCTGCCCTGTATGCTTTGAACATTGTCTCTCATGCTACCTGCTTTTATTTTTGCTGTTGTGAATATCTCGATATTGGCAGCAGACATGGTGTATATACAGTACATATACATACACAGTACACGTGTACTCTGACGATCACCCTTCTGAGGTTATTGACACAAATACGCAAGGCAGCACAGGCCTTAGTGTGCAGACATTTAGGACTCCACAGTTAAATTCTCTTCACTCTGAAAACTGCAATTTCCTACCTTTTTGTTTCTGAGTTTTCAAGCCATTACTTGTTCGTGAAAGGACCTTCTCTCTTATCCCATTGCAGAAACTTTGAGGAATCTTTGGACCTTGTTGAAAACCTTTAGAAATCGGAGCAAGGGAGATAAAACCTCTCTTCTGCTTAGTGAGACCTTCAAAAAAACTCTCCCGCTGTTTCCATGGGAAGACTGGAAAAGTGTTTCCTCCAGTGTTTTCCTTTTAAAAAGTACCAGTCTGGGACCTCCTAAAGACAATTGCAAAATGTGTTTTTAGTTTCACTGCTATGGTCTTATCTTCTCTGAGTCTTTTTTATACCTTTATTGTCTGTAGGGTGAACAGACTCTCTGGGTTCTCATTAGTTTAGATAAGTTTAGGAATTTGTTCCACAAACTGTTGGTTTTGGCCTGGCTTGCTGTGTCTAGCTTTTTTTTTTATTTTCTAAGGATATCGTCTTGCTTGTAATTGACGCCTCTGCTCTGCTTTTTAACCCTGCTGGGGTTTTTCTGGTCTGTCTTAACCTCTCTGCGATTCCTCATGTGTGTTTGCTATCTTCATAGACATCCTGCTAGAGGCTTGCCTTTCCCGCTTTAACCTTTGGCTGCCTCTTTTAAGTTCTTTCTAACAAGCTTCCTTGCTTTATGTAGTTTCCCCTTTTTGCTGGTAAGCAGAACTCTGAGAGATTATTTTTGGACCTTAATGCTTGTGGAAGGACACTGAACTTTATGCTTCACGGTCATGATACAAAGTTGGTTTTCAGGGCTAAGTCTTTGGAAAAGACTTTGCATTTTGCTCTGGATCACTTTGAGAGTTTAGTCTTTTCTTATAAGATCCCCAATTACTCACTCAGCAAAGAATCTGATGGTGTCTAAACAAAATATAGCCTGTGTCCTTGTCCTACTGTGATATTTACTTGGCCTATATGAGGATACCTGAAGTCTCCCAGTACCGATGCTTTTTTTTTTTTTTTGTCTTAATGATGCCAACATCCTTACACATTCAGTTACCTTGGGCAGATGATATTTTAATCTAATTCTACACTTCCCCTATTTAGGCCTAGAATTACAAGCCAGGCAATTTCTAGGTAAATTTTAGATTTTCTTTAAAGGATAACCCCAAGTCTCCCATGACCCAGTCTATTCTCTCATTTTCTTAGAATTATAATTGTAATTTAATGTTTCATTCGCTATCTTCATTCTACCAAACTTTGGAGGTGCCTGGTGTATCAGTATTGTTTACCTTAAATGTGATACTGGAGTTCTTAGAAACAAAACAATACCCCAGAACATACACGCAATAAATGGCCTCTCAGAATGGCCTGTCATAACACTGAGATACATCCTCAGTGAGAAATAAAAACCTCTATAAAATAGTTTACTGTGAGGTATTGTGAATGATCTCCATTTTTAAACTGTTTAACTGCAAATACCTGGTGTGTCTGAAGAGTCAGGGAAACGCCTGCGTGCTTTTAAAATCATAACCTAACCATTGCATTTCATCGTATTGGAAGAGAAATGTGGCCACATGGGTGTGCTTTTGGGGTGTTTACAGGCAGTTGCTAAACACCAGTGCTTTTCTGAAGCCACTGCATTTTTCTTAAACGTCATAAACTGATTGTTTTCAACAATTTGAGAAGTGCTGCAGGGAAACCTTGATATACCAGAGTTGCAACATTGGAAGCCGACTGCTGGAGCATCCATACTGGAGCAGGTCAATAACTGCATTAGCAATTCAGCACAAACATCTGTTAGGAATTAAGCTTTTGTTTCTTGAGGGTCATTTTTGAATGTCTGGTTTTCAAATATGCAAGCACTGAATATAGCATAATTAAACTGATAGCTGTTGCCTAAATGAGACTATACTGCAGGATTTCTTAAACACACATTAAGTAAAATAAGAAGTTTAGAAATCAGGTCAAACCACCACAAAAAAAAAAACTTTGTACAAAATGTAGTGGTCGTTTTTAAAGATGATCTTTTCACTGTCATGGTTTTTCCCCCACATCTGCTTTGTTTTATTTAAGGAGGTACCAGCAGCAGGGAACGCACTGTAGTAACAAAGATCTGTTGTTGTCTGCCTGAAGCCAATTCCCAGCTCTCCTGCACTGCCCCTCTCTGTGGTGCAGAAAATACAGGAATAGCATTGATACTCACTCTGGTCACGATTGTCTCCGTGGTTAGGGACTAGGACTTGCTTGAAACATCTCTATGGACATAGACTATCTAATCGTAGGAGTTACTTAATTGTGCCACTGTCGTATTTCTTCTGATGTAAAGAATATACATGCATGATGCTTTGAGGCAGATATTGGTGGTGCTTTTTGCCTTAAACCTGGTGGATTGGGGCGGTGAATGCAGAATAATAACCGCAAAAGCAGCTCTGTGGGCTTTATTGTATATCGGATCATAAATTGGTTCTTGGTGGTACTGCCACAGCTAGACACATTTTGTGGGGCGAATGGCAGGTAGGAACTTGTACTGGGCTGTGGCCTGGACAGTAGAAGCTGAAAAAGTTCACGTTAGCTTACAGACTGGACTGCTAGACAGAGAGGAGAGTAGGTAGTACCATCAGGTCCTTTTCTCTGACTTGTTTCCACAGCTCTCGCCCTCTCGCTATTTTGTACAGCGGGTTGCTAGCTGATGCACTCTGACCTCTCTTTCAGATTTTAGTTCGCAGACTTCCTGATGGCAGAGAACTCTGGGGGAGGATCGTTGAAACAGAAGCTTATCTGGGTGGGGAAGATGAAGCTTCCCACTCGAAAGGTGGGAAGCAAACTCAACGCAACGCAGCAATGTTCATGAAACCAGGAACTCTGTACGTCTACCAGATCTATGGGATTTATTTCTGCGTGAATGTTTCCAGCCAAGGTAAGCTGAGGCTGAACGAGTTTTAATGCCTGCAGCATGGTGGCCCCCCTGGGGTTTTGGTCCCAGCTGTGAGCTGTATGAGCTGTTTAGGCACAGAAATAAAGATGAAGGACTGGAGGAGAATCTTGATAGGATAGAGCTTTCAGTTTTGATGACCTGCGCTGGTGCCTTATTTGTGTGATTCAGTGAACTTTGTTCCTTGAAAAGTGGTGATGTAGAAGTAAATTTGCAGGTTAACGACGGCCTCAATCTTGGTGTCTGTTGTCACGACAAGAAACTCTTCTGTCTCCTACCTTTATCTTCAGAAGCTGTAAATGGGGAAAACAAAAAGGTCTGAGATGTCCTAAACTTAAGCAAGGAGTCCCTGCAGGAGCGTTTTAGCTGCTGTGCTGTATCTTAAAATCAAAAAAAAAAAACCAACACCAAATCAAAATACCCAGACTGCTACAGAATCTTCAATCTTCTTTTATTATTCTCAAGATAATATAATCAACCCCTAATCAAATGATTCTGGAATTCACCGAGACTCTCCTTCCACAGCTCTTCTTAACATGCAAGCATTACTTCTAAAACCTGGGGGTTTTCTCTCCTGCATGAATGACAGTGTTTGCCTTGCAATTAAGCTATTGGTTAATTAGGCACCTTGAAATGGCACCAGGTATTTCATAGATAAATACTCATTTGTTAGAAAAAAAAATCTCAAAAATAATTTCTTTTTTGCCATTTCAAAGATATAGCTTAAAAAAAAAAAAACCACCGCTTGTGTATTCCTAAGTGGAAAGCAGATGTTGTAACAGTGACCATTAATCCTCAGGTTTTGGCCTTTGGACAGGAGCCAAGCAGAAAACCAGTGCCAGGTTCTGCTGCGGGGGAAGAGCCTGTCTGTCTAGCTGGAGGTCTGGAGCCTGGTGGATGAACACATGCGAATTTCATTATGTTGCCTCTGTCAAATCTGTTTAGATAATGAAAGCAGGATGGTTCTTTATTCAGGATGGGATTCTTAGTGTTTGAAATATCAGGAATAATAATTTTTAGTAAAAAAGATGATGCTTAGCCTTTGAATTCTAGAAAGACTTCTTTAAAATTTTCCCTTATATACCTGTGTTTAGTTTTGTAGCAAATCAGTTAAAGAGCTCGCTGTTGTGAGGGACTTAGTCGGATTTTTTGTTACAGGCTTACTCCCCGTTAGCCTGTCGTACCTGCAGCTATGCGGGCCCCAAGCACAGCTGCCACCACCAGCTTTGTCAGGAAGGCACTGAAGTAAATAGCGTGGCTGTGCACGTTGTGTATCGCAGCTGCAGCTGCGTAAGTAGGATTTACTCCTTCGGTGTATTTGCTCACGCGCAGATGTGTTGAAAGGAAGGATTTGAGGACGAATCGTACCTGAGATGCTTTTCCCATCTTGTAACAGATGGAGAAGCCTGTCCTGTCGTTTAGTCTGAGGGAAGGATTGAGGAATTTCTCTTTCATGGTGGCACTTGTGCACCTGGGTAGAAGGCAGATACATTTTATTTTCTGGATATGGGACAGATCTTGGAAACTTTGTTTTGAATCTCGCTGTGGCTGTGCATGAAACACAAGGAAACACTGACAAAAAAAAAAAAAAAAAGTCTGTTGTGGCATAGCTTGGTCCCTCTTAGTAGCTTATGCTCACAGCATGAACTTCTGATGATTACGTACAGTTTCATCATCTTTGTGCAGGGAATATGATGCAAAATATCTGAGTACTTCAGGGTCTCCCTGGGAATGCTGCGAAAACCTGAGTGACTTGACCAGGAGACTGTAAAAGGAACATGAACATATTTCTGAAGGTGTCGCTTGGGAAAACTGAACACAAATTACTGAGAACACTAAATGCTTTTTCCTTTCAAAGGGGCACATCTCCAGTGACGTCCCAGAGCTGCATCGGTATTTTCCTGGATTTTGGCAGCGCAAAGCTGCAGAGCACCAGGAGTTTAACAGTGGAGACCATGGGGTGGCTGCATCTATTCCCATATATCATCTTTTGTCTCCTGTGATCTGGCATCTTTCATATCCCCTCCTCAGCTGCCTTCCAAGCTGATGGTTTCTAGTCTACTTAGTTATTCCTTCCTTAGGCTTTTGCTCCAAAGCTAGTCCATAATGTTGATCGTCCTGGTTGCCTGTCCCTGAATCTCTTCCAGTTTTGTTACATCTTCCTGTAGATGGAGGGGAGGAGCAGGACAAGTCTAGACGTGCACACAGATCTCAGGACAGCAGAGCAACTTGTTTAATGTGAGTGGTTGGGGTTTACATCTGGGAATACTGTATGGCATTGCTGCAGCAAATTGGAGCAGCGGAGAAGGGGAAAGGTCTTTGGGGGCTCCCCTGGTGTTTTCAAGCACGCACAAATTGACCTCATCTTAAGCCATTTCAATTTTGACCTGGATGCATGTTAGCAAAGTTTATACCGAATGACATGAGAATTAGGGGAAAACCTGAGGTTGATTTCAGGAGAAATCAGTTCTAGAGATTTTTCAAATGACTCTCGAAAGATGTTTCTGTTTGGCCATCAAAATACTCATGCAGTCATACGGTGATTTTTAACAAAGCATTTCTTTCTGGAGGCTGTTGGAACGAGCATATAGATTTACCTGAGAGCTAGCATGGTTTTAGGTGGTTTATTAAAGTTAGCAGAAACTCATAATCAGAAACGAATTCTTAGCTGGCTTAAATGAAATGATCTAGTTCTGTGGTGTAGGCAAGTCCTTGTGCTGCTTAAATTACAGGATCCCTGTGAGAGGAAGGCGAGCGG
>NW_009258782.1:265487-272606 GCF_000687185.1 Egretta garzetta | reverse complement strand
TCTTAAGAACGGGCAGTGACTGCTGTCCTGGTGCTTCTCAGACTCTTGAACCTAGTGACCGTAGAGCTGGTTTGGAGCCGCTAGCTTAATGAAAGCAGCCGTCCTTCTACTGGAGTGGGATCAGAGCGCTGCGCTGTCCCTGTGTTGCCTGTGTGTTGCTGCCTTCTTGGCACAGGCACTGCACAGGGCTGTCCCGGACACACATGCTGTGGGCACCAGGCAAGCAGCATGAATGGGACTGTTGCAGCAGACTTTGTTTTAAAAAGCAGTTTAAGGCTGACTTGAATCATGCTGGGGCCTTCTTGGTCCTTAATCAGCTCAGGGTCTGAGGCCCATACAAGATGGACAAGGCTTTATATGCTGCTCCTACTTGCTCCCTTCGGCTTAGCTTGTCAAGAATGGGGCATTTGGCTCATGAGACTCTGGCTCTTTAGACCTCTCTTGTTTTGACATGTAGCCTTGTAGCATCGTGTGGTTTAATACAGGTGGAATAAACCTCCTCTTCTGTTTTCTATATTGGGCTTACACTAAACTTCAGGCTCAGGGCTATCCCTCGGGGATAGGAAAAAGTGTGTCACCAGTAGAGCTGGTGGGAGAGCTGCTCGGTAGAGCAGCTACAAAAGCATAGACTTTACCTCGAGAGCCACCACTGCTGTGTCCCCTCAGCAGCATGTCCCCAGCCCAGCCTGCTGCTGCCAACAGATGCGCTTCAGCTGTAACCTGTCGTTCTGCCACTTCGCTGGGGCAAGAAGTTGTGGCTGTTAGTGTGTTCAGTCGAGGTCACTTGACTGTATCTGTGTGCTCATAAAGCCTTAATGAGTTGAAGGGTGGGCTCAAATATTTTTCATCACCGAGGAAGGGGAAACGTTTGTGCACATCACTGAGGTAAAGCTGCATCATGCGGGATTTTACTGTGAGAGGTCTTCCCATCACTGGGTCAAATACTGCTACTGCCTGAAGCCATCGTGGACATCGCTACGTTGTGGTTTTGGAAGGAGAAATAGATGATGGAGGAAGAAGAGTTTATAGAAAAAGATAAAACCGATGTCTGTCAGTGTGCATGAATCCTACAGTATATCCTCAGCAGCAGAATAATCTTAGTACAAAGAGCTTTCCCCGGGGTTAAGAGGGGTGTTGGGCTTCCCTCACTTCAGGAAGAGGGCAAATGCCAATCAAGCTTCTCTTTGACTTTGCTGTGATTTGTTTCTCTGGAATTTGCCAAGGTGTGCATTTTGCTGCCGGATCTGAAAGAACAGCTTGTAAAATCAAGATCTCAGTGATGCTCTGCCCAGGCGCAGGGTCACACTGCATGGACTTCCCTCTAACTTTTGGATCCTAGACTAGGACTTTGAAGGAAGTGTTTCAGGAGCAGTGAGTCAGACGGGTGGAGAGAGAAAATTTGCTTCTCTCTGGTGGCCAAGAGCTGTTTCCAAGAATGGGAGCTGGAGCCATTCCAGGGAAGGAGCAGCAAGCTGCACAGTGGGGGTGTGGGACTTCCCTATCGTTTTATGATTTCTAGCTGCTCAGAGGGAGAGAATTGGCCCCTTTGTCGTTGTTGGAGCCCAGCTTTTAGCTTCGAATGCTACTCACTATATGGAGTGACTCTTAGGCATGGGAGGTAGATATGCAGTGTCTCTGGACTGGCACTGCTGCTGGTGGCACGTCAGCAGCAAACTGCTGCAGGTTGTGGAGAGAGAGGAAAGCAGGCTGAAGCACTCTGGCAGGCAAGAGGCGAGCCAGAAGGATTCTGCTACTCTTTGGTAGTTAAACTTCCGATGTGCAAGTATGGGAGGACCTGAACATCAGCCCAGGGGTGTGGGAGCAGCAAAGGCAGTAGCTCATCATGGCATCCTTGCACTCTTATCCTGCTTGCTGTCTCCACCTCTTCCCAAAGCTCTCGTGGTGTTGCTCTCACATTCAGGGGCTGCTGGCTTGGAGCAGAGAGCAGGGTCTGTGTTGCATGCGGAAGGAAAGAGTTTTTTTAAAACTTTCTGGTGGAAATACACAAAGAGCAGTCGGAGCCAGAAATGCCCTTGCCATGGCTCTGCGGATGCTCTGGGAGCACCTGCAGTTTCTCCGAGTGCTTGTCTCTCTTCACATGAACTCCCAAGGACTCGGTTCAACTCAAGTCTAACCACGGTTTCCACTTGCATTTGTGATGGATGAAGGCAAGTAGTGTAATTAGCGATTGCTCAGAATCCCACAGTTGTTCCTGGCGAGTGAGGCAGCATCCCAATGGGAAGGATGTTTCTTTGTGCACGGATGAAAAGCAGAATTAGGACGTGGAGCATGTTCTTAAAAATCTAAAATGACCTTTGAGCTCTAAATCACTGTAGTACAGGGAAGCAGCTTTTGGCTGCCAGATTAGCATCAATCCCCTTCCTTAGAGAAGGGAGTGCCTGGGAACAGATTGCTGACAGCTGTTGGAAATAAGGCTGTTGACTTCACTGAGCTGTACTGAGGGCAGCGGGGGCTCTGGGCAGGTTCAGGGCAAGAGGCACACCTCACAAAAGCCAGAAATCAGGTCCTCAGTTGATAGGCTTGTTTGGGAGCCCAGGAGGGTAATTTAGTGTGGGATTTGTACAACATGTGAGAGGGATTCTATTTTTGGAAATCGCAGGTCCTTCGGGATCTGTCAGTGCCTACAAAAAAAGCCTTTGCCAGGCGGGAGCGTGGCTCCAGATGTTTGAGGCTGAAGAGGGAGAGGGGATTCTTGCGGAGCAGCATCACGGAGCATGTAGAAGCCTTTTAATGCCGGGGGCGGCCCCAGCACAAGGGGTGCTGTGTGGGGCAGCATGCAGACCGCTCTGCCAGGCTCTCTCCTCGCCCACTCAAGGTCATGAGAAGACCTCCTTGCTGTCCAGTGGAAAATACCAAGGAACTGTTAAGTCCCACTTAGGCTGGAGATCCTTGTCCCAGGGGAGTGTCTGTGCTCAGAGCTGCATCTTTGCTTCACTGTCCCCAAAATCGGGGAGTGCAGCTGATCACAACAGCTGTGGAGAGCTGGAGTTTCCTAAGGCTCTCTGATAGGGTGGCAAATCACATTTGAGAAGAGAATCTGTCAGTTTTCTGCACATCTTGTCATAGAAAGGTCTTCTCTGCTGAAGTGCATCCAGGGCCGTGCATCCCGCAGCCAGATACGGTGCAGCCTTGTCCTGTTTCAGGTCCCTGTTTTGTGAGGGCTTCCCTGGCGCAAGGGTTTGGATTGCTCTCCATTGTAACTGTGCAGTTACCCAAAGCCGTGGTCACCCCGCCTGCTGTTACACTCCAAGTGGGTGTTTGAATCAGTAACACCTGCAGCCAAGGTTCCCCAGCAGCAGCAGCACGGGCAGCAGCCGCTCCCAGTGCTGCAGCTCCTTCCCGGGTTTCTCTTTGTCCAGCCTAACTCCGCAAGCTGCCTCTTTCTGCTGGCAGCATCCGGACTCGTTCCTCCTCTCCTTTGTTAGCTGGAGTTCTTGTAATCAGAGTTTATTACAAATCCACTGGGTTTGGGAGCAGCTTTGGATAGCTATGCCAAAACTGAACCATATGTGTATTTAGTCCTGAACATTGTGCTGACATAAGAAAAAACCTCTTGCCCTCTGGCAAGCCTCGGAGCAGCAGCTAGACTTAGTAACATCAAGAAGTGGGGTTGGGGAAGAGCAAGTCAGCACTGATGAATAAAGGACACAGAGCTGTGGGGCACCGGATGGCCAGGAGAGGGAAGGGAGTACACTGACCGTGGGTTAGTGGCTGACTCCAGAGCCTGGTGCTTGATGCGAAGCATCCCAAGAAAAGGACAGACCCTGCAGGCGATTCCCTGCTCCATCAGGCCAAGCTGAGCCAGAGGCTCAGAGCTGAAGTGCTCCTGCTGGCGGTGGGGCTGAAAGCTGAGATGTTCACGATGAACAACCCTGTACTAACACGTGGTTCTTGTTCTGCACAGGGGAAGGGGCTGCAGTATTACTTCGTTCTTTGGAACCTCTTCAGGGCTTAGATGCGATGAGAGAGCTGCGCAGCGCTTCAAGGAAAGGACCCTCAAAGCTGCTGAAGGACTGGCAGCTGTGTAACGGGCCCTCCAAGCTCTGCCAAGCATTTGGGATTGATAAGGCTTTTGACCAAAGGGACCTGACTCAAGATGCAGCCATCTGGATGGCACCTGGACACGACCTACCAGGGGAGCAGGACGTGGTAGCCACAACAAGGATTGGTATTGGCAACAGGGGAGAGTGGGCACAGAAACCTCTCCGGTTTTATTTACGAGGAAACAAATTTGTGAGCGTTGTAGACAAGAATAGGGAGAGAGAGATGGCAGCAATGGGACATTTCTCTTGCAGCTGATGAGTCTTGCAGGTGTGCCACCGACCAGGACTTGAGCTGTGCTGTGTACAGTAGCCTCAAGCTATGTCACGGCAGCAGCTAGGGCAGACAGAGTGGCTTGGAGGTTTTTAACAATAAACGTACCTTATCACAACGAATGGGGCAAGGTGGAATTTTATTTGTAGGGCAGACTGGCGTGAGTGTCCCAGCCAGAACTGGTTTGGACATTGAAGGCCACTTTCTCCCTTGCTGATAGATCCAGGTTTAATTAAGGTGGACGAATGGCAAAGGTTCACAGCTCTGACCTGCTATGCTGCCCCCATTGCCGCTGGCCCCCAGGAGAGGCCATTGCTTGGTTGCTGCGGGGGAACAGTCAAAAGAGTAGATGGCAGCAGGGCTGACTGAAAGGATGAGAGCTGGGAGAAGAGGGGGTAAAGGAGGGATCTTACTATTGTCTACAACTACCTCCTGGCAGAGTGTAGAGAAGACAGAGCCAGGCTTTTGCCAGACAGGATGAGAGGCAATGGGCACAAGCTGAAAAACAGGAAATTCTCGTTAGCTGTATGGAAAAAATTTTCACCATGAGGGTGGTCAAACACTGGAACAGGGGCCCAGAGAAGCTGTGGGACATTCAGACCTCCCCCAGACAAGCTCCCGAGTGATCTGATCTAATATTCTCTTGGAGCAGAGGTTTGGACAAAAGACCTCCAGAGACCCCTTCCAATCTATACCAGTCTATAACATCCAGCTTAGCTTAGAGAACAAGGAAGGTTTTTGTTTGTTTTCCCAGCTGCCTTTGAGACCAGTTCAAAACTTAGCACTGTGTGAGCCCCCACACAGAGACAGCACCGATGCTGAGATTTCTGTGATGCTGCAGCCTGCCATGAGGTACAGGGGCAATAAACCTCTAGGATTGAGGGCAGAACCTGCCGAACTGCAGCCGCACTGGCAGCTGGAAGGGTGACAGGGACACTTCCCCCTGCACCCCACCCTCACCTTAGGGTTCATATGCAAGGAAAAAAAGCTCGAGTTTTTCACAACCCTTGTCCCCATCACATGAAAAAAAAAAAATCTTTGGCCCCTCCTGAACAGCTCTTGTTATGCCAATCTCAGTATCTATCTCACCTTGAGATGCAGTTACTGGGGGCTGGTTGGGACCGGGGCCCTACCGCAACACTGATCCGATTTTTAGGTCGGGTATTGCTTTTGCTCTTCTATAACGTCCCCGCTTGCAGCTGCAGGGGAAGACTTACCCAGTGACAACTACTTATGGTCCCCTCAGTATCTGGTGCACCGTGGACACCAGGCTCCCCTGGCACGACTGTGCCTTGCTGGTGGTAGGTAGGTAAGTTATATGAAGCTCATAGTTTCACCTGGTTTGTGTGGGCAAGTGAAGCTGCTATGTGAGAGCCTGCCTCTCTGGGGAAAAAACTCCAGCTTGTGTGTGTGGTATAAGGGAGGGGCTTAAGGAGGAGTCTGACAGTCTTTTAACAACACACACCCCTGGAAGCTGCCACCGTGGAGGTAAAGGTCTCCCCCGACCCCTTCCCTGGGTACGCAGCGGTGAGCAGCCGTGGGGAAGAGCAGCCTCACGCAGGCCAGGGGTGAGCTGGCATAAGCTCCTGCTGTCCCCAGAAACAGGGGCTGTCACCTCTCATTCTAGCCCCAGCACAGCCCTGAACCAGATCAGGAAACACAGCTATGTAAACACCTGTATCTTGTTTTTCAGCTGGACAGCTTTAACCCAGACCAGGTTTCCTGCAGCCACAGCCATGCTTGCAGGGAGGGGAATGGAAGAACAAAACAAGTCCTGGGGGACAAGTCTGAGTGTCCTTAGCACCAGCCTCTGGCTGTGTGCAACCAGCATGCCCACGCACTAGCCCCTTGGCCAGCTAATTTCAGTCCCACTCAACAACCAAGCTCCCCACCCCCAGTCAAAAACTGGAAACCCTGAAAACACACAAACACATGGGCTGCTTGATGACAGCCGTGCTCCAGTAGGCACCGAGTAATAAGGATACTGGGGAGAGGAAATAACAAGCTGAAACACAGTGAGCGAGGCATTCTCATTCATGAAACTGTTTACTTGTGATACTTTGCTTTCCTACCTATGTCCTCGCTGCTGCCAGATAACGATGATCAAACAGAATTCCTCAGCGCCCAGGGACATTTCCCTGAAGCCAGGCCAGCTCCGCTCTGCCCATGCATGCTCTGCCATGGGGATGGGCTGCTCACAAATGGCGCTCATGGCTGAATGACCCAGCAGTCACGTTGTTGGAGAGCAGAGAAAGCACTTCTGATGCGCCAGCGTCCACCTGAAGGTGAGGTACTGTCAGTAACACTGCCATGGAAATCTTGGCCTGCTCTCACAAGCCCTGGGGAAGGAGCAGGGTCAGGGAAGGGTTTTCCCGTGCTGTTACACCGGTGCAGCCGGAATCCAGACCAAGCAAGCGCATGCTGTCCTGCAGCAGGCCCCAGGGCCCTCGTGCAGACCGTCCTCCGCTGTCACCACGCGGAGCAGGTGAGAAATCGAGAACCTGCTCTACGTCACAGGGCAAGAAGGGATTTGAAATCACCTCCTTTAGGTTTTAGGCGTCTTTTGGGCTATCAGTATGGAGAGTAGCAGGTTCCCGTCCTTTGCCGGTGGAGTCACTTTAAGAGAGACTGAAAAACTGAAATCACGGGGTCCTCATGGCTGGTCACCACCAGCACACTGCGGAATTTGTCAAACAGCATCAGCAGCTGGGAGCGACGCATGTTCTCGTTGTACATGATCTCTTCCAAATGGTGCCGGCCTCGGAAATAGTGCACAGCCTGCAG
>NW_009258782.1:226589-265264 GCF_000687185.1 Egretta garzetta | reverse complement strand
AAGGGAAGCATGTGGGCCAAAAGCAAGTGCATGCAGCTAGAACTGACACTGCCACCCCCAAGGTTTCCTCTGCCATGGGACACAAATCAGAAGGTGTTTGGGCTGTGTCCCTCATTTCCATGAAAAGCAAAGTGAATTATATCGGTTCTTCCCTCAGGCAGACCTAGCACAGAAATCGGGGGGAAAAGCAGGGACTCCCCCTCGGGGCTTTGCAAAGGTCAAAAGGTTTCCTAAGCCTGGGGTATTTCCTGAGATTGTCAGTTTTCAAAATTGTTTTAACTCCAGAAAGCAAGGCACTGCAAGTGCCAACAAGCCGCAAGAAGTCAGGAAGTGGCAGATTTACTTCTGCCCTCTCTTACCTGGGTCTACACTGCCCTTCGTCACAGCTCTGCATCAGAGGCCTGGGCACCTACACCGGCCTTTAGAATTAAGAGCGCATTTTCCCACACAGCAGCCCAAGGGGCTCAGTAACTACAGGTCGTGCACTCTTGAGGTTTGGTCACCTCAGGGTAGGTAGAGCAGTCGCAACAGGGAGATGGAAATTTTGGTGACAGGCACCACAGAGAAGCTCTGCAAGTTATGAAGGCCCCAAAATGCTTAAGTCTAAGCTAAAACCACATTGACTTCTTAAATTCCCAGCTCTCTTTAAATAGAGACGGCACAGACACCCCTTTGCTGGGCACCAGCGTGCTACAGACATCAGATAACCTTGGCCCTGCACAGTCAATCTCAGCTGGGTCGAGGACAAACCGCTGCAGCAAGTCTGCGACTGCTGAGGACCTGCTCCTCAGAGCCCTAACACCAAGCCAGCCCTCCAGCCAAAGCTGGAGTTTGCTGCTCAGTCTCTTAATTGTCTTAACAACCTCCCAAACACAGGAAACACACCACACACGTCACTCAAATACTCCCACCCGTCAAGGCCCGAATGCATGTGCCAGAATCACTTCCCCGGCTACGCAGACAGATGTGCGTCCCCATGTGTTACGCATCACGCTCTGCGCTTCAGCAGCTTTCGCTCGTGTTTCCGTACCCATCTGCAGTTTAGGAATACGCTGGCCTGCTCCTTCATGCCAACTGACAGTAAAACTGAGTGGAGATGACAAATCTGTTTCCCAATTCATTCATACAGTCCTCATGCAGGAAGAGCCCTCAAAAGATGCCAAATCTCCCTCGGAGCATCCCTGCCCGTTTCCACATGACAGCAGGATGAGGCCTCTCATGCTTTGCCTGAGGGACGGGCGTTTGGCTGTCTGTCGCTCAGGCCGGGTGCTCCTGTCATCTGTTACCCTTCACGGGCGACGGGAAAGGATTCGCTGTGCAACAAGTCACCCGCCATCACCCCCTCCCTCTACGCTGCACAGAGGAGGTTTTACCTCCAGTACGCTGCCATTTGTGCTTCTCTCCTCTCCAACCTACGGTGTCCCTCCTCTGCTTCCCCAAAGAGCTGTACCTAAAGCTCAGAACCGGGAACCTCACCGCCTCATCCCCGTGGGCGGCCCGGGGCTGTGCAGCCCCCAGCATGCTGCCAACTCCCTTCTGCTTTGCTGTTCATCTGCCAGCTCTCCAGCTGGCACCATTAGGTAGAACACAATCGCTACGTCTCTGTACCTGCAGTACAAACAAACAACAGGCTCCCGTCGTATTTACCTTTCCGCTATCTGGGCTGTGCACTTGCCTTTTGCAGTATCTCCCGCTGGGTATTTAAATCAGGCTAATTGGCTTCCTTCCCCGGGCCGATGGCAACCAGTGCACTGAGAAGTGGCCGTTAGCAGGGACAGGGTGGGTTTGTGTGCACATGTGTCAAAACCAGGCTGTTCCCTGAGGTATTTTGTAACTTGTATCACTGTTCAAAAAGTGATTCTGAGGATTTTAAAAACTCCCTATTCCCTCCCCTCTATAAAGCTGTGATTGCCCATGCTCTCATCTCCTGGCACAGCTGTCTTCTGGGCAATTAATTCAACCTGGCTTTCAACAGCAATGCAGACTAAGCAGGAGTTTTCCAATAAATAAATCCATCCTATATTCAAAAAGAGTCTGGATTTGTAACTGGTCAAGATGAAATACTTTCCACTCCAATAAAAGCTAGAGAGGATATTAAAGAATATCACAAAAATGCCGGCTGGAAGACCCCTCCAAAGTCTAGTCCAGCATCCTGCTCCAGCAGGACCACTGCCAACGCTGTAGTTTTTCCAGCCAAGCTCTGAAACCCTCCAAGGATGGAGATTCCCCCACATGCCTGGGCAATCCATCCTGGGCTGCACACCCTCCCGGGGAAGAAGTTTTCCCCAAAGTCCAACTAGAATCTACAAAGCGGGAACTTGGGGCTCACAGCTCCAGTGAAGATGGGCACTACCTTCACCTTTTTGAGCAGTGAACATTTACAGGACCCAAACGCTCACAGCTCCAGTGAAGATGGGCACTACCTTCGCCTTTTTGAGCAGTGAACGAACATTTACAGGACCCAAATGGGACACAAGATGCACTTCTTGGAGCAGTAACGCTGCATTTGGGTCCCTCGAGGCCACACGGATATGTTTGTTGGCAGATGTGGGCTTCCTGACCCAGATAGGGCAATGGAAGATTATTGCTTTCCATTGCTCATCATCATTCTTCCCCTCTTCAAGTTGTAAGAGCTACCCCTCTAACAGCAGTGTGGTGTTCTTAAACACTGGAAAAACCCCGCAAGGATTATCTCAGACTAGTCATTCAAATAAAATTAGCTTATTTCTGGGCAAGGAGATAGCCCTTCCACCAGCACTGCTTGAAGGTGGAGCAGAACTGTCCACAGCTTAGTGCCACCAGTGAGCATTTCTCAGTGGAGCAGAGGACCTCTATCTCCCAATCCAAGAGCGAGAGGGAAAAAAAAAATCCTGGAAGTGATTCCACACCCATGGCTTGGGAGAGGAGCCATCAGTGAAGCATCAAACTGTCTGTAAAAGTACTGCTCGATGTGCAATGAGGAACACTTTGTGTACATTACCGAAGGTCTAGCTCAAAAAGAACTTGTCCCCTTCTCAGTTTTACTTCTGGAGGGACATGCCAACCCTCCTCCAGCAGCACCTAAGGAAAGAACTTGGATTTCAATTCCCAGTCAACGTGACGAGGGTTAATGCAGCCAGTGCTGGAGCCAAGCTTCAGTATTCCTTATTTCCCCTTAAGGTTTCTGCCTCGCAAATACCGGCTGTGCATAGCAATGGGCAGGCACAAGCTCTTTCTGCCATCTGTTTAATGAGTAACAGGCGTTCAGAGGCACAGACAGAAGAAAATGTATCGGGCTGAACTTTATTGCTCTGCTGAAAATAGCCCATCCCTTTGTGTGCACACAACTATACTTGGAAGGGCAGTTGCAGTATATTTAGCGTGCTAACTACGCATTTATAGCAGGAGTTTGCTCTGGGAGGCAGCTGATACAGCAGAGCTATTTGCCATAGCACAGCCCTCATTAGGCTGCTATTCCTCAAAATGAAGCAAAAATGGCTCCCTCCCCGGGGCCGATGGCAACCAGGGCACTGAGAAGTGGCCGTTAGCAGGGACAGGGTGGGTTTGTGTGCACATGTGTCAAAACCAGGCTGTTCCCTGAGGTATTTTGTAACTTGTATCACTGTTCAAAAAGTGATTCTGAGGATTTTAAAAACTCCCTATTCCCTCCCCTCTATAAAGCTGTGATTGCCCATGCTCTCATCTCCTGGCACAGCTGTCTTCTGGGCAATTAATTCAACCTGGCTTTCAACAGCAATGCAGACTAAGCAGGAGTTTTCCAATAAATAAATCCATCCTATATTCAAAAAGAGTCTGGATTTGTAACTGGTCAAGATGAAATACTTTCCACTCCAATAAAAGCTAGAGAGGATATTAAAGAATATCACAAAAATGCCGGCTGGAAGACCCCTCCAAAGTCTAGTCCAGCATCCTGCTCCAGCAGGACCACTGCCAACGCTGTAGTTTTTCCAGCCAAGCTCTGAAACCCTCCAAGGATGGAGATTCCCCCACATGCCTGGGCAATCCATCCTGGGCTGCACACCCTCCCGGGGAAGAAGTTTTCCCCAAAGTCCAACTAGAATCTACAAAGCGGGAACTTGGGGCTCACAGCTCCAGTGAAGATGGGCACTACCTTCACCTTTTTGAGCAGTGAACATTTACAGGACCCAAATGGGACACAAGATGCACTTCTTGGAGCAGTAACGCTGCATTTGGGTCCCTCGAGGCCACACGGATATGTTTGTTGGCAGATGTGTGCTTCCTGACCCAGATAGGGCAATGGAAGATTATTGCTTTCCATTGCTCATCATCATTCTTCCCCTCTTCAAGTTGTAAGAGCTACCCCTCTAACAGCAGTGTGGTGTTCTTAAACACTGGAAAAACCCCGCAAGGATTATCTCAGACTAGTCATTCAAATAAAATTAGCTTATTTCTGGGCAAGGAGATAGCCCTTCCACCAGCACTGCTTGAAGGTGGAGCAGAACTGTCCACAGCTTAGTGCCACCAGTGAGCATTTCTCAGTGGAGCAGAGGACCTCTATCTCCCAATCCAAGAGCGAGAGGGAAAAAAAAAATCCTGGAAGTGATTCCACACCCATGGCTTGGGAGAGGAGCCATCAGTGAAGCATCAAACTGTCTGTAAAAGTACTGCTCGATGTGCAATGAGGAACACTTTGTGTACATTACCGAAGGTCTAGCTCAAAAAGAACTTGTCCCCTTCTCAGTTTTACTTCTGGAGGGACATGCCAACCCTCCTCCAGCAGCACCTAAGGAAAGAACTTGGATTTCAATTCCCAGTCAACGTGACGAGGGTTAATGCAGCCAGTGCTGGAGCCAAGCTTCAGTATTCCTTATTTCCCCTTAAGGTTTCTGCCTCGCAAATACCGGCTGTGCATAGCAATGGGCAGGCACAAGCTCTTTCTGCCATCTGTTTAATGAGTAACAGGCGTTCAGAGGCACAGACAGAAGAAAATGTATCGGGCTGAACTTTATTGCTCTGCTGAAAATAGCCCATCCCTTTGTGTGCACACAACTATACTTGGAAGGGCAGTTGCAGTATATTTAGCGTGCTAACTACGCATTTATAGCAGGAGTTTGCTCTGGGAGGCAGCTGATACAGCAGAGCTATTTGCCATAGCACAGCCCTCATTAGGCTGCTATTCCTCAAAATGAAGCAAAAAGAAGAGCTGACGCAGTAACCGGTATTAGGGTAAGGAGGGAGATCGCCCTATTCGCTGCAGCAGCTTCTCCACAATTGTTTACGCTTTCATTAAGAGCAATAAGTTTACCCAGACACTCATCTCTGATGGTTTATGGCAGAAAAAGAGAGAAAATACACCCACAACCTCCAAGTTACGGTGTCTCCTAAAGCCACTGGTATCCAAGAGCCTCTTGCATAAACATTTCTATTTGTACACCCCTGCGTCCTACCCACAGGACCCATTTTTTTAATCGCATCTTCTCTCTTCCACTGTTTTTGTAACAACTTATCTGGTAATGAGGAAGAAACATTTCGAAGTGCTCTAATGGCCAAAGCCTTGCCCCTTAATCAGAGAACATCCCCTGAGCAGTTTACAGGAGATGGAAACGAGTAATTCGGAGAGCAGCAGCTAC
Organism: Egretta garzetta; assembly: GCF_000687185.1. Classification (NCBI taxonomy): domain Eukaryota; kingdom Metazoa; phylum Chordata; class Aves; order Pelecaniformes; family Ardeidae; genus Egretta; species Egretta garzetta. Next base: position 259,673 of record NW_009258782.1, on the reverse strand, counting down.
CCACAAGCTTGGGAGAGCTCTGTGAAAATACCTGAGCACAGCATTAGCTGCAAACTTTGCCGCAGACAAGAAAAGTATTCTCTTGCTATTACAGTTTCCCAAGGCTACTTGACTATACCCACCCTAGGGCGAGAACCAGGTTTTCAGGGGATTAACAGCTGAATCTGGGACGTATAGGAAAAGCTGCAGTACCTGCCTCAGGTGGTTTTCTGCTCCACAAGTATGAAGCCCAGTGACAGCTGCATTCCAGCGATGCCACTGTGTTTTGAAATGCTTAGGAAGAAAGAGTAATTTTCCCCCACACCTTTTTCCCAGATGGCTGCTTAGGAAGTCACTCTGCTTTTCACCATGTGCAGAACCGCATCTTGCATGTTCTTGTTGTGTTGAAATTTGTAACAACAAAACTGGGTGCTACTAATCACACATCTTAATGACTTTAACCTAACAAACCTAACGTAATGAGCAGCTCATCCCTGCAAAACAGGCCTTGAAACCTTTGTAGGCTGGTCTGTATAAGTATTCAGGCTGGCTTTGCATCTGATGCTCTTTTTATCTACCTCATATTTGCGTGGAGTTTACAAACCTTAAAATATAGGATAGCTGGCTTGGAAATGTCAACGGACACAAACTGAGCATCAGCATGACCGGGCCTTTGCTTTGCACGCTCAGAAGGTTTTTTCAGGCTATGCAGTTTTATGTCTACCATGCGTGGACACAGGAAAGCTGGCGGGCAAACAGTCAAGTCCCCATTGCCCAACGATACTCCCCAATGCTCCTTCACACATCCGGGACTCTCTGCTAACAAGAGTTCCTGTGACACACGTATTAGTTTTTGTCCAAAACTGACGTGCACAGATGAAGTAGCTATAAGGGGAACAAACCCAAAAGAATTTATCCTCCAAAATCCCAGGCTAAGGGGATTTGCTCAGAGTCCACACCAATCCTTCAGTAAAGCAGCAAGGATAAGAAAAAAAAGATTGCATTCTGCCCTCCTCATTTCCTACCTTGCAAACATGCGAAGATCTTCTGGATTTTGGGCAGCAGGGACATTAAGGATAGCTTCCCGCTCATGTTCCAACAAGCTTGCTAGGAGATTCTCTGTCATCCTTTTATTTAGGGGTGAGTCCCCACCAGGTATCAACTCAGCACTGGAATTATCCATGCTAGGGCTTGTCAGAGTCATGTCATCACTACTAGCTATCGGGGAAAAGAGAAAGAGGCAGAGAATGTTTATATTCCTCAGCATAATGAGGCAAAGATTATCAATTCAGGCTGTTTCTGTGCAGTCTTTCCAAATAATCCCTTCAGATTTGTAGAGCAAAGAAAGAGGCTCTCGAAATGCTACTTGTATCTGCAATTAGTCATATGACAACACAACGATTTTCTCAATGGGAAAGTCCAATGTTTCAACAAAGTCATCAATTTCTGTGGAAAACTGTACTTCTGGAGACCATAAACAGTCCATAAAAAACATCTGAAAAGTAAATTCCCAGCCAGCTCTGCTGGAATACCGTGAAGTGGTAACATGAAAAGCCTAGCAGCACAGAAGGTGGGAGCAAGCAGAAAGAAAGGCCAAGAAGCAATATCCTCTTGTGAGTGAGCCAGAACAAGCAGATCGCAGACTTATCTGACTCACGTTCCAAGATTTCTGCCCTAGTTCATGACTTCAGTAAAGCTGAAAGCTGTGCAGAGAATCTCTCCTGATATCCAACCTCAGTGGCATTCTGAGAATGCTGCTCGTAACAGCACAGGCAGGAAAGTTTGGGGATTTCAGCATTGTATCTGATTTATACTCTTGAAAAAATGCTTTCTGGGAATCACCCTGAAGAATGGCACTGAGGAGATGAAAGAAATCAGGAGACATAAACGGCAATCGACTGTTTCTGAGAATGACAGCTAGCTCTGCATCTCCTTAGGTGGCTCTGCAGCCCACAGAAACCAGCGCCGTTTGAAACAAATTCTCACAATTTTCTTCCTCTCCTGAAAACCAAGCTTCATGCAGTAACAGCGGTGCAGCCAGAGGAACATAGCGGTTACTCCTGAGTACAGCAAGGGAGTAGGAACTAACTGAAAAAACAGAAGTACCTCTGACAAAATAAAAATATTTTACATGACCAAATGAGAACTTGGCAAATTACAAAGCACTACTTGTTTTTAAAAACAAGACTTTAAGGTCTAATAGCCCTTAAGACTTTCACCAATGCCCAACTCTAAATTTAAGGAACGGCTGGACGTAATTAGCAAGCACTCCAGCAAAGATGGGTTGTCTTGTTAGCAAGGCCTGGTTACCCCAGGCATTGCTAAGGGAAGCTCTAGAAGTGGGCTGTAGTCTGAACAGCAGAGGAAAGCGTGCTCATACTTGGAGACCCAAAGCTGAGAGCATTGGGGGTGCTTAAACTTCGGCCTCCAACCCTGGCAGTAAAGGGCATGTCTTCATCTTGGGCTCGGAAATCCTCCTCATTTGGTGGCACCATCAGACAGACGTAAGTGTGAAGCTGAATAAGAAGCCGGTGCTGGAGCATCCATATCACCATTTGAATGAGCTGAGTCTGCAGAGTGAGAAATGAGGTATTAAACACCGTGAACTAAAATACAGGAGGAAAACTGCCCAAAGGTTAGGCTTTGTGCCTAAGAAGTCACAAGGAGAAATGATTTCCACCCCATGCAACAGTTTTCTCTCTTCTCCAATCATAAAAAGGTGACCGGGCACACATGTTCATGACACCCAAAGCCTCTGGTGGATGCTTAGGCTGTAATCAAACCTTTAATGATCAACATGTCTTTATGCCACACTGACCAGCACAGCCAGCATCCTCAAACACAACAGCCCTGCCCCATTGCCGTAGCCCTCACCATGCTTTAGCCATACAACTCCACAGGGATCCCTCATGTCCTCTTTTAACAGAACAGGTTCAGTAGGTGCTAAAAAAATGGGGTAGTCTTCCTTCTGAGAGACCAGACATGGGAAATGAGTCGGCCAGATGCAGGCCCTGATGCCCATGGCCCAGCAGCGTGAGCCGGAGATCAGTTTGCTGGTTTCTAAACAAGGCCCGCTGAAATCACTGATCACTGAAGGGTTCATCTCAGAGCAGTCAGATTAAAGTGCAGGTCCCCCTAGCAAGCCAGGGAGAGGGCAGGGTGATGGGGCAGAGCTAAAGCAACCAAGACAGGTGCCCAGAAGTAGGAGCCGTTTGCTGTCAGATGGGAAATTGCTGCAAAACCATGGGAGACCCTGGAGATCAGAGCCCTGCCAGGACTCAGCTCTGCAGAAACAGCACTAACAGCAGCAGAAACCTCAGCAAGAGGCAGCAGCTTGCTGCTGCCAAGGAGTCCCCTCGCAGTGCAAAGGGTTGCTATCCCCCATTTGCTGGCCACCCCTCTGCAATAACAGGCCAAGCTTATCAAGGCACCTAGGTCTCTAGGGTGCAGACAGGCAGCAGTTTCAAGCGAGACGATGCTCATATTAAACAAACATGCACGACACCTTTGTCTTACAGCAGCTGAAGGCCTGCAGAACGTCCCCGAGAGATGCTGAAGGCAGCAGGCAGAGCGGGGGACAAGCGTGTGTAGGGTCTTGGCATGGCCTATTTTCAGGACTTTTGGAGTAGCATTCAAAACACATCATCGTGTCTGAATTTCTGCACAAAAAGCCTTTTCATATCACTGCGGGCAACCCTTCCCATAGCTAACGGCTCTGAAAACACTGCTTCACTGACAAAAGCTGTTTGGGGATTTCATAGCAACCAACACTGTTTTGGTGAGAGAAACACATGCGGAATGAGCTCAGGCTCTGAGAAGGAAGCGAGCTCTGCTGTATTAATCATCAGGGTAACGGGCCAAAGCTCAATAAAAGCCCCCAACTGAAGTTCATCAGCCCACATAATTTTCCTTTTTCCATAAATCTTAGAATTCTCAGTTCCTTCTCTGCTATCGAATCACAAAAGAAACATCTTCTGTTTGCAGACAGACCCACACCCCGTCTTTTCAGGGATTACCACTTTTGGGGGCTGAATGGATTTTAATCTTAAAACATATTATCTGGGATCGCCTTCAAACATATCTTTTTTTTTTTTTTTTGGAAAAGCCATAATTCATTTTACATGTTTAATAGAAAATCTGCAGAAGAGGAAGGTTGGCAAAAGATACCAAACGCAGCATGTTTTGCCTACATCTGAAATCAGCCTGGAAGAGCGAGGAGGTTTACTCCAGTGATTATGTTGCTAAAAACCTTCCTTCCAGATGCAGGCCTGGATGGAAAGATGTTTCATGTATTAAATTTCCAACCTGTTGGCGCACAGCGATGTCTGATGAGCTAGTCTCACATCAAATGAAAGAGGTCTGCACATTGTACGGCACAAAATAACCCTGGAAAAATCCAAGGCAATTCAAGGAGACAAACAGGCTCTACCAGACCTGCAGAATCTGCCAGGTAGGGCCTGACCTAGGCCAACCTCCGCTGGTCACTGTGGTGGTTTCATAAATTGCAAAACCAGCCACTTGCTTTCATTACAGCTTCGTGTGCGTGGGAAGTCTTGGATCCAACACACTCTAATTCTGCATACGCACCCTCACCTCTACGCTCTCGTGCAAATATCTAGAAAGCCACCCTTGGGACAGCAGCTATGGCTCAGTGGAATGAGAAGCCAGGCAGAAGCGGTGTCACAGCTTTACAACTGTAACGTTGCACAATTGCCAAATGCCTTTGTGCCAAAGTGGGAGAGCTGGAGATCGGCTGTGAGTAGCTTGAAAACTGTTCTTCCTTACTGAAGTGAGCCTGAACAATCGTCCCCAGGTAAGAGAGAATGATGATCGTTGACAGTTATCTATAATAAGCTAGACTCAGTGGGAATTTGGTACCTCTTAAAATCTAGTCATGGAAAAAAACCCAAACACTACCATGTCCTACAGCACGCCTGAAGGGGTGCACTCTGTACCGTCCCAGCACACATGCTTCACACCACCATTTCCACTTTGTCCTGCCCGCTCATAAATACCTTTTCCAGGTTTAAACCTATTTCTTACCAAAAGCAGCAAGTGTTTTCACAGATAAGGTCTAGCAGAAGCTTTGCTAATATGTTCTGCTGCTTGTCTCTGGACACAAACACTGATTTTACATCCATTTTCCATCTGCCCTCTCAATGGAGCTTACAGACAGGTCTGCAGGAGGGAAGGCTCCCCTGCACCATCTGTGCTGCACTGGCTGTTGGAAGTGCTCTTCCTCCCTCAGAGACACAGGGTTATCTTGGTGCTTGGTCTCATTCTACTTGATTAGCTGGGCTCCTTGCTGAAGCCAAAAGGGCTGAGAGTAGCTTCTGAGGCAAGGGTATGCTTCAGTCCCAGGACTGCCTCCACTCAGTCATCATCTGGCACTGTAGGAAGCCATAGCCAGCCTTTTTTGGCTGAAACGCCAGGACTGTGATGGAAATATAAAAGGAAACGTTTTTCGTTGCTTAATTTAACTAACAATCAACTCTAAATTTCATCCATATTCCTGTCATCCTTCCCGTCTCCCCATGCTGCCTCTTTCCAGTCTGCTCGGAGGGGGTCCCGTCTGCCGCAGCATCTGGACTGCTCCCACTGGCACGGATCAGCCCGTGGCCACCCCCTTTTTCTCCCCACTTCACGGCGAAGTTAGAGCATGGTGTCATGCAAGGCGGCACGGAAGGCGCTGGCAACAATGCATTGCTTTGTGCTTATTGACAAAAGCAGAGAAGACGTATTAGCTTCTGCAAACATGGGCGCTATACATCAGCCCATCTGGGCAGCTTGGGACAGTCAGAGGAAAGCTCAGCCCCAACTCTCAGAGGGACAAGATCCAGCATTCATTATTCTCCTCCCTCTGGGAAACACAAGGAGCATCTGTAAAACTCTTGAGTAACGCGTTAAATAAAACACATTTCCTGCAAGGATTGTTTAAGGCTGCTTCATTCCCAGACCTAAAATGCTACGGAAAAAAACAAGATAACTGGGACCAGCAACAGGTTCAGGAAAGGGAAGGGAAAAGTGACCCAGAACACTCAATCCTAGCTTGTTTCTCATTACATCAGGATACGCTCTTAGTTAAAACACAGCTTGTTTTGCCCACCGAAGTACACCAGCCCCCTTTCTCCAGTCTGCATTCACTGAAGTTATTTGACATGCGCACTCTTCAAGGACTGACTTGAGAAGTCCGTGCTGCCTTGGCTCAGTAGGATAGCACCGTCAAAGTCGCTGGGGCAAATGGACATTTGCTGAAATATATTACCTTTCTTTATCATTCAAACCACACTGTTTCATGAAAAACAGATCAGCTATTGAATCTTCTCCCTATTTTGCAGAAAACAGGCTCTGAAGACCCCTATTAATGTAGGACAAGCCAGTTATGGTCTAATGTTGGCGTTTTAATCGTATGTAACAGCTTTGAATTCTCACTTTGCCGAGATCTTAACCATTCCCTCCACTTAGGCCTAGAAAGCCGTATTTAACTGGCGACACTGAACCCCCACCTCGTCCAACTGAACATAAATGCACCTTAATACTACTTCCATACCTCTGCCAACAAAAGCTCCCATGACTCTTAATGCCTTCCAGACACCCAGCAGAACAGTCCCATTTGCCCCGTGTCTCTCAGAAGACACAACTGCCTATTCAGTATTTGCATGCAGCTCCTCCTCCCACTCCCATCCCCTGACATACGTGCTCGTTTTCCACCGAGCTGTTACACAAAGCACGGCACGTTTTCCGGATGCATAAGGCAGAGGCCTCATCTAGCGGTGCCTTACTCCCAACAGAACGGCCAGGCTTATTAAAACAAAAGTGAAAAATTAAGCATTTTGTTCAGCAGCAGCTGTCATACTTTCCCATCTGTTTTTTTTCCGCAGTTACCCTAGCCCTGCCAAGGGAGAATTAGATAACCACAATAATAATAACAATGTTCATTATGATAAAGAGCTACTGCAGTGGAGGGGATGCAGGGAGGAAATGGGAGGTCTAATTCACCTAGGTACACTCCTCCTACCTTAGGGGTGGAAAGATCCCTCCTGCTAGTGCATGCTTGTTCCTCAAGGCAGGGTAGCGATATCTTAGACCTTCTGAAGCAGATAAACTAGCTGAGGCTGTAACACACGGAGGAGGGGAAGCCACAGCCATTATCCCTTTCTCTTGGTTTGCAAAGAAACTTAGCGTGGAGTAGCTGGGTGAAGAGACTTTGATAGTGTATGAAGAAAGCCTTGCACCGAAAAGCATGGTAAAGGATTCCCACGCAGCAACCACGGTTCTCCAGTGTGGGCCTAGTACACACGGTCTGTCAACGAACGTGTGGTGAGCTAAAGGTTTTGGATCACCAAACGCTTCTGTGCTTTCACAGGAGGTTATGAAGGGGCATGCACCACACTGAACACTGCCAGAGCTCCACTCCACTGTGCTCTGTCACATCAAGGCTGTGCCACACTTGCAAGAGGAGAGCACAGGGACAGGAACCAACAGTCACGGGCAGCAGAAGGAAGGACAGCTTCTTTGGCGTCAGGGTAGAGGAGACGCAAACTGTTTTTTTTCCCCAGTAAAAACACTAAAAAGGAAGATGAGTTTCCCTATTGTATCAGCTCACAGGATCTCCTCAACCCATGGCCACACCCTGATGAGATCCAGCACCAGCAGCATGAGCTAAACTGGTTGCTGGTCAGGACAGTCCCAGGCTGCACTGGATTGCTGCAAGCCCGGGTGACACTACACAGCACGGTAGAACTAACAGGCAACTCACCACCCTGAAAAGGGGAAAGCAGCTTCTGCTTTCCTCACTCACGTCCCCAGCTGCAGGAGTGCCTCCCTCGTTCTGCACCAGCCCTGGAGCTTACTGGATCTCCCCCTGAGCAAACTCCACCTGCTAACCTGGCAGAAAACTAGTGCTGCTGAAACAAGTTAGGTGAATAGAGTCAAGCTGGACAGGAGCCAGAGCTGTAGCGTAAAGGGAGGAGGGAAAGGAGGGAGGCATGTGTGCACACACCTGAGAGTGGAAGGGAAAAACAGGGCCTCCTTCTCCCAGCAGCACCGAGATATCATTAGATCAGCCGAGCTGTAGGTGTAGGCGCATCTTCACGCTGCTGCTACATTGCTATCCGAGCAAGGCAGGTTAAACACAGAAAAAGGGAAGCTAGCATAGAGATCACTACACGAATACCGAAGACTTTGCCAATTATAAGCAGAAGACCACTGATAAATATACAGCGACCAGAGTTCAGCTGCAGCATGCTGCTTACTGCTCGTCACCACAGGCAAGAAAGGAGCTCAAGAAGATGGGGTCAAGAAGAATTCCCGCCTCTAGCACAGGGTACGTTGAGAGCCCTGGCAGCCTGGATATCTCCCTACCTACCTGACAGACAGAGACCAAAAGCAGAAAGTAGACATGCACGCCATCTTTTGAGGCAGCCTCGTCCTCGCTCGGGGTATTGCAGGCTGTTTGTACCTCCTACCAGCCAAAAACTACCGCAGCACCCCAAGTATAAAAATGCCAGCGTCACATTTTTTCATCTACTCAAACAAATGGAGCAACTCCACCCATATAGCAGTAGGCAAACAAAAATGACTTTGTCCTCTTTCAAATCAAGCAGTATGACTTTGTGTAAAACCAGGAGGAAGGGCTCTTCAACAGCTTTCCTATTTTGTATCGTGGACCTTATTAATGCTTTCCGTATTCTCTGCCCATCCAGAAGCCCGTGCCAAAAGGCAGGAGCTAATCCCATGCTTAAGACAAGAATCAAATGGGATGGATGCCATGAGACTGTAACAGTTGCTGCAGAAAATGCAGCCCTTCCCACAGTACTGACCTTCCAGCACCGATGACCTTGAGAAATACAGAGACAGTACAGTCACCACGATGAAAAGCACAAGATAACAGACTACTAGTGAAAATCTTCAAAGTTAAAAAAAAACAACCCATCCCCTCCTCCTGTGTACACATAGAACAAAATTACAGTGAAAGGTCCAAAGTTTGTTAATTTTTTTCAAAGGCAAAGCAAATACAATTTGACAGTATTTACAGTTCGGAGTACAGCATCTTTTAGCGCTGCAGAGCAGAACAAAAACCCACCTACGTTTCATCAGATTAATTGCTCTATCGACTAGATCTCTGTTAATTACAGTTGGAGCCTGACCACCTCAGGATAGGGATTGGATTCATCTCTCTTAAAAGGCTAGCTCCTAACAGAACAATAATACAAAGAGTTCTACATAGGTAAATCGAAGTAGAAGAAAATACTTTTCCTACATTAATGTGCAGATATGAGAACATCTAAAAACTCTCTCTAGTCTAAACTCCCCTGAGAACTGTTACGCTTAAGTCAAAAAGAAGTCAAAAAATCAGAGAAGCTCACCATGACTCACAACAGCCCACCAGCATGGTCTGCTTCATCTTCACACACGTCTTGCCAACATGGCCCCGAGTATTCCGCAACCACAGTTCTCACTTCCCCTTTTCAGACTGTAGAAGGCACTTCCATAGCTTTTCACAGCATCATCCTTCATCCTTCCATACCCGCTGAAAGGATGACGAAGACAAGCCGTGCTGTTGACCTTTAGGGCCCCACCACAGACGGGTGAGCATCAGAGAGGAGATGCACACACCAAAAGAGCCATTTTAGCACTCCAACAGCTCTGGCAAATGCTGATCGCTCGCTGTTGTTTCAAGGCATAACTGCAGCAGTAAGAGGCAGACTTTATCTGTGTATTTTAAAGTAGGATGTCTGAGAACAACCAGAATATTGAAGGAGAAGTATTAAGGCAAGTAATTCATTTTAAAAGGAGGACTGAGAATAAGAATGCCTTCTGAAGCTACTGCTGCTAGAATAAAATTCATGCTATTAATTTAGCTTCAATTTTCAGGACACAGATTTGCCTGTAACTACAATGAAGTACTGGCAAAATGGTAGTCACGGCTCTTCCCCTGCCTCCCAAGGTGGTAGCTAACCAGTACATACTATTGGGATTAGACGCTACATCATTAGTTATCTTTATCTCCGATCATAATCTCTGCCAACCTGTAATTACAACAAATTCTTGTCTCACAATTGTGCCTGTGTGCGCAGTCAATGTTAATCTTCCAGATATCTGAACAGTGGCTAAATTCATATAGCCAGCAAGTCATCAAAGTACGAAGGCTGCAAACAACACTACAAGCAATCAGCTAAAGCAGTCTGCCTACACTCCCTTTGCCACAATGAGCTGTGTTCAGAAGTCCAAGCTTCTTCATTTGGGAATATGTCAGCCAGGAGACCTCACATTATTGAGCTCTTTCTTGACTTCACCAGTTCCCAGAAATGCTACAAGTCATGATCTCCGTGTAAGCAAAACAGCAGCACACTAATCCAAAATCTGTACATTATCATCCCAAATCTGAATATTAAAATCCTAACTCTGTAGCACATGGACTCCTGTTGACTACATGCTGAGTCTACTTCCTTTAACAGCCTTTAAACAATTCCAGTTTCATATCAAAAGCTAAGTGAATAGAGAGTTTGCTTTTATAACCAGACTGTGAACTTAAAGCAGACGGAATATAATAAAATTAAATGTGATTGTGAGGAATCCACAGACTTGCACTCAGCCCTACTAATTTATGTCGGTTTTCAGCAGACCATAGGGAGTTTCAGTTTTCCCTACTATGTCACTCAAAGAAAAGAAACATTCTGATTTTTCTTTTAGGATCGTGCTTTGCTAGCACAGAGCATCCACAGAGCTTCACCTTGAACATCCCCATGGCTTTTTGGCATGCTGATATGAAACAACAATTCATATGGTTGGAAACACAGTAATTGGCAACTTCTAAACCTGACATAGCAGGATCCTGACTAGGTACTCCAAAAGCAACACAGTTCTCATTAGCAAGAGAGCAAGGAGCTCTTGTACATTCCCCACCTCACCTCTTGAACGGGTGGCGCAAGCGGATTCTTGAACTCTGAGAGTGACACTGGGAGGGAGAACTTGGAAAGCATCGATGGCAGGTTGTGGCCCCGGAACTGACAAGAAAATGCATCTGCTAATGGAGAATAACTACAGAAAAGAGGCAAAGGCAGAAATCAGTTTTATCTTGCTGGCCAGTGTAACATCTATCCATTTAAGCATTATAGAAGTGCCAATTCCCAAAGGAAATATTCTCTGTGATCTAGAAAAACAGTATGGACAGTTTATGGCATGTTGCATCCTGCAAAAGTAAGCAAGAAGCATATGCGCTTTCATCTTGGCATTACCTTCAGCTCCAGTACATTATTCGGGGGGGGGGAGGGGGGTGCAGGCAGAATCCAGAGGAGAGAAATAAAACGTCTGGACCTGCGTAGTCTCTGATCAAAGGAACAGGGATTGGGCAGTCAGGCAGTCAAGAGAAGACAGGAATGGGCAGGATATACACACAAGTCTTTGAATATGCAAAATGCAGCTGCAGATGTGACTGTTCTCCCTGCCTATGCTGGCAGGACAAGCAACATGACTGATCAGTAGTAAGGGAGAGTCAAGTTAAATATTAGGAAAACTGTCTGTCTGCGGATTTCCATCTACAAAGGTCTTCAAGAACAGCACTGCCATATATGACACAGGCACAGTTGTTCCTGAATGACCTCAAGGTCCCTTCCAGCCCTATTTTTGTACTTCCATCACAGAAGTTTTGATTTAAAACTATTTTCCTATAACTGAGTTCCAACACAGATTCTAAAAATGTCTCAAAATCCAACAGAGAAAGGGTTGCCAATCTTCAGCAGGGCAAAAATACCCACCACTGCCTCCACATCTTCCTTGTATTGCCTCTGCCTGCTCTCAAAATGGCCGCATTGCCTTCTGCCTGCGAGAAGGCATCTCAATATGAAAAGCCATCACATGAAACAATACAATAGTGATAGCAACACTACCCTGATTTGCTACATTTGATTAACTTCAGGTGATGCTGTGTGCCAGGTACACAGATAGTCCTATGAAACACTCATTTATTTAACTTAATTAAAAACTATCTTGTTTTGTAAGTGTTTCCGTATTCCTTCAGGTTCATACAGCCTTTCTGATACAGACATTCAGTGAGCAAGCACGCTAAAAATACTAAAAGCAGCTTCACAGGGCAAATATTTCTTCCAAGGCCCACAGCACTGCCGAAGCATATTGATCTGCTGTGATGCTCCTCCCTACTGCACACAAACTCCTATATGGCGTTGCGAGTTCAGGCACATGCAATGGTTTGTGTTCTGTATAGTCTCAACAAATTCATACGTGAAGAAAGATCCTACCCTGTACCCAGTAAGCCAGGGAAGGAAAGCACATCTGCACTTCCCACCACTTTCTTGCTAGTCACTCATTCTCCTTCTACTTACAGACAGACGCTGGCGTTTGGAGACAGCATGTAGACATTGTTTTCACACAGGGGATAAATAATAATTGCTTTTCCCCAGTAAACGAGATGTGCAGCAAGCTGGAAAACCTGCATTGAGAAAACAGGGAAAAATTAGGAGAGTGAAAAAGCAAAACTCAAACTCTCAGCAAGAGTTCCACACAATGACAGAAATGTCGTGTTTGATCCGAAATGAAAGGAAAATGTTTCATCGTTTCACCCTGCCCTGACAATACATTCAGGGTTTAATATAACATGTGGCACATCAAAAAGCATTTGACAAGGTTATGAATTTCCAGAGGTTCGCTTCACATCTCTAAGCAACTCAGTATTTCCTGCCTTAACAGAATTTCTTCAAACTGTATCAATAGAACTGTAGCTACTTTTCAAGCCCCAAAAACCTATTTCCAGTATTTCCTGCCTTAACAGAATTTCTTCAAACCGTATCAATAGAACTGTAGCCCCAAAAACCTATTTTTGTTTATGCACAAAATGCATTAAGTGTTATACATGAAAAATAAAACAAAAGCAGCATGGCCTTTTTAACGCACAGAGATATTTCAGTAATGAGTTACACAAAATATTTTAATGTGTTAAACAAGTCCGTGGTTGTTAATGGCTGTGGAAGAGCCACATAAATAGCGTCTATGAGACATAAAATCCAGCCTGCATCATTAGGTGCATTTAAGTTTGCTTTTTTGTGGAGAACGAGACTACAGAAGCAGTAGGGAATTTCCAGAGTTCATCCCATAGCTATGTAACGCCAAGTAACACCACGGACCACTGTAAGCAGACCTGGAAATTTTATTACAAAACAGGACCTTTCCCTTCAAATAAGAGAAGGCACGGGACCTATGATCAGGAGGATCAGAGATGACAAGCCATGTTCTCCCCTGTTACACAGAGCATAGATTGCGTCCCCAGGTCTGAATCGACCCTCAGAAGCATGGAGAGGCCGCTCCCCTCTCCCGTATCATCCAATATAATCATCAGGGCTGAGAAGCAAAGGGCCACAATGATGGCAGTCACACGCAGTGGTCTCTCAGTGGCCTCGTGTCTCACGTGATTGCCAGAGTCTCATTCTGGCCATGGCAGCTGTAAGCTTCACTTACATTTTGGATGCCTCCTTTTGCACAAAGACATCAACGTGGCAGAACCAAGACAGACTACCGTGGCATAAGCCAAGAGTACTATTTGTTCTGGTTTTAACTACCCAACACAGGGTAGGCACAGAGAAGACAGAGCCACCGTTCTCAGGGGGGCATAGGGATGGGATGAGAGGCAACACACACGTGGTGGAAGACGGGAAATTCCCATTAGATATAAAGAAAGTTTTCACTCCGATGCTGGACATTTCACACAAATGCTGGACCAGAGCACAGAGAGGCTGTGGGATCCCCATCCCCAGAGATATTCAGAATTCGAACGGACAAGTTCCTGAGCAGCCTGCTTTAATGGACTTGCTCCAAGCAGTGGCGTGGACTAGAGACCTCCAGATGCCCCCGCTACCCCACAGCAATCTGCGATTCAGATGTGGCTGCAGGACTGTCAAGCACCGTTGCTGCTCTTTCTTCGTCTCCCCAACCTTTCCCCACGCTCTAAGGCTCGCGCTTTCTCTGTGCCCTCTGCTCACACCGAGAGAACTGATGTGCTTGTGTACCATAGAAACCCACCAGCACACAGAAAGAAAATGCTTCATGAATTAAAAGAATTTCAGCCACTGCTGGCAGGTCCCCATACCTGCAGCAATGCCAAGTCAGCATCTTGAGCCAGTTGCTGCAAATTCTTCACAGCAGAGGTAGTTTTAATTACTCTCACCAGGGCAGGAGAGCAGTCCAACGGGAGCTCATTAAGCAATGACTTCTCATCATTTAAAAGTAACAAGGCATGGTATGGCCTGCGGAAAAAAAGGAATACATTTGCACAGTAAACTGCAACTTTTCCTGAAGGCTTAGTTATTCCCAGACCATGATACCTGGGGTCAATCTACTGATAAAAAAGAACTTCTAATATCATCCTTTTGTCATAAGTGGGTTCAGAATAAGCTTATTTTTATGTCACAAGATAAGATGCTCCCCATAAAAAGGGGACAGGGGTTTATATGGTAACTGGATGCCCCAGTGACTAGAAGAAAATGACTGTGCTGTGCTGGCATACAATTAAGCCTGGAGAACTGGTCTGAAAACTGCTCATCTGCATTACTGAAATACAGAATGGACTAGAAAAAAGGAAGAAAGCAAGAATTAGTTACTTTTGCAGGAAAAAACCTGTAAACATGGAGAGCAGGAAATAATCATGAGGCCTGGGCTTGCTCTCTTCTAAACGCAAAAGTACTTCTGGTTCAACAGTTTACAATGAACATGTGATTCCTCTGATTGGAAACAGTGCAGGCCTCCCATGCAGCATCACCTCAGTACAACCACCTAATGTTAACGTAAAGGCTGTGGCTTCACATCACCACGTATCCAACAGTATCGTGGTACCTCGGCATCAGCTCCAAGGAGTCCTGTCTCAGCCCATGCCTCCACTGCCACTACAGCTCAGTGTCACATCACCCCCCAGCTGCTCCAGTACAGGCATTTGCAGCACCACACTTGGAACTGGAGGAAGGACCAGCCGCACTCTGAAGGACAGAGCTTGCTCTTACCTGATAGATTTCAGGCTTCTCTCAATTGCTTCAGGGGGTATAAAGTTTGTGGCGACGTAATGAATTTTATGAGGCAGGCAGAAACTCACTTCCAGCCAGTTGTTGATATGTAAACGGACCACCCCTGTTGTGCAGAGGCTAAAATAGGAAGAAAATAAATACATACAGCATTTACCATGTATAACAAATTAAAATAGTGGTTCAGACTCACCCCTGCACAGGAAATCGCATCAGGATAACAAAAGACTGAATGTACCCTGCCTATCCCCAGACTGGCTGAGGACCAGCTGATTCCTAGCTGCAAGGGCTTCCTTAACTTGTACTTACAAAGCATTATCCCCTACAAGGCTTCAGGGGGATTTCAGAGACTTCAGCCCACTGATCTTCTGCTCCCTCTGCTCTTAACAGTGCAGCAGTATCTCAAGTTAAAAGAGTTCCTTGAAAATCTACTGCAAGGCACTGGAAAATTCCCTAGACCAGAGCTGCAAAGGGCAAAGATGAATTGGGCATAGTGTTTTCACCTCCAATTTCCATCTGCCTCTTGAAGGAAAAGGAAAAGGAGATGTCTGTACTGGGCAAGGGGTGATACAAGCAGCACATTTCCACAGTAGCGGACTCCTTCGGTTCTGCTTAGGTTGTTTATTTCCTACTAACCTGCTCCCGCTCGTCATATGAAATCACAACCGTGCTTGCTAAATGGTTTCTTCATTCTAAGAAACCACAGGGACTAAGCTAAGCCTTTAAGCTGACTTCAAACAACAGGACTGGATTGGAAATGATGGACATCTCAGGAATGACGATAAAGTCTGACCCTCGTGTTCAGCCTGAAAGCACATATAAGCCTCTTTTACTGAAAAAAAACCCAGAAAGCTGGGAGATTAGAGCAATGAATGTCATTCAGGTAGTTTTACAGGAGTCTGCAGATCTAGACAACAGATGAAATAAACCTAGGTAGGTATCTACATTTACTTAGAAATGGGTAACGATACCATAGGGTATTGATACTGGGGGTTACCCCATCCCAGGTGCAGGACCTTGCACTTGGCCTTGTTGAACCTCATGAGGTTCACACAGGCCCACCTCTCCAGCCTGTCCAGGTCCCTCTGGATGACATCCCAGCCTTCTGGTGTGTCACCGGCCTTCTGGTGTGTCTTCTGCTCCCTCTGCTCTTAACAGTGCAGCAGTATCTCAAGTTAAAAGAGTTCCTTGAAAATCTACTGCAAGGCACTGGAAAATTCCCTAGACCAGAGCTGCAAAGGGCAAAGATGAATTGGGCATAGTGTTTTCACCTCCAATTTCCATCTGCCTCTTGAAGGAAAAGGAAAAGGAGATGTCTGTACTGGGCAAGGGGTGATACAAGCAGCACATTTCCACAGTAGCGGACTCCTTCGGTTCTGCTTAGGTTGTTTATTTCCTACTAACCTGCTCCCGCTCGTCATATGAAATCACAACCGTGCTTGCTAAATGGTTTCTTCATTCTAAGAAACCACAGGGACTAAGCTAAGCCTTTAAGCTGACTTCAAACAACAGGACTGGATTGGAAATGATGGACATCTCAGGAATGACGATAAAGTCTGACCCTCGTGTTCAGCCTGAAAGCACATATAAGCCTCTTTTACTGAAAAAAAACCCAGAAAGCTGGGAGATTAGAGCAATGAATGTCATTCAGGTAGTTTTACAGGAGTCTGCAGATCTAGACAACAGATGAAATACACCTAGGTAGGTATCTACATTTACTTAGAAATGGGTAACGATACCATAGGGGTAACATACCCTAAGGAGCTAAGCTGGCACCACCTTGCAAACCTTCGCAGCGCTGCCTGGCCCGCAGGCAGGGAACAGCTTTGCTAGAGGCAGTGGGACCCAGCAGGGTGGAAGAGGCAAGGCCCACCCCATCTTTTTGTGCATACAGATTTAGGAAGACATACAAATTTGCAAAATGATCTTAAGCAACAGCTAATCTTGTCTACACTAGAGAGCTGAATTTCTCAAAATGTCCTTTGATTTTCAACTTTGTTCCAAAAGATTTTTTTTTTTTTGGCCTAAAATAAAATTTCAACTCTGAAAATTCCAGTCTGAATTTTAAATTCGAGTGTGTTGAGACTTGCAATATGACTTTTGTGTCAATAACGCCCACGAATTTCCCCTCTACACAAAAACAGATTTAAAAACATGCCAGGAACAGGCCGGGGGCAAATACATGTCTTGGAAACTCTTTATGTGGTGATTTAAACACTTACACCTAACATTCAATTGCAGGCCACAAATGAACGTGCTCTTTTTTCAAGTTCATCTGGTTGTACACAGGGTTTAGAGAGACCTGAAAATTCAGCTTTAAAACAAAAACATTGGGTAGCTTTGGCTGCCAGCAGAACTATTCACCAAACCACAACAGAGTGGTGAGAGAGCAAACACGATCCCGTCCTGCCTCGTGCATGATCAGACTCATTAGGGAAAATCTCACAGCAGACAACGCTTTTCAAAAGCAGAGGCCATGGTTTTGTCCTCAAATCTTGCACTGACCTCCAAAAAACCATCGATTTTTCAAGATGCAAATGGAGCAGACACTATGTATGTTTTCCTTTTTTTAAAGGGAAATGAAAGGATAAATCCACTGTCCCTCTGGCGCTGCCACCTCACATCTGATCAGAGGCCTGAAGGAACATGCAAAGCACAGCAAACACCTCCGTTTTTCTTACATTAAATGCTGCAACTCCAGTAACACTGCTTATCCCACGAGACGTACACCAATTGACAGATAAAGCTGGCTTTCTCTCAAAATAGATCAAGGTAAAGGGCATCCTGAAGCAGTAGTTATCCACACCGGGGTGTATATATACATACACCAGGCCAAATACTCCCAAGAGAAACCATGACAATGAATGAATGGAATGAGCGAGTTAAGAGGCTACCTGAGAGCTACTGGGGTTGTTAAAACAGGTTACCGAAAAGAAGTAGAAATACATGAAACTATGAAACACTTGCAGGGATATTTTCCCTGCAGAACTCAACATTCAGGAAACAGAAAAAAAAAATACAGTTGGTTCCTTTCATTCTTGGGTCCAAATGCACCAAGGCAGAAGCTTTAATTACATAATTACACTCTCCACAGCATAATTTCGTCTACAGCGCACTATACAACAAAAGCCTAGAATGAAAGGCAACAAGAAAACCAGATTTTCAGTTCTGATCTGGATCTTAATTTCATTCTCCTGCATTTGCATTCAACTGTACAATTTCAAGGCTTCATTATAGCTTTGTGTACATGATTTCTCCTTTGCCTGCCCCTCCTTGGATGGAAAATAATTGAAATCTGTAATAATTTGACAAGGAATAAGCTACATCCTCCAGCAGCAATGTACGTGACTGCCCGTAGCCGGCCAACAGAGTTAAAGAATTTCACCAATATATACACAAAGATTCACGCAACATGAAATACAGTCAAGTCACAGAAAGTGAAGTTTGGATCCACATTTGTCCTCATTTTTACAGACTCCCCATGAAGTCATCTATTTAGCAAGCTTTTTACTGCGAGCCTCACGGATCTCCATGAGCTGGCCCCAAGCTCTTTGGCTGAGGACCAGCAGACCCAGAAGCTACCTTCTTTTAGGGGTAGAAGCAGCATGGCAAAAAACAGCAACAGGAGAGAATACCAAGAAAACAAGTTTTCAAAGTCGCCTCAGTGAGTCACCGAGCTCCAATTGTACTTTATTCTTCTTAATGAACTAAAATTGGAGCAAAGACTCCAGGAAGACTCGGGACTGTGGGAAGGCGAGAACACTGCGTCGGCTGCGTTGCACACCGTGAACCTCAGGGACACAGTTTAAGTAGCCCCTGATAGGAAATCTAGAGAAATCTAGAAAAAAAATTTTGCACAGAGCGTTCAAAGGTGCGGTAGGCACACCAGGAATTCACAGAAGGCTCTTTCTTGTTCTTTGCTCCCTTCCTAACTCTTCATGTTTCATGGGGATTTTTTGCAGCGTTACTGCGCCCTGAGCTTTTTCACTGACTTGACTTTTTCACCAAGCTATCTGCTGTGATTCCAAAAGCTCTTCTCAGAGTGGTTATGGACTATAAGGCCAGACAGCCCTTATTCATGCATTACTTCACATCTATCTATACTGAATTTCACCTTCTGTCTCATCAGTTAACTGGTATCTTTTTCCTTTTTCCCCACAGATTTCAAGAGTAACTGGGCAAAAATAGCTTCATTCCCCACACTCTAATTGGCTATTAAACCCTCAAACACATTCCATTTTATCCCATGAAAACTCAGTTTCGACACTTTTTTTTTTTTTTTAAATCTCTGGTTAGATAATACATGAAGAGTAATACTGAGGGATACACGGCAAGGCGTTAGGATACTGAGAGGGGATCTCATAGTCTAAAATTGGGGCAGGGAGAAGTAAATAGGAAAAAGCTGGTTAACGCCACTCCATCATAAGACCTGTGACACATCTCATGATACTGGAAGGAACAAAGTTCAAAAGAAACAGAAAGAAACACAGAAACTAGTTAAGCCATGGACCTCCTTATCAGAGGAAGCTGTGGTTGTTACATATTTACTCTGGCTCGCAGGATCGTGGACTAATTCCGGGAAGTGAGATCAGCTGAAGGCTGTTGGATATACAGAAACCACCTCCAGAGCTGCAGGAAGCCGGGCGATGTTTTGGGGAACATCACTGCTCTTTCACTTTATTCTGCTCTGCCCTGAACAGCAACTGTGAGCCACTGCCCCAAAACATGAACTGGAAAAATTGGCCAGTATCCCGCAGAATTGCAGCCTTTTCTTTTTTTTCGTATCTCTTGGCCAAAGAAAGACAGTCCCGCTTCATATTTTATACGAGTTATGAATTTTTACATAAACCCACTTCATTTTATCAGAAATTAATAATAAGTTTTCCAGTTTGGTGGAGGCGAGCTTGTAGCTTTGGAGTTTATTTATTTTTGCCAGAGGTTGTGACTACTTAGAGCTTTGACATGGCCTCGCATTTCCTTGGAAAGGACCCGTTGACCATCCTTTGGTCACATAACTGTAGTTGGTTTATATTTTACAGTACAGCCACACAAATCACATCTAATAATTCATTAAATCCCATCTAATTATGCCACTTCTCCCTGAGCTGCTGAGATAGGCTAGATCTACCAGTCAGTTCAAATCCCACTAGGCTAAAAATGTATAAAGGCCCTCTGTGTATTAAAAAGAAGAACCAAACAATCCAGTGCTCCCCAAAAGCCTCCCCATAGCTTCACTTTTATTCCAATACAAAGCTGAAAGAAGTTGGCTATGAACAGACAGGCAGCTAGTGTCAGGCTAACATATTATCTGCAGCTGCAGATAAAACTTGGTGAAAGCTGTCTTAATTCCCTAAATTGAATGCTGGCTTAAAAGAGACACCCATGGTAACACTGGTAAATTTGTCAGCGCTGGAGATGCTGGCAACTGGACTTTCTTGATCCTAAAGCCGTTGCCTTTTGTTCCACAATGCTGGAGTTTGGGGACAAGATGAACAAAGACTCTCAAATGTTTTTTCAGAATTCATCAAAAAGAAACACTCTCCTTTTCTCCATTAGAGTCAAAAAAGGTCCCAGGAACTAGATGTTGACTACCTCTAAGTTGTCAGTTTAATAATACTCCATTACTCTAGCGGCAATAATGTTACAGTCAAGATGACCTGGCTGTTGATTCCCGCCTTATAAAACACAGGCATTTCATTCAAAACGCAAGGGACATTTTGAAGTACAAAAAGATTCACACACTTGTGGTTTTGTACAAACCAACTTGCTAAGGGACATGTTGGGTCCTGCCTGGAATATCAGCACCATCTACAGGAAACCCAGGGCTAGACAGCACCCCTGGAGCAACTGTGATAATTCAAGAGGCCTTTGACTGGCATTGCAGAAATCAGCTGACACTAGGAAATGTGTCGAATGAGCAAATCTCAAATGGAGAGCTGGGTTCCCATCTGCAATTCAAAGTGCTCCCCTATGCCAAAGGCTACGCCAGAAGTATCTGTATATTTAAAACAGCACACTGTCACTGCCTGCATTTCCAGCAGACTTTTCTCCTCTACAAGAAACAGAACGAACCTTTCAATCTTTCCTTTTAGGTCATTCTCACTCCTCCACACTCCCTAGGTGGCCCAAATCCTTCCTGAAATGTGGTGCCCAAAACTGGCTACAGTATTCATTACAGCAGGGGATTTACAATCCGGAGCAGGATTGGTTCCCATCTTACAGACGAGACCTTTTTTTATGCATTCTTACCTATTTGCTTTTTCCACATCACTTGTGACCAACCCTCATTTCATAAAAGACCACACAAGCTTCACTCCAGAGGTGTTGCCATTCAGGAATTCTTCATCTCAAGAATTGCAGAATAAAAATCCTATTTCTAGACCATTTCTTCTACTTGACCAAAAAATTATTCTAATTCTATGCCTGTCCGGCAAGGTACTACAGCAGGTGTAATAAGCATATTTCCTATTCTCTCATATGAAGCATTAATGGAAAAATACTGCAGAACACCACCTTATTACCCAGCCAGCCAACGGCACTGTTAGCTGCTCTTCAGATAGAGCTTTCCAATCAAATGCACAGACATTTTATATTTTTACCGACAGCTGCATTTGCTTATGACAATGTCATCCAAAACTGTCAAAATACAACTTGCACCACTTCTCCCTGACGCACAATGCCTAAATGAGGGGCACGCTGCCTTGTTTTAAATCTGGGGGGCAGCACCACTGGGTGTTCCTCTGTGGTCAGTCTATTCCTCCTTATTTCATGGAAGGGTTGTATTAACACTCTCCATGAGCTTGGGCTGTATGTTCCCTCAGTCAGAGCTAAGTGCCACAAGATGTCACTGTGTCACTAAATGTTTGGAAACGAGATCAGGGTTTTACCCAGTCACAAAGACATGGCCCTAGAGGGACAGAGAAAAGTAGTAGGTGAAGTTTAATAGTACAATTACAGGCTACATAAAAAATGTCATATTTTAAAATTTAGTATGGGTTTGGAGAGTTGTATTGAACAATACACAACATTCCCTCCAAACTGGCTGAAATTCACAGCTCTTGATCATAATGAAGAACAGCGTATTACAAGTTTTCTAACGTGCTCTGCAATCACTAAATTATTTAGGCTCTCAGTGCGTTACCTTGCAGGGCTTTGCAATTATTCCCTTTGTACAAAGGGAACCACAATCCTAGGGAGGCTACAGGGTTTGTCTAATATCATACGACGTGCTCTACAGTCAATCAAGGAACTCAAAGAGTCATTCTCCCAAGCCCTGACAAATGCCGTAACCAAGGGGCAAATCATCTTCCTCCCCACCAAAACCTTCTGTGCTCCTTTGTCAAGGTCTTTCATCAAGCGCATATCCCAAATGGAGGTGTCTGCTCTGCGTGAGGAGTCAGCCCTGACGAGCTGTCAGAGCAGAAGTCCACTGGGGTTGGTTGCTGGCTCCTGCTGAAATTCAACACTAACTCCACGCTCTTTTGAAATCCTTGCCAGAACTTTTAATCTAGTCAAGAAACAGCATGTTACACTTTCCATTCTGCTGAAAGTCTCACCGCTTCATCCAAATTCACTGTCCAGACATGCACAGTGTAACCAAATGAAGCCAGGGCAGCACCTGACTTGCCATCAGTGCTAGATGCAGCATTTTTCTGTTAGCTGCAGGTTTAGAGCACTTCTACAGCAATATGATATTCATATTATGACACTTTTCAATTCACAATTCACTTATCATTATGTGCCTCTGTGCTAAGGAAGAAAATAATAATTCTTAAAGCTGTGACAGACATCACCGACTTTTAAGAACCACGACATATCCAAAAGTCAGGACAGCAATTCTGCAAACATTACACCTGACAGCTAGCCTTCACATCGCTCCACCTGGTCTAAAACCCAAATCCCAATGAGTCAACGGCATGAAGAGGTGGATAATATCCTAAGGAACAAGGCCAAGAGGTTTCAGTGAGAAGCAGCATACTATGAGCTAGGACGAAAATCCCACTTACCTGTCATATGTCTCTTTGAGATCTCTGGCCAGTTTGCACTTGGGTAGGATGTGATGAAAAGGTGACTGTGGCCCTTCTGTGGCTATGGAAAATTTCAAAACAAGAAAGCAAACAACTAATTTCAAAGCAAAGAAGAGTTTCCTCTTCCCCCACTAGGTATCAACCGGTACCTTAGGGACAGAATCCATATCTTTTTAATCTGCAATTATCTTTCAAAGCTTTTACAGTAACTCAAGTTACATGTTAAAACAATAGCAGTGAATTATTACCAGCTTCTCCTAAACCTCAACTCAGTTAAGCACACGTAACTGAGAATTTGACAAGTGATGATTTTGAGTTTTTTGGTTTTATATGTGTTAGTTTTAATTTTTAATGCTTGCAGCAAGATGATGCATCACTGTCAGATAGAGTTCACCTTAAACAGTGCACATTAGTAAATTGCTCTGACGTACAGTCTATAAAAATGCTCTGTAACTATTTGCTAGCCGTGGTAACAACATGTAAGAGTCAAGTTTCCACACAAGAAGTCTGGTGACTCAGCACGCAGCATTAAAGCATGGGAAACTTGCTCTAGGTTGAGTGAAGCAGGCTACATAAGAGTTCTTCCATCTCAGCCTGACAGGCAGATCCAAATGTGATGGTTCAGTGCGCATTCTCCAGTGATCACACTGAACTGAGCTAGCAAGGAAAGGAAAGGAAAGAAGCTTCTTCACTTCTAAATCTGACATCTCTGCATAGGGATAGTGATCTTGGATGAGGCAAAACGCAGTCAAAAGCTGTCAGAATGCTAAAGAGCACCAAAACTTGTTCATACTGATCCCAGCCACAAAAGGCACAATCAGCACTTGTCTGAAAACATGTTCCTGGACAAACATATTCCTGCACAAAGCTAAGCTCAGCACTCACTTTCTGACATGGCAGACACTTCATCCTGAATAGCCAAGATCAGCTTGGCCTCCCTGGTCAGGTATTGGCAGCGGCGCTCCTCGTGCTGCAAGACTATGGCGATTCTTCGGGAGAGGTTGTGTAAGCAGTTTATCACGGATGGATCTGCATTGGCCTACAGGCAACACAGAAAAGAAACACGTCGGTCATTCAGCTACAATCACATATATGGAACTACAGTGATGGATGAGTAGTCAAAAATCATCATCTTCAGTAGATATCAAAAGTCAGCCTCTTTGGCAACTGGCAAAAAAAAGGTATTTTCTTGAGCAGCAACAAAGCACAAGCTCAGAGATGTCCAAAGGTAATGAGAAGACTCAGGGATTTCTAAGCTTGTCTACATGCATCAAATGACCACAGCACCTGGAGTATGATACTCCTATCTGGTTTAATTTTTCCAGTTGTTAACGAGTCTTCTGCTAGCAGAGGGACCAAAGAGCTCAATTTCACACCGTGAGAAAAGAAAGTGTCAAGCTATTTGAAAACGCAGAATATCACGATGTTCAGGTTAAATGCAGTGGGAGTATAAGGACTGCAGTGCCTTTAACACAGCCCATTCACTCCATGTTGCTATACTGATGTTTGTTTGTACATACTGACAAGACAGTAACTGGGTAAGAATGACCAGCACACGATCAATAATTTGATCCCAAACCAGAACGAATTTGGATTTATGCTCCCAAGCGTTTCACAAATATGGCTTATTACTAACACTGCATTCGTGCAAGTCCCAGAATGAAAGTGCTGGAAAAATCTATCATGTAAGTACAGCTGACAAGGGGAGGGTCTCAGTGGCTCCAGTCTGAGTAAGCAGCTGCTTCATGTTTGTTAAGACATTTAAAGGAATTTACGATTCTAGCAAGTGATAACTTGGCATTCAAAGTAGCAAACCATGAGTCATCATTTTTGGACTCCACGGTTCTTTTTTTAACCCTGAAGCTTAAACACAGCAGGATCGGTGCTGATTACAGCACTGGGGACTTTGCCTGCTCTGTCTGCCCACTGCAGATGGACTCTCATCTTTATCTCAGAATGCCTCCACCCACCCTCTGCAGTGCACTACACCATGCTAGGAAAAAATTTCCACTTGCTTCTTGCACAGCACTTTCCAGAAACTCGACAGCTCTCTCTGAACTAAGAGCGTCTCATTTGGCAAACATGATTTAGCGCTGCATGACACACACAATTACATCAGCATCATCACAGCGCCGAAACGCAGAAAAAGCAAGTTTTCCTAGGAGAACCACTAGAAACTAGAGTCTAGAAAAATGTGGGCTGGATATAGTCTTCGCTGCACTTCACTAAGCCTTTGCAATACTGTGAATGAAGGAGCACTGGTTGTAACACTTCTGCTTCCACATGACTCACAGTGCATGAATGGTTGTGTTTGCATGTGCATCTACACACGCTTACCTCCAACCAGAGTACGGTGCTTTGCCAACACACCAAAACAACAAAATTCTTGAAGCTAATGTCTCTTAATGTGTGAAATCTAAAATCAACTCCTGTATTGCAAATTCAGCACTTCCTGACCTATGAATGTCCCAAATCACAAGAACACTGGATCCCCAGCAGAACTCAGCAAACGATTTCTTGCTTGATTCAGGCTGATTGCTGGGATAACTGTCTTGTGCAAAACCTTGCTCTTCAACTGAGGACAAGCCATCCAGACTGTGGCCGTGTCTGTGTTAGTCACCACTGGAAAGCTAGCGGTAAGAAAAGTACCAGTGCTAAAAAAAAAAAAAAAAAAAAAAGGCCATTTCACAAGCAGGGAGCTGGAGGCTTTTAAATCATGACATCATATCCAGTCGAGCAACAATCAACCATTTCTGTAAAGACAGCTATTCCAACTACCTCGTTTTTAAAATGTTCCTTCATATGTGTACATGCCACACAAATAATATGATGGCTCCACAGATGCAACCTGTGGGCTGGGGAGAGAAAGCCAGAGCTCGGAAATCAAATAATGCTCGAACATAATGAAATTTCTAGGGTTTTATACCACCTAATTAGCCAAGCCAGGATCCCTTAACACAGATACCAACATCTAGTCACTAGAGTACACATGAAAAAAAATTCCAATCAAAAACTACATATTTGCTCCAGGTTCTTGTTGAGCATCAAAACCTACTTATTCTTCTCTTGTACCTTCTTCTCATTTATAATGCTACAGCTGCTGCTCCCTGACACTCTCTCTTTACAGTGATCTCATTGCTAAGAGGAGGCAGCTTTCAAACGCTGCCCATTTAATTATAAAAAAAAAGCCTAGAGGCACTGAGCAAAGCCACATGTCTCCGTATCATACAGCATGACTAAGGGCTCAAAACAGTGCTGTTCTGAGCCAGAGTAGGTTTCTGAATGACTGCACTGAGCAAGCTTGGGTTGACCAAGGCCACGGTGGGGACCCAACTCTTCAGGCTGGCCAAGCACTGTCCACGCTGCCTGCCGCCTCTGCTTCTGGAGCAGAACCGACCACCAAGGTCCGAGCTGCATGGAGTCACAGGGGCTCGGCAACGTGCGAGTGCAGCTGGGTGGGTTTGGTCCTGTCCTGGGCAGGAATGGAGCAGTCACCTACAGAGAGCAGCATCTGACACACAGGACAGTCAGACCCAGGCTGTCATCTTGCACAGCTGAGCTTGACAAGCCTCAGTTGCACGGTCTAGAAAAATCACAGCAGATTACCAGTTCACTAATAACAGAAGACAAGACACATACAGGACTTGCAACTGGGTTCATATCTATTTTGCAAAGTGACTTCTTGCATGCCTTTACACTCTGGGTACATAAAACCAAAAACTCTAGAAAATGTCCTGAAGAGAACAACTGTAATTGTTTTCCACTCGGCTGGAAAACTTTCCCACTTGTCGGTGTCATATTCTACATTGTTTAGGTTTGTTGTTTCAAACTAAAATATCCCAATGGAATCAGACACTGAATGTCTTACAAGAGATTACTGGAACGTGAGCCTACTGCATTCTCTTATATCTCCAAAGCACATCCCGCTGTCAGATGGAGTGAAGACAGTCCTTACCCTTAGTGCAAAGACCACGTTGAAGAGAATCATAGTGGGCATCTCTCTCTTTGGTGAAGGATCAGTTTTGGATACCTGAAAAATATTTTTTAAAAAATCCCATAGGCTAGTGTCACTTGGATCCAGTAACAAAGAAAAAGAAAAAAAGAAAAAAAAGACAGACAAGCTACCTAATTAGCCAAGCCAGGATCCCTTAACACAGATACCAACATCTAGTCACTAGAGTACACATGAAAAAAAATTCCAATCAAAACCTACATATTTGCTCCAGGTTCTTGTTGAGCATCAAAACCTACTTATTCTTCTCTTGTACCTTCTTCTCATTTATAATGCTACAGCTGCTGCTCCCTGACACTCTCTCTTTACAGTGATCTCATTGCTAAGAGGAGGCAGCTTTCAAACGCTGCCCATTTAATTATAAAAAAAAAGCCTAGAGGCACTGAGCAAAGCCACATGTCTCCGTATCATACAGCATGACTAAGGGCTCAAAACAGTGCTGTTCTGAGCCAGAGTAGGTTTCTGAATGACTGCACTGAGCAAGCTTGGGTTGACCAAGGCCACGGTGGGGACCCAACTCTTCAGGCTGGCCAAGCACTGTCCACGCTGCCTGCCGCCTCTGCTTCTGGAGCAGAACCGACCACCAAGGTCCGAGCTGCATGGAGTCACAGGGGCTCGGCAACGTGCGAGTGCAGCTGGGTGGGTTTGGTCCTGTCCTGGGCAGGAATGGAGCAGTCACCTACAGAGAGCAGCATCTGACACACAGGACAGTCAGACCCAGGCTGTCATCTTGCACAGCTGAGCTTGACAAGCCTCAGTTGCACGGTCTAGAAAAATCACAGCAGATTACCAGTTCACTAATAACAGAAGACAAGACACATACAGGACTTGCAACTGGGTTCATATCTATTTTGCAAAGTGACTTCTTGCATGCCTTTACACTCTGGGTACATAAAACCAAAAACTCTAGAAAATGTCCTGAAGAGAACAACTGTAATTGTTTTCCACTCGGCTGGAAAACTTTCCCACTTGTCGGTGTCATATTCTACATTGTTTAGGTTTGTTGTTTCAAACTAAAATATCCCAATGGAATCAGACACTGAATGTCTTACAAGAGATTACTGGAACGTGAGCCTACTGCATTCTCTTATATCTCCAAAGCACATCCCGCTGTCAGATGGAGTGAAGACAGTCCTTACCCTTAGTGCAAAGACCACGTTGAAGAGAATCATAGTGGGCATCTCTCTCTTTGGTGAAGGATCAGTTTTGGATACCTGAAAAATATTTTTTAAAAAATCCCATAGGCTAGTGTCACTTGGATCCAGTAACAAAGAAAAAGAAAAAAAGAAAAAAAAGACAGACAAGCTTAACTCAGTCAAATAATGTTTTCTGAGAAAAGAGAGCAGACAAATCAAATTATACCATCAAATTTGACTTGTAAAAAATAGAATTATTTTTGTTCATTCAAGTGTCAGAGCTACTCTACAATACTGCCTTTTCTGAGAAGCTGTGAAGACTTAAGCCAAAGCATTTCAGTCATGACCATGTAAATGAGTATCAGTTAAGACAGCAGTCTTACTAGGTGTCTTTACTATTGCATTTTAGCGTCATTAGGGACCCTAGGTTTAAATTCCTTAGGACAACTGTCATATATATATTGTTAACTAAAGAGAAATCCATAGATTTCTCATCCCAGGCCACACCTTTCCTTTCCTAAAATCCCCATTTGGATTGTGTCACGTTACAAACTGTTGCTTTTATCAGAAAAACTATACTCTCAAACTGCAGTACCAAAATAAAAGGTTTGATTTTCCCTTCCTGTGGGATTTCAAACACGTTCTCCAGCCCTCCCTATACTTTCTGCAGCAGAGAGCTGCACCCCTAACGCAGGTACAGACTTTCTGCTGAGGAGGGACAGTGGAAGCCAAGACGAGCAAGTTGAATTTGCACATCCAAGACCAACAACTCTGAATCGAGCAAGCGTCGCCACAAGATGGAGCACTCCATCCAATCCCAAGTGAAAACAGCTATAACCTGCCAGGCCAAACACCCAGCTAACCTCATACTAGGTCTCTACCTAATGTATGTGCATACGTAGCTAATGCAGCGCCTGAGACAGGGCAAACGCAGAGAAGCTGGCAACAGCAGAGCCGCATCCACCTCCCCTGACAGGTCCCAAGCATCAGCAACGAACTGCTCAGCAGTGAACTCTGAAAGCTGTGTGCTTTCACTCAGTAGTCTTAAAAATTAGAGAAACTAAAAGAAGTGATACATATTTTTGCTTTTTCTAAAGCCTAAGTTCGATCAAAAGGCAGTGATGGGAGGGTGGTAAAGCCAATTTACCGTTCATTTGTTCTCCTGGAGTTACAGGTTCCAGGAGGCCTTGTGAACCTCAGTAAAGACTCAAAAGCATTTCCAAGTGTAGAGACTGATCCTTTTCCTTCCTTAAAATCAAAGAAACTACCACCATTAACATCAATTGGGGTAGATTTCGTATCACCTCATGTCCAGAAAAAGGAAGAAAAGACTAAGCTGAAAAAGAAAATGCTGAAGGAACGTGAAGAATTCAAAATATTGCTACATAAAAGGCGGTCTGGCACGCAGAATTAAATGTTCATGCTCTTGTAACAACTGAATGTCATCTGAGTAAGAATTTCTTGAGCTGTCCCGTGGATTAACTTACTGCAGTATGAACTCCAAAGAAACCCAAACCAGAGACTGTCAGGTTACTCCGGTCACTGCCGTTGCTCCATGGGAAAGGAGCTCCATCTAGCTTCCTCCTAGCTGCAAAAGGGTTCCAGATTTAGACTGAAATGAACTAGCAGAGATGGCTGCCACATCTAGAAGATTCTGGACCCTAGCAAGTTCTGTGGTGCCTACTGGGGTGATAAGACACACCCAAAAAGAACATTCTATGAGAAGTAACAAAAAAGTGTTTACAGCACTTTATAACTTTGTTTCTTCAATTTTATTTAGACAAATTGAAAATGAAGAGACATTTCATGCAACGAGGAAAAAACTGACTAGAAAGTGAACGTCTAATAATATGTGGTGGAAAAATGCAAATATACATACTTTCAACCTCCTTTACACTACATTTTAGACAAGATAAGCAGAACAAAGGAATCTTATACTGTGAGAGAACTGGCCACTGCTGGCAGGGCCCTAAGGGCACCAAAAGGTCTTAATGGCCCTGACCAGCCCCAACTGGGTCCCCCCACACGCACCCTAGCCCATGACCCCAGAGGCCCATTTAAGCTCAGCCCAGGGCCTGTAGGTGTGCCTGTATCCAGCCCTGTCTGCTGGATGGACATTTGACCTACATCATGGATGGACCCTTGTTAAGTAGCACAGCGTTGTCCTCCAGCCCTGACTCTGGTTCTTTTGCTCCTGGCTGGGGTCCCTGTACGGACCCTGGTTCATCGCTTGCCTTGTCTGGGGCTGGTGATGTACTCGCACAGCTTGGAGAGACTTGAATTCTGTCTTCCAAAAAAGCTTAAACTTTTGAGGACTGAGTCTTGGTGATCCTGTGTCACATTTCTTGTAGATTCACAACTGAGTTTCCAAAGTAGAACACTAGTATCTTTTGATGCTTGAGGCCAGCTCCTTACTTGGATTAAAGCAGTCTGGTCCTCTAAATACCAAGCAGCAGCTGCCAACAATCTGTTTGCACCTCTAACTATAGATAGAAAGGATTTTTTTTCCTGAAAAAAATAAATGACTTAATAAATTTGATGAAAAATGAGACCAAAGCAGTTCAGTGACAGAGATCAGGGTTGGATTCAGAAACTACCAAAACCTAGTTCATTCTTACAGTCCATCAGGAAGAAGGAATGGGACGGGGACTATTTTACACAAAGAAGCATGTAAATTCTTTCCTAGATTTAAGCAGGACCTTTTCCATAGCCTGGGTGGCAACTGCTTTCATTCCAAGCAGCTAGAACACAGGCCACGGAGCAAGGTCTCAATGCAAACAGCAGCCTGACTTTGTCCGCAAGAAAATTTTAGACCTCTTTCAACACCCTATCTATTCCAAACAAGCCTTGTGAATCACCTTCAGCACCAGCATGAGTTAAAATTAAAGAGTTAAAAACAAGGCTGACGTAGTTTCTAGCATTTGTGAAGGTTGTGGGGCTTTTTTTAACTGCCATACTAATTAGAGGTGCTAAAAGGCTAAGTTGCAGTAACTAACATGGTGAGAAACAGCTTTTTGAGCTGGATTGCTTAGTGTTACTTCTCTTTACCCATGCTGCTTTCCTGCAGTAACCAGGAGGGGGTTTCTGTGAATCACTGACACAGCTCCCTCAGTTTGCTACTCACTGTATTTATCTGGAAGTCAGTAAAAGACAGCTTTGAACATCAGGAAGTAAAAACAGGATCAAAAGCAAACATGCACAGTCCCAGCGCGGACCTCGCACCATACCTGCCCCAGGGCATGCTGAAGCAACGTGGGATGGCCAACAAAGCGAACATTGTCAATCTTCAGTTCAAACTTTTTGCCACACATATCTGACTTGGTAGCCAAAATTGTTGCCAAGATGACATCCGAAAACCTTGAAGAGCAGAGACAGAAGTCATTACAATTTGCAAAAAGCATACCCCCAGAATATTCCTCCAAACACCGTTATATTTGACTTGTGAGTTTTAAAAGTATTGTACGTTGTGTCTAAATTGCTGTACCTGGAGCACCACCAATTATGGAAAATTAAGAACCCCTTAATTACATCTCTCTGATCATCACAATTATAAAACAGGAAGCATTCACGACAAAGACTGCAGGGTCATGCTTATTTAATTACATGCTCAGCAAAATACGTTGGAAAGATTAGATGCAGTTTGCTTAAATATAAAAACAGCTCAAGTTAGCCATTGCCTTGATTTAGCTGCAGGTTAATGAACTTACTAAGCCACTACATACCAACACAGCCTGTCACTCAAGCACAACAGAGATCTTTAAGCCACCCAGTATGGCAGAGGGGAAGGCAAGAGAGAGCTGATTCAATGAGAAGAAACGTACATCCAATGCTTGTCCCTCCTTTCCCAAATCTCATCAGTGAGACTCAAAGTCACCCACTTAACAGGTCTCAACCTGTGGTCAACAGACCACCGGCAGCCTTCTGAGAGCTGCCTGGCCTCACCTGGGCTTTCTCATTTGATAAAGCAAATGGAGAAATTCGTGACAGGGCAGGCCCTTCCCAAGGCCGACCAGGGTGTTACTGGATTGCTCTAGATTGGTGGTGGGAAGAAGGCAGCGGTGCGACAGGGGGGCAAGTATCTACAAGGAACCTGCCCTGTGAAATACAGCTACTGCTCCAAAAACGGGCAAGAATCCAGCGTGACACGGGAGGAATTCTGCAACTGCACTTTCCAATGGCCTTGCAACATTGGTCTGGTCTCTACAAACACTCATTTTCCTCAGTGGAGCTCAAATCCATAGGGAAGAGGACCTCAGTTAGCTGCTGGAGGGAGCTACTTGTTCTAGAACAGGAGCAGTGCAAGATTGGATATTAGCCAGTTCTTCCCTCATCTGATTTCTCAGAGGCTCCCACTTAACCAAATGAATTTCAAACCAGTTTCTGATGAGATCTTTTTTTTCTTTTCTTTTTTAAGAATGGAAACATTTATTTAATTTACATTCAGGGCCGTGTCCCTGCCAGACCATCCCCCTCCACCAGGCAGGTATCTCAGATAACCCCGTATCACTCAGGGAAAAGGGCAGGCGTGGGTGTGTGCTGCGCTCACCTTATCTCTCAGCCACAAGTGAGCCCTCGATGCCCAGAGAAGGAATTAATGTATCATATTCCTCGTTCACTCTCAGTGAGTTACGGAGTACTACAGAAATTAAGACAAATGCACACAGCCGGGACTTCTGCGTGTATCCATCTGCATATGGCCCCAAGGGGCATTGCTTTTATTAGACCTAGACTGAAGATGAAGGACAATGCAGGTGCTTTACGAGCTGTCAAAGCCCCCAGTGTCTGTACAAACAGGTCATCCTGACCACAGCACACTGCTTACATTTGGCTTGTGGAAGGAGCAGCTCCGTACAAACTTCCAGACCTCTGGCCTCTCTGCTCCCAAACCAGCTAAGGGTGGGGAG
>NW_009258782.1:217583-226398 GCF_000687185.1 Egretta garzetta | reverse complement strand
CCAAGGGGCATTGCTTTTATTAGCCCTACGTAGACTGAAGATGAAGGACAATGCAGGTGCTTTACGAGCTGTCAAAGCCCCCAGTGTCTGTACAAACAGGTCATCCTGACCACAGCACACTGCTTACATTTGGCTTGTGGAAGGAGCAGCTCCGTACAAACTTCCAGACCTCTGGCCTCTCTGCTCCAAAACCAGCTAAGGGTGAGGAGAAACATGGGGAGCCTAGCCAGAGGCTCCTGGGGCCACCGAGCCCACGCTCCTTGGCCACCGCACTGGGCTACGCGATGCAGAGAGTTCATGAAGAAAGGGCAAAGTGTCCTCAAACAGGGCCTGGACCAACAGTCCTTGGAGATCACATTCGAAATAGGAAAAAAAAAAAAAAGTCACCATGACGACAGTGAGCTTTTCTCCCTCTATTTGCCCCGTTCAGCTGCATTTGTAATAGGCTCATCATGGAGCCAGGAAGACTGTAATAGCAACGGATCCAAAACGAGCATATGTTTTGGGGAGCGGAGGGAGAAGGAGGCAAATTAGAAAATGCCTGCTCGCTGGTAAAAAAATGAGTTGCTCTTCCCTCCCCCAGCCTTGGCAAGGGATATCCTGGGAGCTGGAAAATTGATCATTATGATGACTTTCACCACTGATTTAACTTTTACAAGCAATTACACCAGCAGATCTTTTAACAGATAAATGCGGTGCTAAACGAAAGAGTTCAGCAGCTCCCCAGGAGAGCTCATGAGACCGACAGCCCTGTCTGCCCCACCTTGTATGTGGCTCTGTGGGGAGCAGGAGATTAAAAGGTTGATTTTGTAAAGTCCTTAGTATCTTCTCACTAGCAGAAACTCCTCTTTCTGGGAGAGTACTGCAACTGCAGCCAGATAACACGCTCAGGACAGATAAACCTGTGATGGGTTACACGGGTGCTACCTGATGGGTACAGACCCCTGGTATCACCGCAGGCTCTCCCAAGAGCGACCTCAACTCCAGCCCCATTCTCCTCGTCTGACAGCCTAGATTTATTGGGTTTGCTGGTTTGGGGTTTTTTCCGCCAACGCTTTATATAATTCATACACTTCTTAAGCCTTGGGATGATAGGGAGATTGAGGGACAGCAGATATATTATTCCCATCATTTCAATTCATCATCTCATCTTAGAAAATAACACTCTTGTTTAGATGTTTTAATACTGATTTTCTAATCTCTGGGGTGTATTACAATGACCTAAAAATACTGACTCCTCAGAGCCCAAGGGTTTGTTAGAAGCAGATTAGGTTTCACAGTTGGGCAGTAACAGTCCCTTCTCCTTTTGGGAGATTAGTCTGAGCATTGTGATTTCCAGAGGGAAGCAAACCTCTCCTGTTCTAAGGAATTCAGCAAGCAGAATCGAAATACAAGAAACAAAAGCTTTGATTTGCCCCAAATACCCTGCCAGTCCTATCACGAGCTCAGCGTAGCAGCAACAGGAGACAATCCAGCAGTACGGTACAAACCACACTAGTACAGATCGACTGCTGTCCCCAGCACCTCCTCTGGAAGCCCAGCTCAACCAAGAATTGCTTTAGCTTTAGTACACAGCAAGGGAGGGGGAAAGAATCTCAAACACAAATTCTTTTTTTTTCCAAGAATGGATAATAACTATTTATATGCCACAGGAATTCAAAGCAAGGGTTTTATACAGAATTCTTCTTTGAAGTAGTTTAGAATGGGAGCTGAGTATCTAGGTGAGCGTCTTCATGTGAAGCAGGGAGTAGAGATGCAGTTTAATACTTTTGGGGCCCTGGGTAGAGATAAGCACTTTTCCCTCCACACATTCAAAAAGGGGGTATAATGCAATCATCCAGTTTAGCTTAGCGGGGCACCAAGAACAAGCAACTGGAACAGCTGCTCAAAACCAGGTCTCTGAAGAGCTCTCCATAATTTCTGTGGGATTCAATAGTTTACTCGCTGATCTGTACTTTTAAGTCATTGCTCATCAGAAGGCAATTTGGTTTAGGGCTCCTTGTTGGAATAACTACAACGCCAAGGCCACACTTGTTGCATTCTTGGAGGATCACAACTTTTCTCAACTGACAGAAGGGACAGTACCACACCCATTCTGGATACCCTACAGGAAGCACAGAGATGTTAGTAGGACCTCTGTCATTACCCTGGCATAAACCTTCAGCAATACATTTCCTACAGACATTGTGATTTAGCATATAATTATCTCATCATTTGGTGTAAAACGGAAACCAGAAACAAAGCACAATTAAAAGGAGGGTGAGAAAAGAAAGCCATTCTAGACAAAGGTGATTGTTTAGAACGTTTGGTCTTACCCCGAAACCAATTGCTCATCAGTTAGAGGACATTGGTCTCTGAAATGGGAACATGGCCATAAACACAAAACAAAACACAACAAAAAGAAAATAAACGAGGCAAGTACAAAAAATTAAAGGAAAAAAAAAAAAGAGAGATAATATTAAAAACTAGGATGAACTATTAAGAGTTAAACTCCTGTAAAGGAAATATAAACTATTGAGAAGAGTAAAAAGTTAATGATAGGTGAATTCCAAGAATATATTGCAGGCTTTAGACTGACAACGTAGAGAAACCTGGCTAAGGCACTTCGGTCCTCTCGCTAACACTGGCTGCTGTAATGTGTTCCCACAATACACTGCATTTATGGAGCTGTATTTACACTGTACGTATTAATTAATGCTTACCTTAAGAGTAAATAGAAGAGGTTGCAGACTGATTTAGAGCAGATTCTAAACTCCGGTTTCTTTTCTAGGCTATTACTAGCATTTTCACCAAAGGAACATCCTGTGCAGCCCCAAATGACCCACAGCTCTTCACAATTGGTTCTGGTGCTTCCATACCCACAAGGCTTAAGAGGATGCCAAACATTTATTGTTGCATGCGCAGCCAGGATTCTGTAAAGAGCCTTGCACACAGAGCCACCGCCGCTCCCCCCAGGGATCTAAACAATAGGTACAAGTCTGTCCAGAATCACGGCACCAGCATGAAGTCATTTCCCATCTCTGTCCACCCCAGGCAATAAGCAGAAACTTAGGAAGAGTAGGCTGAAAAAGTTTTCGAGGCAAAGAACCTGCAAACCTTCTTTACCAGGAAAAAAAGGAGTTGTTTCCTGAGACAAACTTCCCAAATATACTGAAAAATGAATTGGATAAAAGCTTTATACTGTCCACATTACTAAGGGGAGAGAAAATGAAAAACCTCCAACAATTGTTAATCCAAAACACAGCAGATTTCTACTGGTCATGTTGAAAAGGGAACCTAGAGCGATCCCAAATGACAAACCGTACAAGGAGGTGATATTACAGGGAGGGTGGTTAAAGGGATGGATGAATGGAAAAGCACGGCCTTACAGAAAGGAAGCCTTTCAGAACAAATACAAGGAAGAACACTGGAGTCCAGTGAAAGAGGGACAGAGGATACAGAAATGTTATCACAGGAGAACTACTGTTTGTTAGAAAGGGACACTCAAGTCCTTGTTTGTCACTAACTTGACTTTTTTTATAACAGAAGCGTTTGGCCAATTAATGACATCAGTGCTGTCAAACTTGCTAAACCTCCTTCAGTTAGTTACGCTACTAAGAAATGCAAAGTCTGGTATAACATATGTTACTATACATGCATCTTCATTAGAATGTTTGCTTGCTGACTATACCACCTTCAGACAAACTACAAAAAACATTCCAAACCAATTTAACAAAGCATTATCTTATGGCTCCAAAAGAGTAATTGCCTCACGAGTTTTTTTGTGGGGGGAAGACTGGCAGGCATCTCCACAAGCTGTGAGGGGTATGTATTCCTGGTAAAGCATCCAAAAACTGAAGGATGTTTTAGAAGAGAGCAAATTATGAAAGGCTGAGAAGAAGCCAGCAAAGAGACGGGCTTGACAGGCAATTTGTTTTGACAGCGACATATTCTTCTGAATACCTCTTTGTTGCATGGCCACCATCAACACACCTTCAACCACTTTTGCTGCTTGACTTGCTTTTAAAAGGAAGAAAAATCTACGTTCTGAAGACCCAAACACACAGCTCCACTGAGTTGAAACTAATATAAGCAAATACACATCTATAACCTAGAGGTAGGATTGACATGAATAGGCTGCAATTGTCTATTAGAAAAAAAACCAAAAAGCATAACAATGACCAGGAAATTTGAGTCTGAAGACTAAAAGAAATCCAATTATGCATCCAAATACGGAAATGGAGAGCTAAGGCATCTAAACTGTCCTAATTTTGTCCTTTCTAAGGCCATAAAGAAATACATACAACTCAACTGCTGCAGGAGAGATCAGCTTAAAAGTAATTGATCTGGATTCCAATAGCTTAGGAAAAAAGCAGTACTGAACCTTATCTAGGATACAATTGGTGCTAGATTGCTAGTAACTTATAAAGACAGGCATCCAGTATGAAAAAGGATGACTCCAACCCTCAGAAGAACTATTGCAGCAACAAGATAAATCTGAAATAACCTTTGCTACTGAACATGAAAACATGGGAAAGACACAACCTTTCAACATTATCAAACTTGCCGTACACCATCAACCCAAACTAGCAGTCTGCCCTCTCCAAAGCCTCAACTCGTGCCACGAAAAACATCAACAGATGCTAGTGATATGTGGTGATTTAACGGAATCTTTTTGCCAACTCTTCCTTGAAGAAGCCTTTCAGAAATAATATGAAACCACTTAATAAATTACTTTCATCAAGGACAACTCCAATCAGAAAATCACCACCACCAGAAAAGAGACTGGTCTTCATGCTGATGAAATCTCTCCATGGACTACTGACCTGCGTGTTTCGGGAAGAGAACCGCTACGCCACAGCACTGCGGAAGAACGAACTTACAGGGACAGAGCTGCCACTGGGGGAATGGGAACAGCGCTCTCAAAACCAGTTGCTCCATTCCTGGTCTCTCCAGCCTGATCTTCAAAGGGAACATACAAAACACATTCCAAACAGGAGCCCAGGAGCGAAAATTCATAACATCGGTGAGGAAAACCAACCCCACGGGCTCAATGACAATCCTGGTTTTATAGCATATGACAGTTAAACTCCTTCCTTCCCTAGTTTACAAACCATATACATCTCGCTCTCTCCAAGACGCCTGCACCTTTCTGCCTCCACTCTCCCCTTAGAATCTCTTCTACTCCACAGCAGCACCAACTTCTGCTACTCCTAAACCAGTCTGATACAAATCAAAACTGAGCAAACTGTTGCACACAGTTTTGAAGATCCCTTTTTGTTTTGGGCTGGAAGAGGGCCTGCATACCTAAAACTTGCGTATTTTTTCCACCTGTATCAGTAAGTGCAGTGGAAGATACTAACTGCCAACAAACCTCTTGTCTAACATAAATTAATAGTACTTGGTACATAAAGAGCATCGGTGATTTCTTCCACTAGCTGCTATGATTGAAGAGAAGATTACATTTAGCTGCTACATCAGTTGTATGGGATGCATTGGACTTACAACCCTGATTACACCGGTATTGGGAAAAAACTTTTCAATAAACAGACTTGAAACCAACACAATTTTGAAAGAGACTTTGAATTTCTGAATGCAGATGCCCAGCCCTGTAAGTAGCACAAGCAGCTGGACGTCGGTATCTGACCTCGAGCAGAACCAACATTTTCAGAGCAATGTAAATGCTCCTCTTCTTCTATTTCCCTTTCACCTGCATGGCAGCTATAGAAAGATCCACGGGAGATATTAAGGAGCTTCCTGTTAACCGACCTGTGCTGGCTGATGTCACAATTTCATCTAAATAGGTATCAGGCTTATAAACACTGACCTTAGTAAAAGCCAGGTGTGGACACAGCAGCATGAATCTGCTATATACCAAATTGTACAAGCGACAACTTCTTTTTTCTGAAGACCATCACTGCAGAGGGGGATTTCTGTCTTACTATCCTTTCATTCAATGCTTCAGAACCGTGATAATTTGCACTGAGTGAGCTCGGTTGTGAGATCATAAATTCTTTTAAACACTAAAAGCTTAATAACAAATACCTGACCAGGAGATTAAGCTTTAACTTTCAAGCCCAGAGCTCTGGACACCACTACAATGAAATAATGTAATTCTTTGTTTAATGTAGGTTACCTGCCAGCACATTCAACCTACTTAAAACCAGTTGCAGGAAAATACTAGCAGTTTCCTCATCTGACCATAATTTGAAATGATAAAAGCTTTCCCTCCATCATGGTAGTAGCTACATACCACATCATGCTACTTCAGCACCACAGGCAACATCCAGCGAACACAACTCGGCATTAAGTGCTTTGTCCAACCTGCCAAAATGGCAGAGGCAACAAGAATCAGTATTGGACAGAAGCTGGTAGCATTCCAACACCGGTTTAATCTATCCAGGGAAATATTAGAGCCAGGGTTTTGAACAGCAACCAACAAAATCCCTGAGATAACCAGCAAACGTGTGCACCGAGCCTTCCTAATGTGCGTACCAGCTGCTGTTCACAGCAGTCTGAAACACCATTCACCTATCACCAAACTTACAAAACCACAGCTTTCTCCCACTGGAGTTGTGCCCCGTACCGTACTGGAGACACGACAGAATGCTGCATTTGAAGGTTCCAAGGACACCAGAAGAGGCAAGAGATACAAATGACCTTAAGCAAGATGTGCTTTTGTAAGATCCCACTCCTGGAAAAACATATGAACTGATGAAGTTCACTGTCATGAGTGATTTTAATTTCAGCTAAAACGTTCTCAGCCATAAAGTTAGGAACAAGCTTACATTTTGCAAGGTTGGGATCTGAATTTCTTTTCTGGGGGCAAGTGACTTACAGGAGAGAAAACCAGCAACTACCCTGTTTTATTAATACTGGAGATTAAAACACAAAAGAGATCTGCAACTGAACTATGGGCCAACAGACAAAAAAACCTTTTTCTTCCCCAGATTTGTTTCATATCTGAGAGTGATAAATTTAGAACCATGCAGAAGTTTTCAAGTTTTCTACAAAAACTAATCAGAGGGTCCATCCCTACGTACACGCACACCGAACACCACACTGCCTATTTTCAGTGCGTTTGTTACCCACTGATTTCCTGCAATTGAAAAACTATCTTTAAGCCTCAGTTTCCTTCTAAGCTACTATTTCATTCCACAGACACAAGGGCAGCTCTGTCTGGAGAAACAAAATTAGTTATTCATTAGTGCACAGCAATTCCATACGACAATTACACGAGCTAGGGAAGAATTTGAGGCAACTGGAAAATATATCCCGTTAGAGGTAGGCAGGTAAAGAAAAGTGGAATTTTGCCGAAGTATTAATACTCCTAGCTTTGAAAGAGTAATACTGCCTTTCCGATGAGCACAAACTACCTGACCTATACCCTACCCAGCAAACAATAGATTCAACAGCATTCCCTCGTGAGAAATGCCTCATTGCTAAGCACTAACTTGCTCCTTTTCTGGCAGGTTGTCTTCAATACAGTCCAAGAGAATTTGCCTACTGAACCAGCAGGCAGGACAGCAAGAGGCCACGTCTCCTCTATTTCAAACTCTATTTCAATGTTTTTCCCTACCTGGAGTCCCCATCTTGATCTTCTGTGGTGTCACTAGAGCTATTCACAGCATATCGACTCCTTGGTTTATCTGAAACAAAGAATAAAGACAGCTTTTTCAAGGAACAATCTCCTTCCTTAAATTGTTCATTAAAATAAGTGCATTAGAGAATACTTGTCTGTGCCCTTTTTAAAATTATTTATAACAGAGATCTAAATAAAGTAATATTAAAAGCAGAAAGCCCCTTCCTTTTTAAGTAGAAGCACCAGATCTTGTTTTTCCTATTCTCACTCAAAAACACATCAAAAACAGGAGAAAGAGGTTTACATCTTCAGGGGATAAAGAGGAAAAGCAAGACATTCACAGAAACAACTTTTCTCTCAAGTGCCAGGTAACAGTTTGCAGGTTGAGAGAGAGCGGACAATAAAATTCTGACCAATGCATTTCCCTCATTGTTGCTCAGGTTTCAGGACAATGATAATGCAGTCGCAGGTATCTAAACCCTTTGCCAAGAAAAAGCAGGAGGGGGGTAGGAGGGAAGCAGCCAGCCAAAAACCCCCACCTTTTCAGATTTTACCTATAAAAACAAAAAGGGGTTTGAAGACAATCCTCTCTCTTGGCAAAAAGTGACCCGCAACAAACAGGGGTGTTAAACCTCTCGTGATGGATGGCGGTTAGCAAGCGACCCACGTCGAACGGCCTCATCGCTCTGCAGCACCTTCAGGCCACACACCGAGCCACTCGCCAGCCAGCCAGGCCCAGTGGGACATCAACCCTGACCACGGCGCCGCGGGCGCAGCCGCCCTGGCCTCCAGCCCCCACGGACTCCCTGGCTGCAGGCAGGTCCCAGCCCGGCCCCAGACACCGTCCCAGACCAGGAATGTTGGAGGAAGAAGTACAACCAAAACTGGCTCCATAGCAGACAGCTGGTACTGAACGACCCCATGTTCCTATTTTCCAGAAGAAACGAAACCTCTTCCACCCCATTATTCAACACAAGTGACTGAAGTCTCTTACTTTCCATCCATTGTTGGTTAAAGCTCACTTAGCATCTTCTGAAACCCCTCTCCCACATTGGTGCCTTCACCTCTCACCCTGCCTCCCTCCATCCCCTCCAGCCACTTCAGCTTTCCCGTCCCCTCCCCCCCGCCCTCCCTCCATCCCCTCCAGCCACTTCAGCTGACCCAGGAACTGCAACAAGGCAACGGGTGGATAGCAACACCTGGTGCTAACGTGGGGGGGTGAGGCAGGGGTGCGTGTGTGAGGGGGGTGAGGCG
>NW_009258782.1:215011-216033 GCF_000687185.1 Egretta garzetta | reverse complement strand
ACCCCTGTCCTCCCATACAGCCCAGTGCCCCCAGCTCGGACCAGCACCACACGTGCCCACAGCCCCATACCACAGTTCGGACCAGCACCTCACACCCCCACAGCCCTGTCCCCCAGTACAGCCCAGTGCCCCCAGTTCGGACCAGCACCACACGTGCCCACAGCCCCATACCACAGTTCGGACCAGCACCTCACACCCCCACAGCCCTGTCCTCCAGTACAGCCCAGTGCTCCCAGTTCAGCCCAGCACCTCACCCCCCTTCCCTGTACTCCCACTTCAGCAGAGGACTTGGAGCTCAGCCCAGCACCTCACCCCACCCGCAGCATTCCCTTCAGTCAACCCACTGTCCCCAGTTTAGACCAGTATTTCCCATGCCCGTGGACACCACTCCCCATTCCTGGCACCCCCAGTTTATTCCAGTGCTTCACCCACTCACAGCCAGCTCAGCCCAGCACCCCCAGTTCAGCTGCACACCCAGCCTGTGTGTGGTGGCCCCCCGGCCCCCCCCAGCCATGGTGCTCGCCCTGGAGCCCTCATGCAGGGGCTGCCAGAGGCCCAGGCCGCCTGTTCCCGTTTCTTTCCATTGGCCTCTTTGGGTCATTTTTAGTGATTCCGGCAAATGGCAGCGAGGGCTCGTCACTCCCCCATGGGTTAGCCACCACACCATGCCTGCGGGAAGCGGGCTGCAGAAATCAGACCTTTTGGCTCCCTGTGCTCCCAGAAAGGCACGCTTGGTCTTGTTTCTCACGTTCGTTGCAAGATCTCAGGGTGCTTTACAGCACTGATACGACTCGCCTTGTGGTTCCTCTAAACTTACTCTTGCTTCTAGATTAGTAAGAGCTGGCAGCTGTCGTGGTGCATTCGTCTTATTTTGCCTTTAATTGAATCATAGAATCATAGAATGTTTTGGGTTGGAAGGGACCCCTAGAGGTCACCCAGTCCAACCCCCCTGCAGGAGCAGGGACACCGCTAACTAGATCAGGCTGCTCAGAGCCCCGTCCAACCTGGCCTTGAATGCTTCC
>NW_009258782.1:202658-214449 GCF_000687185.1 Egretta garzetta | reverse complement strand
GAGCAGGCACACCCGTAACAAGCTCAGGCTGCTCAGACCCCCGTCCAACCTGGCCTTGAATGCTTCCAGGGATGGGGCCTCCACTACCTCTCTGGGCAACCCCTTCCAGTGTTTCACCACCCTCATTGTAAAGAATTTCTTCCTTATATCTAGTCTAACCCTACCCTGGTTTAGTTTAAAACCATTACCCCTTGTCCTGACACAGCTGGCCCTACTAGAAAGATTTTCCCCATCTTTCCTATAGGCTCCCTTTGAGACCAGAAAATTACCAGCAATTATGTTAGAGGATGTCCTGGGGTCTGTACGTAAATTCTTCTGCATTTGATTACAATATTTGGGTATTTGAACCCTCTGAGATATCCCCACTCTGGATGCTGCTCTGAAGTTCTCCCCGGGGACGGTCGGGCAGCGGTGGATGGCTGAAGGGGGGAGATGAGCACACGCAGCGCAGGCGTAATCTGCGGGGCCATCCTCCGCCAGGCCGGCGATAACAATTGAAGCAAGAGAAGGTGTTGCTGAGGGGAGAGACTTGTCTGCGGGTGATTAAAGAGCAGTCGTATTATCACGGCAGAGCATTCCTTGCACACCAGCACTGGGCAGCTACGTTAAAATTTCCCAGTGTCTCTGCTTCAAAAAAGAATTGTACTTTCTTAAATAATAAATTACAGATGTATTTGTCATCTCCAGCTCTTGGAGGCTGGAGTTTATTTAAAGCAAAGTGTTGCAAGCTGGTAGGAAATTAAAGAATAAAGCCAGGACTTAGAGCCCGCTTTTAAGATTTCCCAAAATGAATACACCCAAAATTTTCAGAGTTAGAACAGACATATGTGCCACCTTATCCACGGGAATTCCCTTTGAGGGGGAAGCAGTCCTCATGGAGAATACAAGCCCATGGGGAAAGTTATCCCTGATCTCACCAGAGGTGTCATTCAATCGGTCACTGGATTTTACGGTCAGGGCTGCTTTTATAACGAGCAAACAGGGCTGTTGCTCGCTTCTGCCTTTTAAAATGAGAAATTCTGGCAGCCTGCTTTTGGAACAAGATTAAAAAAGACCTATGTTAGTCCTAAAAAACATCTTTGGTGTCACCTTTGGTGACATTTCACAGGTTTGTGACAAAGATTCATCATCTGCCCAAGGGTGGACATTCTGCTGCGGGTCTGTGAATCGTAACCATGAGAAGCAGCAGCAAGGGAGGAAGGCAGGTCTGGTGGGGTTTCAGAAAGGGCATGGCTTCGGCATCGTCCCATGACCAGGGGAACACCAGCAATCATGTTGTATAGCTCCTTGCTCTGCTCAGGCCAGGACCTCCATGTCCCACCACCCAGCAGACAGCTGGAGCACTGGGATGGAGGAACTTGGCTGTGCGGTCCACGTGAGGACAGAGACGGTCACTCTCCGCGTCACCTTGTGGCACATGGCTGAGGATCACGCTTCTCCCACCAGCCATGTTCCTGAGGAGTTCCCGCAGCCGTCCCCAGCGCAGCCCTGACCCTGGGCAAGCGGTCGGCTCCTTCCAGCAAACCACTGTCATATTTGGCTGCTCTGGCTTTTGTGACAGCGCAAGAGTAACTCTCAGAAAATGAATTCAAATTCCATAAAGATTTCAGAGATGGTGA
Source organism: Egretta garzetta (assembly GCF_000687185.1). Lineage (NCBI taxonomy): Eukaryota > Metazoa > Chordata > Aves > Pelecaniformes > Ardeidae > Egretta > Egretta garzetta. The sequence goes on along the minus strand of NW_009258782.1, from coordinate 212,830 downwards.
ACCCTCCTGTGCAGGCATCGCTCTGATCCTCACATCTACCTCAATCCTACAGTCATGGAGGATCAACGTTCAGGTTAGAGAGTGGGCAGCAGAATAGGAAGGAGTCCCTGGGTATATCTGGGTGTCAGTCGCTTCCCTCACGCGTTGATTGAGTGCCCTCTGATTAAAAGCACTCTCACTGAGGAGAGCTCGGAGCACAGCCGTGCGGCAGGCAGTGTAAGAGGAGGCACTTTGGGAAGGAGACAAAAAAATGTATGTTTTTTCAAATGCATGTAGCAAGGGCTGATGAATACAGCCTCCCTTGAATACCTCCATCCATTTAAGCTGCACAAACTGAATATCGCAGGACCGCTGCCCGTGCCAGCAGGGGCCCTTTGAACGGGAGACTGCTCCATGCCACATCTCTGTAGCCAGAGTCAGCTCCAGGTTTTCAGTGGACATTTACAAAAATGATCCGAGGGCTGGAGCCCCTCTCCTATGAGGACAGGCTGAGGGAGTTGGGCTTGTTCAGCCTGGAGAAGAGAAGGCTGCAGGGAGACCTGATTACGGCCTTTCAATACCTAAAGGGAGCCCATAGGAAAGATGGGGAAAATCTTTCTAGTAGGGCCAGCTGTGACAAGACCAGGGGTAATGGTTTTAAACTAAACCAGGGGAGGTTTAGACTAGATATAAGGAAGAAATTCTTTACAATGAGGGTGGTGAAACACTGGAAGGGGTTGCCCAGAGAGGTAGTGGAGGCCCCATCCCTGGAAGCATTCAGGGCCAGGTTGGACGGGGCTGTGAGCAACCTGATCTGGTTAGCGGTGTCCCTGCTCCTGCAGGGGGGTTGGACTGGGTGACCTCTAGGGGTCCCTTCCAACCCAAAACATTCTATGATTCTATGTATGGCATTTATCAAAGGGAGGATATACAAAGAGCACTCTGATAATCATAGAATCATAGAATGTTTTGGGTTGGAAGGGACCCCCAGAGGTCACCACAGAGGTGAGGCTGACAGGTCGGTAGTTCCCAGGGTCTTCCTTCTTATCACAAAGCGATCGTCTTCACTGGGTCTCAAGGATCCCCTCTTGCATCCCCTCTTAAAGTGGGGTACTGAGAGAAGCGCCTTACCCAGCCAGAGGGCAGAAGGGCTGGGGAGGGAGCTGCAGTACTGAACACCATCTTAAATTAAATCCCAGGTGAGGTGCTGGCCTCCGCCAGCAGGGATGATGATACAACATCACCGAACCCAGCCAGGCTCGCAGACCAAGAAGCCTCAGGTGCTTTGCGCCCGCCCGTTGGGAAAGCCCAAGGTTTCTCCTGCTTCACGTGACAGCTCACATGCAGAGAGGCTTCAATCCAGAGCCTGGCGCAAAGCACAAGAGGTGGGTTGGGGCTCTTCTGTGAGTGCTGCTGCAGCCCCCAGGACACTGGGGACACCGGAGGATATGGCAGCAGCTGTCTGACCCCCTCTCTACTGCTTCTCTAGCACCACTGGTTCATTCCCACCTGACCCCAGGACACGTTGGCAGAGCCACAGCCCCAGGAGAGTGGGGTCTATTTGTAGTGAATGTATCAACGCCTCCAAGCTGTAGAGTATACCCAGAGAGGAGAGACCTATCCCCATGTGAAGGCACAGAAGAAACCGCCACCATAAGTACAGCACATGTGGGAGCCGAGCTCCCACCCAAACCCAACAGCCACTGGAGGTCAGGTTCCCCTGCCCAGCAGCACAGCGCAGCCACACCACGGCTCCCAGGAGAGGCTCCAGGTTTGGTGCATGCTCCTGTGTGACATTTAGCGGGGCTGGGTGGTGTGATTGCACTGCTCCTTTGGTACAGATAACCCAAGGCTGGACATACTCCAATGCACGCATGACCCAACTATCATTAGATCCCTAGGAGTGTTTTCCTCTTAGCAGGACGACCATGTCTGGGGAGCATCCTCTGTAGCTGTCAGTAGCATTGCTGTGAAACAGAGACACATCTTGGCAAGGGATCTGGCTTATACATATCAACCTTCTCAGCACAAGCGCGCGAGGCTATTTGGGCAGAGAACACTGTCTGACCTCTCTGACGGTACCAGCCAGCGTGCCGTGCACGGCTGCCGATGCTCGGTGGCCGTGTGTACGGCTGCTGTAGTTTATCAGGGTGGCAGAGAGATTTACCCCTGCTTCACGTGCTGGCAGGATATTCATTCCCTGAGGTTCAGCGGCAACCATCTCCAGTAGGGTATTTCTTTGACACTTTGCCCACTTATCTGTGGTTACAGACCTGTGCTGGGCTTCCCTTTGCTTGCTTGGTCCTTCACCCATCAAGTGTGCCTGTGCCCTGCAGCTACAAGCCATCTATTGTGGGACCAGGCTTCCCTGTGCATGTCCAGCATGCAGCACCACGCACGCCAGCACTGGCTGTGGTGCTGAGGGCTATTTTACAGTGCAAGGGATAATTACCAGTAAGAATCAGGGAACTAGAAATCAAAGACATACAGTAGGAGGCATTTAGGGATGAAAAAGAAAAAGCCAGACTGGGCTTTCACACACACACAGACATGCTTTTTTCTAGGACCATACTCAATTTCATGAGCTCCCTCTCCCTGTTCCCACAGGAATCATTATGACCAGTGCTGTTATAAGCAATATCAATTGCAGAGCACATCCCTAATTCTTTGCAAGAGGTTGGCAAAGTGAAACCCTGGTAGCGCTGAAGGAAATGGCAAAATCCCCACTGATTCCCACAAGGTCAGGGTCTCACTCCCTCTCTGAATTTTACTGCGCGTCTCCCAGCCTGCCCCCAGCACTACTTAGGAATCATTTTATATGAAATTTTGGGCCACGTGGCAGCCACATACGCTGGAAGTGTACAATATGCCACAGAAAGGCCCAGAGTCTTGTGTTCACATAGCAAGGGAGGAAAATGTGGATTTTTCTCCAAGCTCCTTAGCATGCTTGAAGTCCCTATGCTCCTCAGCTTAAAGATGTGTCCTAACACTCCGACGCTGGAATTTTCCAGCATTATCTCTCTGTTCATGTATCAATACGTGTCCAGACAATTTCTTCGCAGCCACACGGCCATTACGTTAAGAAGCAAGAAGCTGATAATGCCAGCAAGCCAGGAGGCCAGTGCGCTGACCCTTGCCGAAATAGGCATTGCTTCACGGGGAGATAAGAGCCTCCCACCTCCATGGGTGGGCCTCTGGAGTGACCAATGAGCGTGGACAGGCGCCAAGGTCCGGTATCCCCTTCCCCTTTATAATCAGGGCTTCCAGGGCCATGAGTCCAAACCTGCTCTGAGTGTTCATTGCAAGGAGCCTGAGCCTGCACCCTCCTGCACCATGACGCTGACTCAAGCTGATAAGGCCGCCGTGGTCACCATCTGGACAAAGGTGTCTACCCAAGCCGATGCCATCGGGGCAGAATCGCTGGAGAGGTAAGTCCCCCAGAATGGCTCCGAAGAGGGTGCCTCCTCTGGCTTTGCTGTTAGGATGCATTTCTTGTAGCACTTGCATGCGTAAGAGCACGCTGGGACTGGCGAGAGTTGACGATTACCTCTACGTTGTTTGGTACTTCATTTTCTGGAGTTCTACCTGTCCTACTAAATGCTAATAGGTGGCCTCAAACCATAACTTTCTAAGCAATTCTAATGGTCTATTTCCCATTATAGCAATTCAGAAGAATTCATAGCCAGGAGCCCTGGGGAGGAATTCAAAGTCATTCCTACTCAGTGTCCTGAAATGGGGCTATCGCTGTTAGGAAATGAACTTGAAGTGGTTTATTGTACGAGTGAAGCGGTTGCTGTAGAAGTGATGCAATTTCTCCTGCAATTTCGAGGCACAAAGAGAATAGCTGTCCCCTAAATTCCCTGGATATTCATGTTTCATTGTTCCGGCTGATAAATCGCAAACCGTTAGGAAACAAGACAACCAGCCCCCCTGCAAGTATAGCACAGGAATACAACGTTCATACAAATTAAGCGAGCTGGCACAAAAGGGATAACAGTCTGGAAATTGTCCCGAAATTATGATGTTATTCAAAGTTATTTAAATGTAATTTACAGCTCAGGATTAAGTATTGCGATACTCCTTCCAGGACTCTGAGTACCGCTCGTATCGATTCTGGTTCGCTCAGCTCGTGTTAGTTTAAGATCCTGCAAACTGGCTTACAATGTAATGTAGGAAATGTAGTGACAATTTGAGGTTATTTTTGATTTTAAGATACCCTCAAAAAATACATTAAGTTTTAAATTGGTTTTAACATTTCATTCCTCTCTAGTAGGTACAGATTAGCTCACTGTCTAATCGGCACGTACTGCAGAAGAGGTTTAAGAGCAGAAAGACCTTCCTGGTCCCAAAGCTTCAGGATCCCAGAGCTCAATTAGAACCATAACTTCCATCGTGGGCAGGTTTACACGGCGCTTGCTCTGAGGTTTTACCATCTCGTGCATGTCCCTTCCCCTGCTGAATCTCATTCTCGTGTTCTCCTCCAGGCTTTTCTCCAGCTACCCCCAGACGAAAACCTACTTCCCCCACTTTGACCTCAGCCAAGGCTCAGCTCAGCTTCGTGGCCATGGCTCCAAGGTCATGAATGCCATCGGGGAAGCCGTGAAGCACATTGATGACATTAGAGGTGCTTTGGCCAAACTCAGCGAGCTGCATGCTTACATCCTCAGGGTGGACCCCGTCAACTTCAAGGTGAGTCAGACATTCAGAGATGAAAACTGCCATCACAAAATTAGTGACCACGGATCGTTTTGGCTAACGGCAGCTTGATCCCTGGCTGCACTGCACAGCCTTGTCAATTCATGTCGCTGCTTGTTTCCCACCTGATTTTTTAACCTGAGATTGGATCTTTTCTTGAAAGACTCGGTCTGGCTCAAGCAAAGAACTACTCAGGGGGCTCCCATGGTCTGTGTTAGACAGGCTCGAGTCTCTGCTGCCTTTCTTGTAATGTATGAACCTTGTGAGGTCAAATTATATCACCTGTCTTGAACAAAGTAAATTCTAAACATTTCCACTTTGTTGCATTTCCCTCTGGGGAGCAAGGAAGGGCCATTTGGAAAAAGGGGTTGTAGCAAGCATTGCCTTTTGCCCTATACCAAAGGCAGCTCTGCTTCTTCACACGCAGCATCAGGCAGCAGCGTTACCTGCTTGGGACACGTAGTCGTGATCTCAGTGCACACGCTGGGACCAAGGTCCGTTGCAGACCTCTAGGCTGACATCTGTTATTGGCTGCGATGGATCTAACCCCGTTTTCCCTTACAGCTGCTTTCCCACTGTATCCTGTGCTCCGTGGCTGCCCGCTATCCCAGTGACTTCACCCCAGAGGTTCATGCTGCGTGGGACAAGTTCCTGTCCAGTGTTTCCTCTGTTCTGACTGAGAAGTACAGATAAATGGCCTCCACGAAGGGTGAGGGACACGCATCTGTGGTGCGCCCCGGCTGCCAGGCTTTGGGGTGTGCACCCCTTCCTATGCAGTCCTCTCAAATCCCCTCTGCAGGGGCTCGCTCCTCTGCAAAACCCAATAAATAATTCAAATGTGAACTCTGGTCTCTGTGCTTTCATCTCCATGCGTTCCATCTACACCTTGCTGTTCTGGCAGGGGTGTTCCAAAATGGCTACACAATGGGGAGGGGAAAATACTAAGCTGTGTAAATTAATTCATGTTGTAATTAATTAATGTACCGATTCATGTGCTGAGCTGTGTAAATTCAGTGGGAATAACATGACATGATATTCAGTGGGAATAACATAACACAATATTTGGTGCAATAACAGAACACTGAGCAGAAGCCCAGAACAGGCTAGAGCCCTGTGACTGCTACTGCTCACCAAGGGTAGACCCACCAAAGATTGTTTCCAGGCTGACCAGGAAAGACTCTTTTACCCCACTGGGATATTGAATGGACCCAGATTTTTCATTTGGCCCATCCAAAACCCACCACAGCCTGTTGTGAACAAAACCTGCATTGCCATATCACAGAATCCCAGAATGGCAAGGGTTGGAAGGGACCTCAGGAGATCATCTAGTCCAACCCCCCTGCTCAAGCAGGCTCACCCAGAGCATGTTACACAGATATCGTCCAGGTGGGCTTTGAATATCTCCAGAGAAGGAGACTCCACAGCCCCCTGGGCAGCCTGGGCCAGGGCTCGGGCACCCTCAAAGTAAAGAAGTTTTTCCTCATATTCAACTGAAACCTCTTCTGTTTCAGTTTGTGCCCATTGCCCCTTGTCCTGTCTCTGGGCACCACCGAGAAGAGTCTGGCTCCGTCCTCGTGACCCCCACCCTTGAGATATTTGTACGTGTTGATGAGGTCCCCTCTCAGTCTTCTCTTCTTCAGGCTGAACAAGCCCCTTTGTTGGACGGGGGAGCGGAGACCGGGACACAGTACTCCAGGTGCGGTCTCACCAGGGCAGGGCAGAGGGGGAGGAGAGCCTCCCTCGCCCTGCTGGCCGCACTCCTCTTAATGGACCCCAGGATACCATTGGCCTTCTTGGCAACAAGGGCACCCTGCTGGCTCATGGTCAGCTTGTTGTCCACCAGGACTCCCAGGTCCCTCTTGGCAGAGCTGCTTTCCAGCAGGCCATATGTTGTGATGTGCCCCAAGCGATGCTGGGCATTGTCTTCTCATGCTCCTCTCCATGGGGTATGGACAAGGTATCTGACATTCTTCATGAGCACCTTGGGCTCTCACACCTGTGAGACAGGTTTGGTAAAGGGACCAGCCCCTCAGCTCGACATCTCTCATTTTAACATGGGGAACTTTACATGCATTCAAAATTTGGGAATGCTAGTGGCCACTGGAGATCGGTGTTGATGGCATTTGGGGGATCACAGGTTCACGAGGTTCCTCTGGAAAGCAGTGACGGGGAAGAGTACAGAGCTGACGGTCACCGTGGGGGGAGCACAGGGAAGCTCCGTACGTACCCATGTGGGTTAACTCCGGTGGGCAGCTCAGCACTTACACAGTGGCTCACTCACTCCCCCCTCTCAATGGGATGAGGGGAAGAGGAAAGGAAGAATAAAAGCAAGAAAACTTGGGGCTCAAGATCAAACAAGGAAACAAACAAGCAGAAATAATTGTTTAATAAGTGAAGGATAAGTGGAAGAAGAGGGAAGAACACAAAACAAAACAGGTGATGCAAAGGCAATCACTCACCACCTCTCGTGGGTAGAGTGATGCCTAGCCAGTTCCCGAGCAAAAAGGATGGGTCACCCCCCTAAAACTCCCTAAACCTCCCTCTTTTCCCTTTTATTGCTGAGCATGGCGTTAGATGGTATGAAATACTTTGTCGGTTAGTTGGGGTCATCTGCCCGGTTGTGTCCCATCCCAGCGTATCGTGCACCCCAAAATCTGTTCCCGGGGTGGGGGGCAGCGTGGGAAGCAGAGACAGCCCTGATGCTGTGTAAACGCTGCTCGGCAAAAGCCAGCACCTCCGTGTGTTATCAGAGCTGGCTTGCTCAAAAATCTCAAACACAGCACCATGTGAGCTGCTGTGAAGAAAATTATTTATCAGGTTACACTCACTGCCCCTGCCTGCCTCAGGGGACTTCTGACATAAAAAGGTGGGTGCAAAGTCTTAAGCACACTCTGATCGACAGCCTGAACTGGCACTGCAAGCCGTGGTCCTCATCTCATTTACCAAATTTCAGGATGGGAGATGGGGGAGGGGGCCAAGGGCTGAGGGATGGGGACCGGGACAGCGGGATGGGGGCCGTAGTGGCGGTGCTGAGCCCCATTTTGCCTTGCAGCTACCATCACAGTGCTTCCAGGCGGTGCTGGCCACGCAGCGGGGCAACGACTGCACCCCCGAGGCGCACGGCGCCTTCAACAAGTTCCTGTTGGCCGTGGCCACTGTGCTGGCCGAGAAGCACAGATGAGCCATCACCCATGCCTGGGTGCCATCAATAAAGGCACCTTTGCCACAGCGCTGTGTCCATCTTCACCCGGGCCGAGGGCCGGGGTGGGCTGGGGTGTTGTGATGCCCCCATCGGAGGGAGGGAAGGAGCTGCCGGTGAGGCCAGGCCATGGTACAGGGGGGCAGCACCGGTCATGGGCTCCCTGGGTGCCCCCCAGGGCCCTGCCTGCTTCCACCCCTCCCGAGCCTGGGATGCGGCCAATGCTGGTAGCAGGACCTTGGGAATGGAGCTTCGCCTGTTGCCTCGCCGTGCCTGCAGCTCTCTGGGGATGCGACGGAAGGATGCGCCAAGCCAAATGTGGTTCTTGCATCCCCTTGAAAGATTCTCCGGGGAGGTAGGATTCATCCCCCTTGGCTCCATCTATCAGGATGGTTCTCTAGGACTTTATTGGGGATGCTGTGGGAGGTAAGCGCCTGCGTGAGCTCCACAGACAAGTTCATGGAGTGAAAAAAATCCGCCACAGCCCATTAAGCACAGACAAATGTTCTTGAGCTCAAGCCCCTGAGCCACAAATCCCCATCGACTGCCAGGGAAGTGCCCCCACACCTACCCTGGCTGTCTGCTTTTCCCTTGCAGCCTGGGCAAGGTGGGAGTGGAGCGGGCAGAGCTGCGGTCCAGCACAGGGCCACTGGTTTCAGGGGTTTGGGAGCCTGAATGAAGAAAAAAAAGAAAAAAATCATTGTCCTTAGATGACAGGTCATGGGTTATAAGATACTAAACTAGCCCTGGGTTCTCTCTGCGTTGTGACACCAGAGGGAGGAGATGAGCCTTCTTGAGGGATAGGAGATGGTCCATCAGGAGAGCGGTGGCCGAGCGCCGGCAGCAGCCAGGCACTGGGCGTGCAGGGACCCTGCCTGCACAGAAACACAGGGCTGGGAGTCCCTGGGCCTGGGAGTCCCCTGCTCCTGCAAGTGCACTCAGGAACCCACAGCGCTTTTCCTCCATCCTCAGACACATCCCAGCCTACATCCCAGTGCCTTCATGCACCTTTTCCACCCATTTATTCTCATGCCACCAGTTTGCAGGGCTCTTCTGCCTTTGCAGTTTGACCCTTGACGCATGCAGAGGCAGCAGACACACCACCCCGCTGCTGTTTCCCTGGGCTCTGCTTCCCAGATCGGCCCCCCCCCCATCCTCCCCTCCTTCCCCGCTCTGAAATGGTGCCAGCTCGAGCTAATCTCCCCCAAACACAAATGATAAGAACCGTCGGCCAGGGAGGAAATAGGGGTGTGAACTGTCCCCTGCCTGCCTGCGCCAGCTCTCGAACCTACTGGAAGCACCACAGGCCCCCTCACCCTCCTCATCTTCCTCACCCTCCTCATCTTCCTTGCCCTTCTTGCCCTTCCTTGCCCTTCCTTGCCCTTCCTTGCCCTCGCCTTCATCATTTGGGGCACGCGGGGCTCGCCATGGGCTGCTGTGGCCCTGTGTGCCTGCCTTCCCCAGCTGTGAGCTCCTGCTGCTGCAAGGCCAGCACTTGCATCGGCGCCCAGCGCTGATCCCCGGGGCTCTGCCGAGTGTCCCCTCTTCCCAGGAGTCAGGGTCACCCAGTCCCCCCGCAGCACTGGGGCCAGCACAGCACAGGCACAGGGGGGCCGGGGCAGGGGAGCTCCGGGGTCTGTACGCAGAGTGATGCCACTGCGGTTCAGGGAACAGGGGCTGAAGAGGGCACAGACTTTGGGGTACACCTGTTTGGGGTGCCCTGAGGGACAGCGTGGGTGAGTGGCTGTGTCTATAGGGGCCGTGTTGGATGGCAAGGTGTGCATAGGGGCAGCGTGTGTGGGTGCAAGGATGGTGTCCGTGTAGCGGCCGTGCTATAGATGGCCGTGCGTGTACCAGGACAGTTCACGTGTGTGCATCAAGGCTGCGCTGGATGGGTCAGTCCATACGTGCAGGTGCCTGCGGGGCCGCCTGTGGGTGTCGGGGACGCTGGGCAGGCTCAGTCTGGTGGGGACAGACTCCCACCAGGCTACTGAAGTTACAAGCCCCGCACTGCTGTCCCCACCATCCTGCCAGGACACATCCAGGCTGCGCCAGAGCTGCCTGCACCAGGGGGACATCAGCCCGTACCCCGCTCTGAGCCCTGAACCCAGCCTGCGCCGGGAGGGGACACACACGGACTCCTCTGCCTGTGCTAGTGCTGACCCTAACCTCAACCCATGCCAGCGCAGACCCTAAACCTAAGCCTAAGCCTAAACCTAAGCCTAACCCTGCAGTCAGCCTGTGCCAGAGGGGACAGACCACCCGGCCTGCACTGATGTGAGCCCTAACCCTAATCCTG
>NW_009258782.1:198899-202631 GCF_000687185.1 Egretta garzetta | reverse complement strand
CTGCCAACACAGAGGTGACACCATGGTGCTCTCCGCCTGTGACAAGACCCATGTGAAGACCGTCTTTGGCAAAATAGGCCCCCACCTCGGTGACATAGGCAGGGAGGCCCTGGTGAGGTATGTGTCCATCCCTGTCATCATCCCCTTTCCTGTCTGTCCCCGACTCCCTCCCATCTGTCCCCATCCCCTCCCCATCCACAACTGTCCCTGTTCTATGTGACCCTGTCTCGTCTGTCCCCATCCCCACCCATCCCTGACCTCCTTTGTCCCCCAGGTTGTTCACCACCTACCCCCAGACCAAGACCTACTTCGCCCACTTCGACCTGCACGCCGACTCAGCTCAGATCAAGGAGCATGGCAAAAAGGTGGCGGGTGCACTGGCCGACGCTGCCAACCACATCGATGACATCGCGGGTGCCCTCTCCAAGCTGAGCGACCTCCACGCCCAAAAGCTCCGTGTTGACCCCGTCAACTTCAAAGTGAGTGTCTGGGAAAGGGTGACCAGTCTGGTTCTCCTCCTGCACCCCTCTGGCTACCCCCTCGCCTCACCCCCTCTCTCACCATCTCCTTCTGCCTTTCAGCTGCTGGGCCAATGCTTCCTGGTGGTGGTGGCCATCCACCACCCTGCTGTCCTGACCCCGGAGGTCCACGCTTCCCTGGACAAGTTCCTGTGCGCTGTGGCCACTGTGCTGACTGCCAAGTACCGTTAAGACGGCACCATGGCTAGAGCTGGACCCAACCCACCGCCAGCCCTCTGACAGCGAGCAGCCAAATGACCTGAAATAAAATTTGTTGCATTTGTGCTCCAGCCCTGGTGTCCTGCTCTGGTTGCTGCCTGCGGGAAGGGAGCGGGAGGGATCTGCTCCAGGGGTCCGAACTGGGGGTCTCCTCCCCCTGCCGGGTGTGCACACGGAGGAAACGGGCTCTGGTTTTGCTGTCTCAGAGAGGCAGCCTTTGGGTGGTGGTGCCTGGCAGGCAGACACCGCTCTGCCAGCCGTGGGCGTCTGGGACCAAGCAGAGCATTTCCAAGGACTGGTGGAGGGGAAAGACTCGAAGAGAGCGGCCAGAGCCTGGCCCTTGGGAGCTCCCTGCCTTCTCACCAGAGATCCCATCCTGTCCCACGCGCCCTGTGCACCTCTTACCCCTTTTCAGGCCAAATTGCTGGAGATCATCTTGTCCTGGAAGTGCTTGCAAGACACGGTGGGGAATGGGGGCTTCCAGTGCCTGTGACCCTCTGCGTGGTGGCACAGTGAGAACACCCTGAGGACCTCCCAGCGCAAGGGCGTCTTTCTGTGCATCCCCAGCACGCAGGGCTGTGTGGTGGTGTAGGAATTCTCCCGTTTCTACCTAACGTCGCACTGCTGGGGTGTCACTTTGGAGGGGTCTTGGGGGGCTGGGAGAGACAGTGGGCATGGGGGACTGGCAAGGGGAGCAGATAGGGCTCAGCACCAGCTCCTGCTCTTTGAGCCCTGAACTGCAGCAGGGTAGGGGTTGTCAGGGCAGGAAAATGAGCACAAGCGGTGCTGGGTGCCACGGGGCTGGTGCCTGTGCAGCCCCTGGCCCTTATCGCAGCCTGCAGCAGGGTGGCCGTGGAGGGGGGGGACACACACGACTGCGGGCAGCTGATAAAGGAGAGTGTGGGCTCTCCTCCAGCTGTGGGTGTGGAGGGAGATGGGGCAGCAGATAATCCCAGGGGGCTACAACCTGCCAAGTGCTGAGTAAGGTTGCCCCATCCCTGCCAGGGCTGGGAGGTGCTCAGTGCTGGGGTGAAGGTTTGAGAAAGTCCCAGGGCAGCTGGTGCAGCAGAGCCAGAGCACAGAGCCAAGCTGAGGTTGCCATGGGCCCCTTTGCTCCCTGGCGCTTGCAAGCCCCAGCCCCACAGCCTCCAGTCACCATCAGTGAACATATCAGAGGCTGGAGAGACCCCAAAGGACTCCAGGGAGAGAGGGATGCCCTGCAGGCCCCAGGGTTTCTCCTGTGAAGCACCACATATGGCCACCACGCCTGGGCATGGTGAGGAGGGGAAGACAAAGCTGGGCAGAGTGTCACTGGCCAACCTGATCTACCTTTGCATGGAGCAGGGTGTCAGAGCAGGTCACACCCTTCCAGCCAACACCACCCAGACGTAGCTGTGGGCACAACTCTGCTCCCCAGGGAGCTCGGGGAGAGCAGGGGCATGGAGGGGGGGTGTGTGTCAGGGTACACAGCTGTGCAAGGTGGTGTGGACAAGCGTGTAAAGCACCGGGAAGAGCCAGCATCAAACCCAGCACAGACTTGGGATGGTCCTAAATCCAGCCGCTGCAGATCCTCGCAGGGTCCTTACGCATATGGTGTGGGCATAAGAGGCAAGGCGTAAGAGCAGCGCGGGGGACGGCACGTGCGTGGAGGGGAAGGGGTTGGCAGTCGTCCACACCACCTCTGCTAGGTTTTCACTTCCAACCACTCCCATGCTGTGTGGTGTCCTTAGGCAGGACATGTTGTTTGGTAGTGGGCAGCATCCTGGCTCCGCAGCTCTTTCCCAGGGGTCTACAGCTCTTTCCCAGGGTTCTTCCTGGCCAAAGAACCGCTGAGCTCTGAAGAGCCGGGGTGAGTTTTGTCCCAGCCATTTGTCCCTGCTGCCACAAGATGGGGACCTGAGGCCATGGTGCTTTATCGGGGCCAGGCAGAGGGTGCAGAGGGCCAAGCCTTGGTCCTGCCTGCAAGGGCTGAGCTGGAGCCTCCGGGCAGGGAGAAGCAGGCTGCCAGGATAGGCTTGCACCACGCCCGAGAGGGACTTGGGGGTGCTGGTGGATAAAAAGCTGGACATGAGCCGGCAATGTGCCCTGGCAGCCCAGAAGGCCAACCGTACTCTGGGCTGCATCAGGAGGAGCGTGGCCAGCAGGTCGAGGGAGGTAATTCTGCCCCTCTACTCAGCTCTGGTGAGACCTCACCTAGAGTACTGCGTCCAGCTCTGGAGCCCTCAGCACAAGAAGGACATGGAAGTGTTGGAGCGGGTCCAGAAGAGGGCTACTAAAATGATCCGAGGGCTGGAGCACCTCTCCTATGAGGACAGGCTGAGAGAGTTGGGCTTGTTCAGTCTAGAGAAAAGAAGGCTGCGGGGAGACCTGATTGCGGCCTTTCAGTACCTAAAGGGGGCCTATAGGAAAGAGGGGGAAAACCTTTTTAGTAGGGCCAGCTGCGTTAGGACAAGGGGTAATGGTTTTAAACTAAATCGGGGTAGGTTTAGGCTAGATATAAGGAAAAAATTCTTTACAATGAGGGTGGTAAACCACTGGAACAGGTTGCCCAGAGAGGTAGTGGAGGCCCCATCCCTGGAAACATTCAAGGCCAGGTTGGATGGGGCTCTGAGCAACCTGATCTAGTTGGCGGTGTCCCTGCTGACTGCAGGGGGGTTGGACTCGATGACCTCTAGTGGTCCCTTCCAACCCAAAACATTCTATGATTCTATGATTCTATGATTCTAAGCAGGCTGCCAGGATGGGCTTCCAGCCAGCCCCAGGTCCCGAGCACACTGGGGACACCAGTGCCAGCTCAGAGGGGTGCAGGAGCCCTCCTCAGCAGCCCATTTCCAGTGCTGGGTGCCCCAGCATCTGGGCACCCCATGCCTCCTGGCTCATAGCACAGGGGCATGCGAGCCCTAGTCTCCCTTCACTGGGCATCCCTTGGTGGCCATGGCTTCGTGTGCCGCAGGACACAGCCTGCCCCATGGGCCAGACATGCCGGGCGCAGCCT
>NW_009258782.1:194263-198864 GCF_000687185.1 Egretta garzetta | reverse complement strand
CTGCCTGGCTGCCCCAGGACCCGCATGCAGCACAGCCGCAGCGGTCTGGAGCGGCGCAGGTCAAATATTTCCCCCACTGCCTGCCCAGGTTGGTGCTGCAGCTTGTATTGCTGCAGCCCTGGTGCTGAGGAGGAGGAGGCAATCTCTGCATCGCAACAGCAGTGGCAGCCCAAAACAGCACCAGGCAACGTGGAGGAGGTGGACCCAGGCCATGGCAGTGCCCAGGAGGCAGAGTAGGCAGCTTCAGGGGAAGAAGGAAGATGAACTCCTCTTCGGGTGAGCCAAAAGCCTATTCTGATGTCTCTGCTACCCGGAGGCCTTTCTCACTGCTCATCAACATTCATTCTCGATGGACAAAGCATCTATGGTTCACAGATGCCCACGGAACAACACGGTATTTTTTTGTGATAGTCACCAAGGCAAGTGGCATCTCAGAGCTATTTTTATTGAAAGAGGAACTCAAATGACATCAGGAAACAAGCTTGATGGTTATGACTTACCTGATCACCACGCTTTTACCAGTCTCTTGAGGGGCTGCAAACGGTGTTGTCCAGGTAGCTTGGACACTCGTCTTATCAGCGTCTGATAAAAAGTCATGACCCTAGAGAGTGCGTCCTGGAAAGGGACACAGAAGTACACATTTCTGGAGAAGGTCAAGCATCCTAGGGCAGTTTACCAGGAATTTCCCATTCAAAATTTAGCGGAGAAGCTACAGAAGATACAGAACTGGTTTATTACTGGAAGCTGATCGTAGGACACCAGTCAAGAGATCCTTTTGCTGGAGAGATGACGGAAAACATCATTTGTTTCACAAACTGTTCTTCGGTTTGTATATCCCATACTGGCATTCAACGTGCCAACAGCGTAACTCATGATCGGTGCAGCCTATCGGCCTTTTGCTTAAAAACTGCTGTGTAAGCAGTTTGTTCGCCTTGGGGTTGGACAGTTACTCTTTCCAAAATGTTGGCTTTTCCATACTGAACTGATCTCTCCAATTTGTCTAGATCGTCCTGAATTTTAACTCAGCACTTTGGGGTGCTCGCAGTCCCTCCAGCCCAGGCGCATCTGAGAATTTAATAAGCGCATTCTCCATTACGACACGTAAGTTATTGATGAAGGAACAGTGAATAATAATGCTGAACCAAGGACTGTAATCTGCCACAGAAGGAGAACAGACTCATCTGAAATGATTCATCCTTGGCAATGGCCATCGTTATTACTCATCTTTTTCTTTGATTAAATGTCCCACTGTTTTTCCATGATTTGAAGTCGGCTGGTTTATGGTTCCTTAGTTTCCTCCTTTTACTCTGCTAATGAGAAGAGACCCCGTTGTCTCGTTCCTGGGACCCCTCCACCCTCTGCTGCTTCTCAAAGATGCTGGCTGTGTGGAGATGGCTTCCTTTCCTCCGTTGCTCAGGTAAAGGGGCATTTTTCCAGGCAAACAGTCTGAAAATACAGGAATGACTGAAATATACTTTAATCCACAATTTTTAGGATCCTCCCACCTTCTCTACCAGCTGTTTTGCTATCAGGAAAAGGAAAATTCATTGTAGAAGACAGAAAATAGAGTCAGCCTTCACTAAAATGCCAATTTTGATGAAGGACTTCAAATATTTTCTCTCCTTCCTTTCCTAGAAGCAGTGACTGTTCTCAGTGGAGCAGCCACATCAATCACAGTTGTACAAGCCCCTCCAGACAGGACAGGACTGATAAAAACAAGCATTTGCAGAACTGAAACCACTGTCTGCTCTCCTTTGCCATCACAAAAAGTTTAACATTGCCAGCACCAGCTTAGAAAACCTTTTTGCCGATCCCCCTCAAAGCTGACCTGTGAGGGACCCAGGTCTCGTTCTGTGAGCTCCCGTGACCGAAAAGGCATTAAGCATCACGAATCCCCCGTCCTTGGAGATGTTCACAAGAGAATCCAAGGTCTTGGATTTTATACCTGGAAGGGGAAGGAACAGATCTGCAGTAACGCGACATCGGCCACTGATGCCTTCCCAGTGCCGTCACTGCTGGTTTGGAGCCATTCGTCAGCTAAATGGCAGAAGCTTTCCATGCTTACCCTGCACTGGTTTTCCACCTTCCTTTTGTGGCTGACCACGTCTTTTCTGATAACTAGATCTAGCCAGATTTTTGCTGCAACTGTATCACCAGCAACCCTTTTCCATGAGATTACAATATTTTTTGGTCAGACCTGCTTGACATTGTCCACTAGGGATGGATCAGGTTTTCACTACAGAGACGGAAATCAAATAGAAATGCAAAAACTTTCTCCCTGCTGATTGCCCTGTCTTCCCACCACACACCAATCACCAGCGAAGACCTGGATTTGCTTAGGGGTGGTGAAGCTGAGAACGCAGGAAATGCTCTGCGGGTCACATCGTTGGTTCCCCACTCCCAGTCTTGGTTTCAGCAGCAGGAGATGCCACGCAGGGAGAGTACACGAGCCCAGTCGTTTTCAGTTGTGCTCTTCCAGCATCCACACCAGCAGTAACAGCACTTTCAGAGGGTACGTTCCTGCCTGTTGCCTTCAGCAGCTGGCCGTTGGCTGGCTGCTCATGAATTTGCTATACCTTTTGTAAACCTGCTGACCCTGTTTGTTTCTACAACCTCCTGTGGCAGCAAGTTCCAGAAATTCATTCTCCCCCCTCTGTCCCGTATAAAGTCCTTTTTATCCATTTTAAACCAATCTACCAGACTCATCGATGGCCTCTAATTCTAGTCATGCAGAATCTGATGAGCACCAGGTCCGCATTCAGTTTATGATTTTGTAGAGTTGGCCCTTTCTGCTCCCTCTTCTCCAGGGAAAAATCCCAGCCTTCCCAGAACCTCCACATTCTGCAGCTGCCCCATCCTCTTGATCATCTCAGTTGCTCTGCTCAGGACTCTAAATCCACTATGTCCTTAGGTTCAGAGGCCAGAACTGCACAGGTGTGGGTGCACCAAGCCATTACGCAGCCGGCAAAAGATGCTCTCTTTCTTGTTTTGAGTGCCCAAGCCCTTCCCGAGGACGTCACCACATCTTGCCGGCCTTTTGCTGCCTATCAAGGCTACAGTTTTGGTCCATATTCCTGGGACACAGTTCTTCATTATACTCTTCCTTTCCAGATCCCCTCTTACAACAACTTCAAGTAGGCAGTGAGCTGCTGGGTAGACGCAACTCAATGAGGGTCTAGCTGGAGATGGTTAGAATGCAGGGTTTTTCCAGCCAGTGCTGCTTTTTTACTCCTTGTACCAGGACCAGGGCGAGATACGGGAGCAGACAGTGCCAGCTCTGCGCTCTCCAGAGATCTTTGCACATGGCCAAGAGGATCCTAACTATGGATTTATGGAAAGCAATACAGCAAAATGTGCATTGCAGCCGCTCAGCCAGAAAGCTTTTATACCTCCTTCGATGGTTGAGCAGCTGAGTGCCTTTATTAATAGTAGAAGTATATTTATCAAAATTCATGGGTCAGCATTGTTAAAGCTCCATAGATTCAATTTGGACAGGTCACCGTTGTTTATTTTTCCAGATCGTAGCTTCAGACAGGGATATTTTCAGGGATATAGTCCAGATTTCTCCCCGGGCCTGTGTGAAACACTGTAGGAAACACACTCTCCAGAACAGGGTATTCTACCTGGGTCTGACTGCCTGAGGAGGGGCTGTGCTTGAGGACTCACGGACCAAAGACACGTCGTGCCCTAACCATCACACAGGCATCTGCACTGAATTCAGAGTCAAGCGTGTCTCCAAGCCAGACAGAAGGCTTGGCCATGCACAGCCGTGCTCCCTCAGATTTCAGCACAGAAGCTCTTTTTTCTAAAGAAAAAAGGGGGTTTTCTAAACCCCGTGATTTTTGTTGCCACCACAAGAGGAGGCAGGTATCACTGCAGCTGGATCTTCTGCCTGGCTGCAGGTCATGGTGATCCACGAGTGGCCACACGCGTCCACCTGCAGCACTGCCTGTGGAAGTGGAGGAAGCTTCAGCTTCAGCTTCAGCTCCAACTCCAGCTCTGCAGCCAAAGGGAGACCCTCCCCTGTTCCAACTCCCCCCTTCTTCTGCGATCACAAGGCTGCGTAGCCAAAGGGGAAAGGAGCAACCCACGGAGTTGCTAAGCCAGCGACAATATTTTAGTGTCCTCACGTCTTTGGAGCAGCTGTCAGTCTGCACGTGACATGTCCTACAGCATCCACCACCTCAAGCAGTTAGAGTGAACACTGGAATGCTTTTCCTGGGGAACAGGAGCAAGTCTAAGGGACCCAAGCCACGAGAAAACATGTGTACTGTAACACGTTGTGGATCTGATTCTGCATTACATTAGGTGAGTTTGATTCATACTCGGATCTCTCAGATCTTTGACTCATCTCATTTTTTGCCCTTTAAGAGGAAAATACGTACGAGACAGGGGTGCAGGGAGGTCATTCATGAGGACTGATCGATGATGAGCTGATACCTTTAAAGGGGAGTTGAAGGCTAAGTTAATGTAGAATGAGAATAGAAGGGTTTGTCCTTTCAGAAGAACAATTTTTGAGCAACAGCAAAATCAACTGGGAGAACTCAAAGCTACTGTGGAGGAGGCTTGCCGTTCCTTAGGGAAAACATTGCAAAAGTACT
>NW_009258782.1:192490-194204 GCF_000687185.1 Egretta garzetta | reverse complement strand
TTCCTAATATCAAAAGGATATTAGGAATAATAAGCAGATCGTGAAAT
The DNA here is from genome assembly GCF_000687185.1 of Egretta garzetta. Taxonomy (NCBI): domain Eukaryota; kingdom Metazoa; phylum Chordata; class Aves; order Pelecaniformes; family Ardeidae; genus Egretta; species Egretta garzetta. Next base: position 194,157 of record NW_009258782.1, on the reverse strand, counting down.
ATAAAGAGCAGGACTAGCCATGAAAGGAGGCTTTGGCTGGTGTTCGCAATCTGCGTGAGTAAAGTAAGAACAGATAAATCCACCAAATTGTGGGTCAAGATCTCAAAGCTCAGCCATGAGCTTTGTTGTAAGTCATGAGCTGTGCCACAGCAGCATCATGTGGCGCTGGGACCATGTGATTCAGACCAGAGAAAATATCGATTAGCGGAAGAACTGTAAGACAGAACTCAAGAAAACAGGGAGATGATAACAGGAGTGTTGAAAGGGAATTATTGATGGAATCAATATTGAAGGAAATTACTGATGGAACTTGACCTTGAATCTGGCCTTGGCATTTTCATTAATGCCCAAAATATTAAAAAAAAAAAAATCAAAAAAATTAAAAAAAACAAACCAACACTGTCACAAAAGAGGAGGATTAGGATACTGCAGGATACTTGCGTGGCCTCAAGGACCAACGCAGCAGAAAGGAGATGATATTCTCATGCCCAGCAACGAGACATGGAGGAAGCTGATGCTGTCATCAGGCAGAACACGTTCCAGAAGGAGAGCTCTGAACATCCCAGGACAGTATGACACAGGGACAAAGGGAAATGAACAGGCACTGAACAAATCTAGGCTGGAATTAGAAGAACAGTCCCTTCCAACCCCATGCTTTACGTGCTCAGGCTTCTGGGCTGACTTCAAGGAAGCCTCCTCATAAATTAGATGAGGGCATTGCTAGCTATTGATTGTATAAGTGGCTCTGACCGGGCTTTCGGTGATGTCAAAGCCCCTAGAAAATGTCTGGCTCTTCCCTATGGGAATTCCTTCCCATACCTAATAAACCCACCACAAGTATATCCAGGCCTGTGAGAGCAAGAAGCAAAGATTTTGAGCTCCTGAAGCAGTAAGTCCATCTTCAGGGAGGTTGTGGTTGACAGAAAGCAGGGCTGAAGTCCTCAACCAAGCTGACCCATAAGCAAGTGGTGGGATTTTTGCCAAAGCAAGGACTCGGAGACAGTGTCCAGGCTGCATTATTCTGCATTAGAAGGTATCCCAAAGAAAAGGCACCTAAGAGTGAAGATCCTCCACTCTTTTGGAGACAGAAAATCAGAGAATGAGTTGACCTAGGGAAGCTACATCTCCTGCGAGTCCTATGAACGTGGTAGATACGTGAGAGCTGAGAAGGCAATGGGACCTTCTAGGGAAGGGTATAAACCCCCCATAGGCTGAAGGGCTGAGCCTCCCCAGGAGTTTCAGTTCTGAGCTAGGGTACAGTGGGCAGCTAGAATCATAGAATCATAGAATCCTTTAGGTTGGAAAAGCCTTTTAAGATCACCAAGCCCAACTGTTCCCCTAACCCTGCCATCCCACCACTAAACCCTGGTCCTAAGCACCTCATCCATCCTTCTTTTAAATACCTCCAGGGATGGGGACTCGACCACCTCCCTGGGCAGCCCATTCCAGAGTCCGACAACCCTTTCAGTGAAGAAATTTTTCCTAATGTCTAACCTAAACCTACTCTGGTGCAACTTCAGACCATTCCCCCTTGTCCTATCGTCCGTTAAGAGGGAGAAGAGACCGACCCCCACCTCACTACCCCCCCGTCAGGCAGTTGTAGAGGGCGATCAGGTCTCCCCTCAGCCTCCTCTTCTCCAGGCTGAACACCCCCAGCTCCCCCAGCT
>NW_009258782.1:189596-191556 GCF_000687185.1 Egretta garzetta | reverse complement strand
AAAAAAAAAAAATCAAAAAAATTAAAAAAAACAAACCAACACTGTCACAAAAGAGGAGGATTAGGATACTGCAGGATACTTGCGTGGCCTCAAGGACCAACGCAGCAGAAAGGAGATGATATTCTCATGCCCAGCAACGAGACATGGAGGAAGCTGATGCTGTCATCAGGCAGAACACGTTCCAGAAGGAGAGCTCTGAACATCCCAGGACAGTATGACACAGGGACAAAGGGAAATGAACAGGCACTGAACAAATCTAGGCTGGAATTAGAAGAACAGTCCCTTCCAACCCCATGCTTTACGTGCTCAGGCTTCTGGGCTGACTTCAAGGAAGCCTCCTCATAAATTAGATGAGGGCATTGCTAGCTATTGATTGTATAAGTGGCTCTGACCGGGCTTTCGGTGATGTCAAAGCCCCTAGAAAATGTCTGGCTCTTCCCTATGGGAATTCCTTCCCATACCTAATAAACCCACCACAAGTATATCCAGGCCTGTGAGAGCAAGAAGCAAAGATTTTGAGCTCCTGAAGCAGTAAGTCCATCTTCAGGGAGGTTGTGGTTGACAGAAAGCAGGGCTGAAGTCCTCAACCAAGCTGACCCATAAGCAAGTGGTGGGATTTTTGCCAAAGCAAGGACTCGGAGACAGTGTCCAGGCTGCATTATTCTGCATTAGAAGGTATCCCAAAGAAAAGGCACCTAAGAGTGAAGATCCTCCACTCTTTTGGAGACAGAAAATCAGAGAATGAGTTGACCTAGGGAAGCTACATCTCCTGCGAGTCCTATGAACGTGGTAGATACGTGAGAGCTGAGAAGGCAATGGGACCTTCTAGGGAAGGGTATAAACCCCCCATAGGCTGAAGGGCTGAGCCTCCCCAGGAGTTTCAGTTCTGAGCTAGGGTACAGTGGGCAGCTAGAATCATAGAATCATAGAATCCTTTAGGTTGGAAAAGCCTTTTAAGATCACCAAGCCCAACTGTTCCCCTAACCCTGCCATCCCACCACTAAACCCTGGTCCTAAGCACCTCATCTGCCCAGCTTTTAAATCCCTCCAGGGATGGGGACTCAACCCCTTCCCTGGGCAGCCCCTTCCAGTGCTTGACAGCTCCCGTTTACCACTGAGGCATGTTTATATTTGTCATTTCAGCTCAAACTGATCTTAAATTCCCATCTCGCTTTCTCTTCACATCGCTGAGAAGCAAACCCACGAGGCCACTGTCTCCCGTGGCAGCAGCCTGGTTCCAGCACCCCCACCACCCACCACCCCCCCAGGGCATTTTCCCAAAGGTCTGGGGTGCTCCTGGGGTTTTGAGCCCCCCACCAAGGTCACTGGGGCTCCCAGGGACCTCCTGGGGTACCGGCGTGCCGGAGGACCCCAGGACCATCTGATATCTCCGGGTCATGGGGCTCCCTGCGGTTATCATAGAATCATAGAATTACTTTGGTTGGAAAAGACCTTTAAGATCATCGAGTCCAACCTTTAACCTCACCCTGCCATCCCACCACTAAACCCTGGCCCTCAGCACCTCATCCATCCTTCTTTTAAATCCCTCCAGGGATGGGGACTCGACCACCTCCCTGGGCAGCCCATTCCAGAGCCTGACAGCCCTTTGGGTGAAGAAGCAACCCTTTCGGTGAAGAAAGAAAGACCCCGGGGGTCTCGGGGTGCTGAAGGGGCTCCAGGGCTTCCCCAGGATTCCCACCACTAAACCCTGGCCCTCAGCACCTCATCCATCCTTCTTTTAAATCCCTCCAGGGATGGGGACTCGACCACCTCCCTGGGCAGCCCATTCCAGAGCCTGACAGCCCTTTGGGTGAAGAAGCAACCCTTTCGGTGAAGAAAGAAAGACCCCGGGGGTCTCGGGGTGCTGAAGGGGCTCCAGGGCTTCCCCAGGATGGTGGGGGTCCCCAGACCGGCGCGGGGGCTCCCTCAGGATCTGGGCCCCCCGCAAGCCCCACCCTTG
>NW_009258782.1:185597-188950 GCF_000687185.1 Egretta garzetta | reverse complement strand
GGAGGTGCTGGGGGTCTGGGCTCCCCAGGGACCGTGCTTCCCCCTCCGGAGGGACAGCCAGCGGGTGCAGCGGTGGAAAGGTTTGGGGAGGTGAGGTTGTTTGCCTACTTCACCCCGTCGCGGAGGTAGGCTTGTGCCGGCGGTGGCTGTCCGCTGTTGACAGTGGTTATTGCTTCCTCCCAGTCTGCAAAGCTGGAGGTTGCTCTGGGGAGCCAGTGGGCGAGATGGCCTTTTGCCCCAGGCCCACCCTGCTATGGCATCCTGCTAGCTGGCTTCCCAGCCCTGGAGAGCTCTACCCTGTGCTGGAGGTGTGGTGGTTGGGTTGTCTTGGCACCATCCCGCCGGCTGGGGGGAATGCCTCTGTAGGGTTAGGTCTGGGAGCCAGTGAAGATCAGTGCCTCCCCAGAGGAGCGAGGGGTCCTCTTTCTGGAAGATTTAAAGTTGGGGGTTAGGCCCAGGCTAAAGGAATAGGGTTTCTATCACGTTACAAATGACCTTGCCCTATAGCCATGTCTTGTCCGGAGTCGGACTTATCGCCGTCTGTATAGCTTTACACAGCGCCTGCTTTGAAATGAGGGCTTCATCCTTCTGATGGGAAGCCCCGAAACCAGCAGTCAAGGCATCATTTCCCAAAACTACCGTGCGATCATCTTTGGACAAACAAACCCAAGCTATCGCAGGTGGCTCTTCACGCTGAAATTCAAATAACGTGTCGCGATTTGACTGCGTTTTGTTTCTTGTCTTAAAAAAACGCTTTTGGTTTTTGCATAGTATGTTTGAAATCTAGACAGGAGAGGATGGAAACAACATCCATTGGGCAACTCCCTTGCTGAGTTTAAAGGCTTGTTTTACATCATGGGACAGTCGAGTGGGACTTTCCAGGTGTTGCCGTGCTGGCGCAGAGCGTGCTGGATAGATGGGGACAGACACGTACAGAGCGCAGCAAATACCAGAGTACGCTCTCTGGATGCAAATGGGCTGCTGGAGCAGAAGCCTCGCCTGCGGTGACCCGTCTTTCTGGCTTTTCTCGGCTGATACTCGGTTTGTCTGCCTGTGGTATTTCCTTGTCGGCTCAGGCGGAGGGTGCTCCCAGAGCCAGCTTACCCGTGTCCTGGGTGCAGCTCTTGGGTGCCCAGCATGGCGAAGCCTGCGAGCTGCCAGACGCTTTTTCTGAGTGGACTTTGTCCGCGCTGGCGTTTTGTTGGTACAGCCCCGGTCGCGGGCAGCGCGTGGGCAGGACAGGTCTGCCTGCCCTCAGCTTGCTACCGTGCTTGAGCTCGCTCCGTATAATTGACCAGTCCTTAATGCATAGCACCGCTTGGTTGCTTGAATTTTTAATTTTGCAGCCTGCCCGCCCTCTCCTCCCTCCAAAACCACACAAATTGTGCTTCAGCTTTGTGAAGGACGTGCTGGACGGGTGGTGACCGTGGCTGTTGGCCGTGCAGAGCCTGGCATCTGGTGGGGTTGGAGCAGCTTGCACCAACACAGGAGGGCTTATCCCCATGCAGGTTGTCTGATGGGACCTGTTGTGTTGAGCAGCGCTGGGGCTCTCCCAGCTCTAGTCATGCTTTGTGTCCCTGTCTGCCCTCATCCTGTGCCTGAACATCGCCGTGGACTTCCAGAAATGCACATTAGACATGCATGCGGAGAGCAGCTGGAGGTATAGCTGAGGGGAGACCTTATCGCCCCCTACAACTGCCTGACAGGAGGGGGGAGCGAGGTGGGGGGCGGCCTCTTCTCCCTGGGAATGGGTGATGGGACAAGGGGGAATGGTCTGAAGTTGCGCCAGGGCAGGTTTAGGTTGGACATTAGGAAAAACTTCTTCACCAAAAGGGTTGTCAGGCTCTGGAATGGGGACAGGGTTTAGTGGTGGGATGGCAGGGCTAGGTTAACAGTTGGGCTTGATGATCTTAAAGGTCTTTTCCAACCTAGACAATTCTATGATTCTATGATAGACACCGCTGATTAAAGACTGCTCCCTTGTGTAACTCCTGTGTGTGAAATATGGCTGGGCTCGTCGGGGATCACAGCCAGCTCTTGTCTGTAATAGCCCACGCACTGCGCTGGCGTGGCAGCCAGGGAGTATTTGCTTGCAAAGCCCCTTTTGTGGTCTCTGCTCCATGCTGGCCTAAAGAGCAGCGTAACCCTGGTGTGGGGACCGCAGCTGGGCAGCTCTGCCCATGTGCTGTGGACTTCTCGCTGTCCTGCCCGGGACTCGCCCTTCCCCATGATGACTCTTGGCCCCATGCATTAAGGTGATGCAAGCGCTGCTCCCTTGGCTGGACCCTGTGGGTGTGGGGCCGGGGCAGCCCCTACGGCAAGGCGGCCACACTCTTACTCCACGAGCAAATCCCCCGGTTGGCTTGCATGGCTGGTATTTCTTGTTTCCCTGTTTCCTCCTTTCCCTGTTGGGTTTGCAGGGTGCCCGGAGGCTTTGGCTTGGTAATTCGCTGGGGAATTAAACCCATGATTACCATACCTGTCTCTTTGCAGCGCCGTGGGTGCAGGCTGGTGTGCCTCCTGCTTTGGGGCACGAATCGTAGTTCCTGCTCAGATTAGGTTCCTCTTGGCACGAAGTACATCCCAAGGCTCTGGTCCTGCCTGAGGAATGTTTTCCTCTTTCTTTGGCATCTTTCTTAAACTCAGCTTGGGTCTTCTGTGTTTCCAATGTGACCCTGTGTAGCGTTGGAGGAAGGCAAGTGGAACCACGCTCGCCGCTTTATTCTCTGGTAGAAATGAGGAATCTGTGTCTGAAAGGTTCCATGGTTTCTTCCCGCTCTGGGGAATTCCAGACTAGAAAAGGAGCATCTGGGAGGACTCGGCAGAAGTGTTAAGACATCTTTTTCTACCCCCTTGCTGAGCCTTATGAACCCTGGTTTTGGGTGGGCGGCATGGCCTTGGCTCCTCTATCTCCGTGCAGTTTTGTCCCCTTCTCAGCCCTAGTGTGATGTTTCTTCTTCCATCCCCGAGCTGCGGTCTGACTGGTTTCTTGCTGACAGTAACGCTAACGTATAATTTTGCAGGTGAAATTATCAGCGGGCCAGGGGTGATCTGTAGGCATAGCTGGGCAGAGGGATGGATGGAGGATCTCATTAGTCCTGATGGCACTTTGAATAGCTCTTGTCCCCTTGCGTTGACCTTGCAGCCTAGCCTAGGGCTGTTCTCGCTCTCCTAGCAGCCTTTCTTCCAGGTAGGAAAATCTTTAGACTTTGGGAGGTACATGTGACGGCAGAGTTAGGTTTGCAGCTGTCCTGGTTTTGGCTGGGATAGAGTTAATTTTCTTCATAGTAGCTAGCATAGTGCTGTGTTTTGGATTTAGTACCAGAAGAATGTTGATAACACACTGATGTTTT
>NW_009258782.1:179484-185386 GCF_000687185.1 Egretta garzetta | reverse complement strand
TTTCCCCAATGCTCTCCCCCATCCCACAGAGGGAGGGGGGGAGTGAGCGAGTGGCTGCGTGGTGCTTAGTTGCCAGCCGGGTTAAACCACAACAGCAGCACATGAATTTTCATCGCATTACGTGTCACAAGAAGGCAGTACGTGTGTCCTGAGCTGGGTAGGATGGATAACATCAGCCCGTGTGCTCAGCAGAGGCAGACAAGGGCACAGTTCTTGCCTGTTGGCTCCATAAACTGCTGCCGGGGCCCGGAGCACCCCCGCGCTACCCGCACCCATCTGTTTGCCCCAGGGTTTGCTGCTGCCTACTCCATCGCCTTTTCTTGGGCCATCAACTTTCCCTCCTGACCTTTTCCTCCTCAGTGTCTCCAGTGATCTGTCATCTTTGGAGCACATCTCGCAGAGCGTAGTTATGGCATCTTTCAGTGCTTTCTAGCTCCGGGTGATGGTTTTGTAGCAGGGGTGTGGGCGGTTCTGGCTGGAGGAACAACATGGATCACCACGTATCCAGTGGGACTGGGATGAGAAATCGGGGGCACAAAGGGCTCCTCTCCAGCAACCGTAAAACTCCTTTGTGCCTCTGTGGGTGGGAGCAACTGGTCTCTCCCTTTCAGAGTCCCTGTATGTGTCCGAGTACTTCTCCCAGAGCGCACAGAAGCTGTCCTTCTACAGCTGGTATGGGAACGCCAAGCTCTTCCACTTCCGCGTGCCAGAAGACACCGTGCTGCTTCGCTGGCTCCTGCAAGCATCCCGGGGGAAAGGACCTGAGTGCACCGACATGGAGATCACAGTGTACGTATGTCCCTGTGCCAGTGCCTGCCCACGTGGGCTTCCTGCCCTTCTCTTGTCCTCGCTGCTCGTGGCGGTGGCTGGTTGGCTGTAGGAGGCTGGGCATCCGTTCCCCAGTTGCAGCAGCCATAGTTTCTTAACGTACTAGCACTGAATCTGTGTTTAAACCTGTAGGAGCGTTTCGTGTTGACGTTACCAGTGGATCTGGGGCTGTCTATCAGACGTGGTGTCTAAGAGACACCTTAGAAACACTGGAGAGAGCTTCACAGCGAGGCTGGTGTTGCTGCTCATGAGCAAAGGTGTTCCCAGACCTTTCCGTGCCTGGCAGGATCCTGTGCATGGTATCAAAGGATGTGACAGGACTACAAGGGGCTTGAGAGGACCCCAACTGATTGGAGATGGACAAATTCCTTGGTACAGAGGAAACTGAAGAGAGTGGGGACGCTTTTTGTGAGGGGTGCAGGCTGTGTGTGGAGCAGAGATAGGAGAGGAATGCTGAGTCCTGCGGACACAAGAGCATGAGAAGATTGCAAACTCAACACTAGTGGAAGAAATGTCACTTAAAGCAGTACTTGAGTTGTTGGGGGTTTTGAGGTCAAAAACTGGCAGGTGGGGCAAGACTCTGAGCTGTGTCTTGGGCGGGTCCCAAGTTCCCTGAGCAGGTTGTACCCTTAGAGACACGGGGGTCTCAGGCACCCACTCCACAGAGGTCTCGGCAGCGACTTGGTTGCTCCAGAGCAGCCTGGAACAAATGATCTTCCTGCTTTCCGCTTCCCAGAAAGGTTTCCAATAATTCGGGGATGTGAGGGACAAGGCAGCGCCTAAACGATACCCTAAGAAATGGAGAGCAGCCCAGCTAAGCTCAAACAGGTTAATAACACATTGCCTGTCACCTTTGCTTGCTGGACCTGTTGTGTCCGTTGTTCTATTGCAGTGCCATCCAAAAGCAAGCAAATAAACGCCGGGTTGGCTGCCCAAATAAATATCTCATGTATTACTTAACTGCCTGCTTTTCTGCTCCTTTGAACGTTGGGCTGCTTATCTGGAAAGCAGAAGTGCTGGTGTACTGAAGTTGGTCACGTGGACCTTCCTTGCTAAGCATCTTTTTAGTCTGTCTGCCCGGCCTCCTAAAACAGAAAATAGGGAAGGTGCAAACCTTAGCCAGAAAACGAAAGCTCTTCGTTGACGATTTAGCCTATATGGGGAATTTGCTGATGGTTATATAAAAGGACTGGTCTTGCGGCTGGGGCTTAACCTTAGTAAGTGTCGTGGAAATTTGCTTTCAGGCTTGATGGAACCATGTAAATCCTTATCCTAATAAGCAGCCAAGTTAAACCAATCTCTAAATAAATCCCGGATAAGCTAATAGCAGCCAGTCCTCACCAGTCCACTTGAAAATGTGGGGTTTTTTTTTTCCAGCCTGCTCCTTCTCCAATCGCGGGCCAAGCTGGGTGTCCACTGACGAGTTTGTATCCCGGTTTATCTTCCCGGTGTCTTTACATCCCTCAGTTTATTCACCACCTGGTTTCTTTCACAGGCACTTTCGCTATGGAGCCCCTCCTGTCATTAATCCACTGGGCACTCGTTTTCCTGCAAACGCGACCGTCCGTCCTTCCTACAACATAAGCATCACCCTGAGCAGCGCTGTGCAAAACACCACCTTTGTGAACGTCACCACCCCGGCTGCCGGAGACTGGTTCATTGCTGCCCATCTCCCCGAGGCTGCTGGCAGGATTGAAGTGAAGGTGAGGGTCCTGGTGAGGGTCTCGGCCACCGTACGCTGCCCAGCGCGTCCTGCCACAGCTGACCCCTCTGCTCTCCCCTCCTGCAGGGTTTCTCCACTCCGTGCCCCTATATGTTCCAGGCAGATATGTTTGTGCTCAGACTCACTGATATGCCTGTTCTGGAGCCTGGCGTTGCCGTGCCGCAAACCATCGTCTCACCTGCTAAGCCGCTGCACGTCAAGTGAGTGAGAGCAGCGGATGGAAAAACCTGAGGCCGTGGCGGGGTGGGATTTCCCATGGGTGCTGCTTGGGGGAAGCTGCTGATGTTCCCACGTGGAGCTGGAGCTGGGCAGTCTCCGAGCCTGTTTGCCGAGCTCCCTGCAGCAGTGGTAGGGTTTGCATGGGGAGCTCACGGGTGCCCTTGTCCAACTCATCCCAGGTGGTCTTGGAGGTTCAGCTGCAGGAGTTTTAGTTCTTTGAGATGCTTCCCTTGGGAAGGATTTTCACAACGCCAGCCAGGGCAATCTTGTTCTTGCCACAAAGCCCCACGGTGAAGGCCGGCTTACTTGTGTTGAGAGTACAGGCTCTGCGAACTGCTGGTCCCTCCTCCTGCAGGGTCTTCGTTCCCAAGCACGCGGCGGGGATGCGGTTTGAGCTGCGAAGCTGCGTAACAAGTGAGCAGAAGGTGTGCGCCGTGCGGGTAGTGCTGGGCTCCGTCACGCTGCCCCAGTCCTTCCAGAGGATTGTCACCTGCACGGGGAATGGGAACTGCAGCCTGGCCCTGGACTCACCGCCCTGGGAGAAGTGGCTGCAGATCATGGTGGAGAGTCTGGGCGCTGCCAATGCCAGCGTGTCGGTGGAGATGCTGGCTTCTTTCACAGGTGGGCTTCTACTTTTTCTAGCCCTATGGGAAGGACCAGAGAGAACTTTGTCTGCTGTGCCTCTCTTGGGGCTTTGGGTTGTAGTGGCCTGCGTGCCCTGGCATGCTGGTTGCTGGGCATAACCCTGGAGGCTGAGACCTAGTTGTTACTCTGCGGTCAAAAGTGAAGGCTCCAGTGTTCCCCCAAGAGAGGTACTCCCTGGAGCTGCCTGTTTTGGAAACGCCTCAAAAGTTCAGGGTCTCTGAAGTAACGATGTTTTCCAAAGGCTGTTTGGGAAACAGTGGCTGGCTTAAAATCTGGTGGGGAGAATAGTTTTGGGTAGATGCAGCAGACTGTAATGATATGTTGACTGTCGATTGGCCGTAAGCAAGCTACAGATGGGAAACCATCTCACAGGGGTTTACTCGGGGTAATGTCTTGGGTTGTAGTGGGGGGATGTCAACATTTCAGGTGACACCTTGTGATTCAGGAGGTCACAAGGTCCTTGTGGCTGTAATAGGCACCTTTGTGTCCTCTTATTACGTGACCATAATCCCTGTTTGACTCTTGGAAGCTCACCAAGTAGGTACATTTTGCAAGTTTTCTTCTGCTGGGGGTTCTGCCATCCCCTCCTCAAAGCAGAGCCTTGGCCCATGGGTTGGAGGGCCTGGCACTGGCAGCCGAGGTGTTAGAGGGGAGCACTGGGAATCTCTGGGAGCAATGGGCAGGCTACAGCAGTGGGACCCCCAAGTGTCACATTCAGCTCCATCTGCCATGTCCCGATGGCTTGTCCCTGCAGCTACGTGGGCTTGGCTTCTCTCTTCTGCTCAGCCTTGTCTGCTCGCGTCTGGGGAACTGGTAGAGACTTCTATGCAGCCCGTGGCTACGGGACAGCTAAGTGCCGTGCCCTGCCACCGGCAAGTGAATGCTCCCAGGGTGCCTTAATGTGTTGCGTCCTGTGCGTTATCCCCTCTTCTCTTCCCACCTTCCCTGCAGCTGCAGGGTGCTTCCACCCACTGTACCACTGTCTGGCTTCCACCGGTGTCCCAGCCTGTGGACGCTAATGCTGGAGTTCCTCCTGCTGGAGTTCCTCCTGCAAAGATGGTGCCTTTCAGGGGCTGTAGCCCGTGCCGCAGTGCATGAACCAGCTGAAAAACCCCCAGTCTGCGCTATCATTTGGAGGTCTGGAGCTGCTGGGCCCCCACCTGGACGAGGTGCTAGTCCTGGCTGTGCTGATTCCTCTCCTTTTTTTTTTTTTTTTTTTTTTTTTTTTTTAACAGCTTGCAGACCAGGAAGTACCAGTTCATTCCTGAACTTCAGCAGCCTAAACCAGAGCCAAACTGGCCCCAGACCAGGCGGCGCAGGAGCAGCAGGGAGCTCCGTGCTGCCCACCAGAGAGGCTTCACGCAATGCGTCCAGCCAGAGGAGCTTCTGTCTGCAGAACCAGCCCGTCGTTCGTGAGGACCTAGATGTGGTCTCTGTGCGCTACAGGCTCTTGAATAGTCCCAGCGTGCCTGTGAACTCCCTCTCCCCAACCCTCCTCCTCCTCAACCTGAACACTGGCATGGACAGCGGGGGTTCCCTCGTGGTCAGTCTCCTGCTTAACAAGGTGCGGAGGCTGGTTGATGGGATTGTTCCCCCCTTGGTGGGACTTTGCCCCTGCTCCCAGGCTGGTTTGTCAGCCAGCTCCAGGGGCTGTAGGAACCGGTGGGACTATTTGTCTTTCTTCTTGTTGTCACAAAACACTCTGAGTCTGTTTTAGCCGCTTCCAGCGTGTCTCACCTGCCAGTTCCGATGCCACAACTTGCTGGCATGTGGTGGCGGTGACGCAGAGGAGACAAAATGGAAAGCAGCTGCAGTGCCATCTTCTCCATGGGAGCCTGGCGCCTTGCCACCAGGAAAGGAGACCGAGCAGGGAAACCCAGGGATATTCCTGCCCAAGTCACTGACTCCCAGGCTCCTTCAGTGACACCCCAAAATCAGCCCACCTGAAATCCTATGGAACTTCCTGAGGGCTGGAGCAGGGTTCAGCCCTGATGTCCTGCTGCCTCTGACTTCTGCCACCCTGTCCTCGTGCTGAAGCGATGTGCGAGTGTCCCAGCTTTGGGGCCGTTCCCCCCATGCGGTCCCCTGGAGGGCGGCTCTCTTGCCTTTCAGCCAGCACCTAACAGGGTGGCAGTGCAGGGTGCGGTGAACACGGATGGGTTTGCCCAGAAAAAGCCGCTGAATTGATGGCTGACCTTGATCCGCAGGATTTATTGTCACCTGCTGCTCCCGCGTAACTGCGGGCAGCGGGGGACATGAGTTGTGTGGCGGGGGGGTGGCATCGGGGCGCTCTGACGTGGGACACTGCTCTCTTTGCACAGACGTCCGTGGGCCTGGCCAATGCCACTGTGGTGGCCTGTGTGAGTGCTGCTTCACCGGTGCTGTCCCTCAACGCCACGCGGAACTGCAGCACAGGTATGAGAGCCACCGGCACCCGCTACCGGCTCAGCTACACCATCGCTTTTCGGCCTCGGGAACTGTTAACTG
>NW_009258782.1:174522-179425 GCF_000687185.1 Egretta garzetta | reverse complement strand
TCCCAGGAAAGCTGATTTTGGCACGAACCCTCCTGAAGTCTTCGTGCTGGCACATGCCCAGGGTGCTGGGGTGCAGGTGTCTAGTCTGGCACTGGGAGTTAGCCTCCACCAAAAGGAAGGTCTGGTTACCAGCCTTGTTGGCAGAAGGTTTGGGGATGGTCAAGGCATGCAAAGAAGCTAAGCTGGTGAGGCTGCACCTTGAATACTCTGTTCGGTTTTGGGCCCCTCACTACAAGAAAGACGTTGCATTGCTGGAGCATGTCCAGAGGAGAGCCACAAAGCTGGGGAGGGGTCTGGAGCACAAGGCTTACGAGGAGCGGCTGGGGGAGCTGGAGGTGTTTAGCCTGGAGAAGAGGAGGCTGAGGGGAGACCTTATCGCCCTCTACAACTGCCTGACAGGAGGGGGGAGCGAGGTGGGGGTCGGCCTCTTCTCCCTGGTAATGGGCGATAGGATGAGGGGGAATGGTCTGAAGTTGCGCCAGGGCAGGTTTAGGTTGGACATTAGGAAAAATTTCTTCACTGAAAGGGTTGTCAGGCTGTGGAATGGGCTGCCCAGGGAGGTGGTCGAGTCCCCATCCCTGGAGGTATTTAAAAGATGAGTAGATGAGGTGCTTAGGGACAGGGTTTAGTGGTGGGATGGCAGGGTTAGGTTAATGGTTGGACATGATGATCTTAAAGGTCTTTCCCAACCTAGACAATTCTATGATTCTATGGGCAACTAGTCAACCAAAGAGGCTGTTCCAGGTGCCCTGTGCTGTCTAGGCAGGAACCAAGAGCTGAGATGAAAGAAAAAACAAGGGTCTTGGGAGCAAGGATCCTCTCCATCCCCCTGGTACCTCCTGTGGATGGGAGCAAGGAACCACAGGAGGATCTGATTCCTGTGCAGTTGGTCTCAGCCTGGCATTGCTGTGGGCCCTTCTCCCCTAGTCTTGGCACATCACAGCACCCTATTTTCTTTAAGCTTTTTTCCAGGGCTACCCTCTGAGCGTGAGCACCTTCTCTGCAGAAGCAACGCTGATTGTCCTGTACCCCCAGACGGACGACTGGTTCCTCTCCCTGCAGCTCCTCTGCCCGAAGGGCCAGGGGTGAGTCTGGTGTCTCGTCCCACCTTGGGGCTGGTTCAGGGCACTCTGCCTCCGCACTCTGCTTGCCACGGGCTCTCGTCTTGCCTGGTAGCAATCAAACCGTGGCAGCAGAGGGGGAAGGAGGTGGGTGGCAATGCCAACTCGCTCTCTGGTGAGCACCCAAGCAGCTTGTCTGGTGCAGAGCTGGCACATCTCATGCAGATGGCAGAGCCTGCTTGGATGAGCTTGCCCTTCCCCAGGTGGATTTTGAGGTGACAAGTGGGTAAATGAAATTGTGGCTGTTACTCCTTCGAGGGGTCTGTGAGGTGCAGGAGTGTGGGCACAGCTGCCTGTCATTTGCCTTCCTGCTGGTTCCTTGCGTAAGAGGCTGAGCGTGCACTGGGGTCTGCTTGGGGGTCTGGGGTGAGCTGACACCCCCCTGCACATCAGTTTGGCAGCCCAAGTGGAGAGGGAGCCAACACTGCTCCTAGCTCTTGGGAGGGATGGAACAGATCCCAAAATAGCAGGGAGCTCGTGTGCATGAACGTGGCCTGACCCTCTGGAGCAGAGTGCTCCCTGGGCACAAGGCTGCCCCGAAGGACCGGGGTACCGAACGCAACCCGCTCTCCTTGCAGTGAATGTAATGCTGCGGAAGCCAAAGTGACCATCTTCGCATACCTCACCCCCTGCTTCAATGACTGTGGGCCGTACGGGCAGTGCAGCCTCCTGAGAAGACACGGCTACCTCTATGCTGGCTGCAGCTGCAAGGCTGGTGAGTGCATTTTCCTAGGAAGCTTTACCATGAGAACACGTTTTTCGGTGGTGGCCTGGCTCTGCCACGGCTGCTGGGTGTCGCAGTGCCTGCCTAAAGAGCCCTCGGCACCCATGGGGGCCTCTTTGGGAGCATCCTGACCAACCATCCTGAGGGGTGCTGGGTTCTGGGAAGCACAGGGTCCCCTGGGGCTTGGAGAGGTGCTTCTGAGCACCCCCAGAGAGATCAGGGTGCCGACAGGGCTGCCTGGAAACGCCTGCGTCGGAGCCTGTACCTGTCAGGGAGGTTTGTTATGTAGGGTCTTGATACAGGGTGCGATGAGGCCGGGCTGCGGTCCCTGCCCGTGTCTTGCCAGGGTGCTCTGTCTTCTGCCCAGAGACAGTGTCCTTAGACATGGAGGTGCCCCTGGAGGAGGAACATCTGTGTTGCCTGCTAATTATCTTAATGGGCTGAGAAGACTGGGTGGCAGCCAGTGGCATAGGGAAGATGATAGCTCTGCTGTGCTTGGGTGGGTACGTGTACCTGTTCTCAGCAGAAGGACGAAGCAAAATGTGGTTCACTGCTGCTTTGGCCCTGAGCCAGGACGTCCCTGCGGTCTGCTGCAGTGCTGATGATGGGTGAGGAACGAGATGGAGAACAGCATCCTAATTTCCCCGAGGGGTGCCAGGTTCTGGGAAGCATGGAACACCCCAAGGGAACTGGGAAATCAGGCTGAGGACAGCTTTGTGCTGAATCACTCGGAGCAAAATGCCCCATCTGCATATTCGTGACCCAGAAATAAGCTGGAGAGAGCAGCCTCCCTGGGCTCTGCCTGGCAGGGAGCCGGCAGGAGGGGCAGAGCTGCTGGTGTGGTTTCTAGTGGCACTGCAATGGGATGGATGCTACTTTTAACTCTGCCTGTTGACCGTGGAGTGCCTGCACGTAGCCAGGCTGCCCGGTGGCTGACCTCCTTTCCCCAAAAGAAGGGCATGGGTGTCCTAATCCGGAGTTCAAATAATAAAAAAAAAAAAAAAAAAAGAAAGAAAAAGGAGGAGAAAAAAAAAAAAAAGGCAGGTTTGTGTTTGTAGAAGACTGTCTTGGTTCAGTCCTTGGCATCCCATCAGCAGGCTGGGAACGTGGGAATTGACCCCCATGTCAAGCCTAGAGCGTGCACTGTCCTCTAGGAAGTTTTCACTCCCACCGGCCCCGCACAGACCTGGATGTCACCCCGGGCTGAGGCAGTGGCTCTGGTCACCCTGGAGAAGAGGGGTTGGAGGGGGATTGAATCGCAGCTTCTGCTGCCCATGGGGGCTACAGAGCTGGAGCCGGGCTCTTCTGGGGGAGCACCGGGAAAGGGCAAGAGGCCACAGACACAGGCTGCAGCAAGGAAACTTCCAGCTAAACCAGAGGTGACAAGTTTCCCCCCATTAGAGTTCACAGAATCATAGCATCGTTTAGGTGGGAAAAGCCCTTTAAGATCATCAAGCCCAACCGTTCCCCTAACCCTGCCATCCCACCACTAAACCATGTCCCTAAGCACCTCATCTACCCTTCTTCTAAATACCCCCAGGGATGGAGACTTGACCCCTTCCCTAGGCAGCCCCTTCCAATGCTTGGCAACCCTTTCAGTGAAAAAATTCTTCCTCACATCCAACCTAAATAAAATCATAGAATCATTTAGGTTGGAGAAGACCAAAAGTTGTTCAGCTTTGCACAGTATCCAGGTCCCCATCCTTGGAGATCTTTCAAACTCAGCTGGGCAAGGCCCAGAGCTGGCTCTGTAGTCTTCCCTGCTGTGACAGGAGGTAGGACAGGCGACCGATGGCTTCCTCAGTGTTGTGGATCATTCTCCACCCTGGTTCCTGGGATCTGTAGGGATCTTGCACCCAGCTTACACCATCATCTGAAGCATCCAAACTGCAAGCGCTTCATGTATCACCTGCAAGTAGCACATGTGTTGAGTTACTGTAGGGATGAAAAGTACCAGCCTGGACGTGCCCAGGCTGTGCACAGAATGGCCCCTGCTACGTGGGAACAACCTGGGGGGTGTCCTCAGAGCAGAGATGAGGCTCTGCTGGGGTTCCCCAAGACTTTCCACAGCAGGGCGTGCAATGAGTGACGAGACCATCCCGAGAACAGGAGTGCAAGCAGCTGGTGGAGCAAGGGAGAGGAAGCTGGGAGGTAGTCCTGGGGGGCGATCGCTTCTTCCGAGGAGTCCCAGGCTCCTGCTGCGGGAGGACGAGGCAGGGCACGCAAGACCAAAAAAAGCCTCTCTGCTCCGCAGGTTGGGGCGGGTGGAGCTGCACAGATGATACCAAGGCCCAGTCTGTCAGCGCACAGAACCTGGCCACCCTCCTGCTCACCCTGAGCAACCTCATGTTCCTGCCAGCAATAGCGGTTGCTGTTTATCGCTACTACCTGGTGGAGGCCTCCGTCTACACCTACACCATGTTCTTCTCCACGGTAGGGATTGCCTTTTGTCGGGTCCCCTGCCGGTTTCCCCTGAGCATCAGGGATGCTGCATTGGACTGAAGTCCTTGGTGGAGCAGGTCCATCTTGGAGCTCCGCGAAGAGCTTCTAGGATCATTGGACGAGCACCTCCCTGCACATGCCCTGCCCCTTCGGAGCTTGGCAGGAGCATTGTTTTCCCTGGGCTCTTCCACCACACTGCTCGTATTTGGGGGTGGGACCCCAGGGAACTGAGATGGGGTTGGAGCATTGCACACTTGAAAGGTGCTGTCCCAGGAGCTCTCAACTGCTGCTGGGAGGCTGCAGGCTGATGGCTGCTTGCCTCTGCTTTCCGCAATGCCCCGGTGGTTTGGTGGAGCTTGGCAGGAGCATTGTTTTCCCTGGGCTCTTCCACCACACTGCTCGTATTTGGGGGTGGGACCCCAGGGAACTGAGATGGGGTTGGAGCATTGCACACTTGAAAGGTGCTGTCCCAGGAGCTCTCAACTGCTGCTGGGAGGCTGCAGGCTGATGGCTGCTTGCCTCTGCTTTCCGCAATGCCCCGGTGGTTTGGTGGGGCTTCCCAGAGGCACTGCCAGGAGGGATTGTGGCTAACACAGGGCGGAGCCTCCCCCGCCCC
>NW_009258782.1:172520-173678 GCF_000687185.1 Egretta garzetta | reverse complement strand
GTGGTGTGGTGGGGCTTCCCAGAGCCACTGCCAGGAGGGATTGTGGCTACCACGGGCTGAGCCTTCCCCTGCCTCTGCTTCCCAGAAAGCTGCGTGCTGCTGCTGGATTCATGCTAGCCTTTGCTTTTTATCCCCGGCTCTAGTTCTACCACGCGTGTGACCAGCCAGGCATTGCGGTGATGTGCATCATGGACTACGACACACTACAGTACTGTGACTTCTTGGGCTCTGTGGTGTCCATCTGGGTGACGATCCTGTGCATGTCCCGGGTGAAGAAGATCCTGAAATACGTGAGTGTCAGGTAACCCCACGTGGCCAGGCCAGACCTGAGCCAGCTAAGCCACAGGTGTCCATGCTGAGCCCTCTCACGCCTCTGATTTAATGACACAGCCCAGCCTGGTGGCAAAGCCTGTTTGTCACCTAATGCCACCCTGACTTCTAAACCAGTGGGTTGTTTTGTCCCAGGGGTTTGGTTTGCTTGTAGGGACTGAGGTTTGTGGGGAAGGTTTGTGGGTCCTCTGGTTTCTCCTTCTGCAGGCGCTGCTCCTGCGCCCTGCTTGCATGCAGGGCTGGGTAGCCAGGAGGTGAGGTTCTCCCTGCCCCTGGCAGGCTGCCTGAGCTCTGCCAGCAGCCGAGCTGCTGAGGATGGTGGTGGTGTCTCATTCCCAGGTCCTTTTCGTCTTGGGGACCCTGTTAATTGCCATGTCCCTGCAGCTGGACCGCAGAGGGGTGTGGAACATGATGGGTCCCTGCCTCTTTGCCCTCATCATCATGATTGCAGCATGGGTAAGTACGGGCAGCCAGGCAGGACCTGCTGCCCTCAGCTCCCCTCTGGAGAATGATGGTGTTAGAGCAGACCCCAGGCTCCAGCCCATCCACAAGGAGAGCTTGATCTGCTTGAAATGCCTGGTGGAGGGAGGGCAGGGCAAGGGATTCGCCTTCCATCCCTCCAGCAGCTGAGAAATCCCCTGGTTTCGGGTCTCGGCGCAGCCCAGCTGCTGCAGCTCCAGCTGAGCGCATGCCTGCGGCTGGAGCGTTGCCCCAGAACAGTCGCTGTTGCCTGTGCCCTGGGCCGGAGCCGTGGCAGCCGTGCTGGGCTTTGGTGCCAGGGCTGGACAGGGACTCTTGCACACGAGGGGGGGGGCCAGGGAGGGGGGG
>NW_009258782.1:170476-172454 GCF_000687185.1 Egretta garzetta | reverse complement strand
TTTGGTGGCAGGGCAGGACAGGGACTCTTGCACACGAGAGATGGGCCCAGGGAGGGGGGAGGCTGAATTTCTCGGGGGCAGCAGGCACACACCTTCTGGCTGTGAGGTTGGCAGATGCTCCTGGGTCAGGCAGAGCTGCCCGAGCTTCTGCTTGGCTGCTTAACCCTTCCACGCTCTCCCACCGCCAGGTTTACCACGGAGTGAAGCGCAGACACTGCTACCCCTCCTCGTGGAAGCGCTGGGTTTTCTACCTCCTCCCAGGGATCACCTTGGCTTTCATTGCTATCTCAGTATATGCATTCATGGAAACCAATGAGAACTATTACTACACCCACAGCATCTGGCACGTGCTGGTGGCGTCCAGCGTTGCTTTCCTGCTTCCTCCTCGGGACAAGCATAAGAAACCCTGGGCCTGGTCACAGAAGCTCACTTGTCGCTATCAGATCTGCCAGAATGACCGTGAGGAGCTTTATGCTGTGACCTGAAAGCTGCTCGGCTCCTGGTGGCAGAGGCGGAGGGCTGGCCAGGTTGCTGGCCAGGTTGGTCGTTGTCTGGGCCGCCCCTCAATCGCACATCAGCTGTCCTCTTGCGTGCTCATTCACGGGCCGGGAGGGCACAGTAAGGACCAGGTTTAAAGATGAAGATGGTGGGCTTGTCTTGTTGAAGGCAAGTTTAAGGCCACCTCTGCTTTTCTGCTGGGATGGGGCAGACTCTTCATGGTTCTGGATCAAGGAATTAGCCTGTCCCCCACCTCCCCATGGCCCTGGGGGAAATTGCCAATCCTTCTGCTTAGCCCATGCTGAGCTGGAGCCAGGGCTTTGGCTGCTGGGCTCTTCCCTGTGCACCCTGTCCTAGCAGAGGCCTGGGGATGGGGGTTTCCCCTGCCGTCCTGCAATAGGCATTTGAACCCAAGGAAAGAATGGGTTTCTTCTGGTCTGGGGGGCAAATGCTGTTGCATGCCCTCGGTGCTGAGGGGGAGGGAGGGAGCTGATCTCAGCGTGTGCTGGGCCCTTGGCTGCCATCTCCACGGGGGTCTGGAGCCTCTCCCCATGAAACAGGCAGTGCTGCTCTTACCTAGTCCTGATTCAGGGGGCAGGGGGGACAAGAAGAAAGGCTGGGACTTGGGCCCTGGATTCAGGGTGAAAAAAAAACCCTTGTGGGGATGTGCAAGAAGCATCAGCACCATCTCACCCAGAGCTGTGAAACCCACAGCAGTGCAGGGTTTAGTCTAAGTCTAACTTTAGGCCCCTCTTAGTTCATTGGGAAAGAGCCAGGCTGCTGCACTGTCCCTTTCCTCTCTCAATGTTCAGGTATTCACCGTCTTCCTCCCTTTTGGGGGTTCGGCTCTGCCTGGCCAGTGTAAGTGGTCCAAGATTGTGTCCGAGCTGCGCACCCCCTGCTCCTCCAGCCTGCTGTGCCGGGGAGCCTGGATGTACTGCAGGGTCGCGGCTGATCTGGGGCCACCGGCAGGCTCCTGCCCCAGCCAGGAGCACCGCAGGGGGCTCCCCAGGTGGCTACGGGCCCCTTTGCAGCGTCTGTCTCACCTCAGCCTTACTCTAGGGCATGCAGGCATCAGAAAGCAAGGGCAGAAACTTGGCAACCAAGCAAGTTGTCTTTGCCCGTCCTTATTCTATAGATAAGGGCTCAACTACACCGTTCCTTGCTGGTTTATTCCGGCTGTGGTCGGTCTGGTGTGTGCTGCCGGGAACCCATGCACGGAGCCCCTGGGGTGGCTTTGGGGAGGAAAGAGCTTTTCATGAAGGATTTGCCTCCTAGTTTGTAGGAAACAGGGTTATTTCTTTGCTTTGAAAAGCACCCGGCGTTCTGCTCAGCTCTGCACTTTATCCCTCTCCCTCCTTTTCCTCTGCCAACTCGGACTTTTTAAGCAAGCGCAGGGCGAGCCAAGGGCTCTCGCCTGCACCCAGCGCCCGCATCCCCCGTTGTCCCCTGCCTTTCCTTTCGCTGCTGCCGCCTGCCA
>NW_009258782.1:170014-170392 GCF_000687185.1 Egretta garzetta | reverse complement strand
CCTTTTCCTTGGGGGGGGGGCTTCCACCCCGCGAAGCGGGAGCAGCTTTGGGGCGAGAAATCCCGCTAACGGGATCGTTTTATTTTTGTGTCCGGTCGTTGACGTTCTGCTTTTGCTTCCCCTCTGCCCCTCGAGTGTCGGCCCTGGCACAAGGCCTGGGGGAGGAGGGGGTTGGTGATTATTTTGGGTAAAATCTGAGCGAATTCTGGTGTCTTGGGGGGAAAAAAAAAGGTTTGTGGGTGGTTTGGGTTTCTTTTTTCTTTGCGGTTAATACCTGTGATTATTTTATACGGTAAATTTTAAAGCTTACAGTTTTATAATTTAATAAAGGTAACGGTATTCGAGGGCAAAAACGCGTGGCGGCTGGAGCGGGCGGCG
>NW_009258782.1:163495-169263 GCF_000687185.1 Egretta garzetta | reverse complement strand
GCAGTTCTACAGCGAGATCCTGGACGCCACGCTGACCATCACCGTCACCATGCGGACGCTGGACCTCATCGACGAGGCCTACGGCTTTGACTTCTACATCCTCAAGGTAAGGCCCCGGGGCCCGCGGGAGCCCCTGCGCAGCAGCCTCCTTGAGGCAGCTCCTGCCCCTACGCTGCCCGTGCTTGGGGGCGTGCAGGCATCTGCTGCTCGTAGCGTGTTGTGGTGGTTTCACCTTGGCTGGACGCCAGGGGGCCACCAAAGCCGCTCTATCCCTCCCCTGTAACTGGACAGAGGAGAGAAAAGTAAATCAAAAGGTTTGTGGGTCGAGGTAAGGATAGGGAGAGACCATTTTATCATTAATCCCACATTGTCTCTGCCGCTTCTTCGTCTTTGGGAGAGGACTCTTCCCGTGCTCACACGTGGGGTCCCTCTCACAGGAGACAGTCCTCTATGAACTTCTCCAACGTGAGTCCTTCCCATGGGCTACAGTTCTTCACGAACTGCTCCAGCGTGGGTTCATAATTTCCACAGGGTGCAGTCTCTCAGGAGCAGACTGCCCCAGAATTGGGTCCCCTGTGGGGTGACAAATTCTGCCAGCAAACCTGCTTCGGTGTGGGCTCCTCCCCCTATGGGTCCGCAATGCCTTGCCAGGAACCTGATCTGGCGCAGGCTTCCCACAGGGTCACAGCCTCCTCCCTTTGGGCAGCCACCCGCTCCGGCGTGGGGTCCTCCACGGACTACAGGTGGAGATCTGCTCCACCGTGGACCTCCATGGGCTGCAGGGGGACAGCCTGCCTCACCATGCTCTTCACCAAGGGCTGCAGGGGAATCTCTGCTCTGGTGCCTGGAGCACCTCCTGCCCCTCCTTCTTCACTGACCTTGGTGCCTGCAGGGCTAGTTTCTCTCGCATCCTCTTACTTCTCTTCTCTCTCTGGCTACTGAGACACAGCCGTGTTTTTTTTTTTTCCTTCTTAAATATGTTATCCCAGAGGTGCTTCCACCATCGCTGATTGGCTTGGCCTTGGCCAGCGGCAGACACAGGGAAAACTTCTAGCAGCTTCTCACAGAAGCCAACCCTGTAGCCCCCCCGCTACCAAGACCTTGCTACAGAAACCTAGTACACGTATTAGCACAGGTCTGAAGCTTCCAGCCTGCAGTACCCCCTTGATCGGAGCCCTGGGTATTAAAGATCAGAACTGTAATCAAATTAGCTCCAGAACAAACCTGAGGGGTCTTTCATCTTTAGTACTGTGTGTCCCGAGAGCCTCTGCAGCGTGCGGATAAACTGCTGGTGTTGTCTACGTGCTGTTAGACTTGCATGCGCACTCGCAGCTGGTCTCTTAGTGCAATTTAACAGCAGCCTTTATTTCTCCAGACTCCAAAAGCCGATATGTGCTCAAAGCTCGGGATGGATTTGAAGCGAACGATGCTGCTGCGACTTGCACGGCGGGATCCTAAACTGCATCCCGATGATCCGGCCAGAAGAGAGGCAATCTATAATAAGTACCAGGTGGGTGCCTGCCCTGTAGTTCCTGCCCTGGTGTCTGTGGTGATGCTTGCTGGTTGTCCGGACTGATAATGCTCTAATCGCCCTGTTGCAGCACAAACCAGTGTTAACTTTAGGGTTAAGGGTATGGGCAGAGAAGACCTAAACACTGTTTGTCAAGTTTTTCTTGCCTCTCTGTGGGCTGCTGATTTCTGTGCTGATTATTTAGGAAAACAAAAGCCTGTATTTTTGCTGTGATCGAGGTCAGTGAGGGTCTGCAATAAGCACTGGTAGGAGCCAGCACTGCCAACAGCAGCGAGAATTTGTACTGACGCTGCAGCGAGGAGCCCAGAGTGCCTTTGTGCAATTTAGTTTTGTGCAGCTGGTGACAGTTGCCAGCATGGAAACACCACCAGCATCCACGGTCTGTGGAGTTGTGCTGAGAAACAGCCGCAGAACTACACAAAGCTGAGGCACAGCAGCAGACACGACCGATCAGAGGAAGCAGGGCCCTTGCACAGGGAAAAGGAAAGAAGGGAAGTGAACTGGGGTTGTTAGAAATGAGGGAACAGTCCTTTAAGGTTTGTCCATAGTAACGTTCCTATTGGATCGCGTGTTTGTGTGAGTTGGGCGCAGAGAGGATTTGCACCTTAGTCACCTGGCAAGACTGTACCGCCTGCTCCTTGTTTTATCACAGGAATTTGTGATCCCAGAAGAGGAAGCTGAATGGGTCGGCTTGAGTTTAGAAGAAGCAATAGAAAAACAGAGGCTCCTAGAAAAAAAGGTGAGTTCCTGAGGCAGTGCTGAGCACTGAGGTGTCTTAGCTGCGTCAGGCTGCACATCCAGCTGATCCAAGCAGCCTGAGCACTCCTGAGCAGTAGAAGCAGTGCTCTGAAACTCCTGAGCAGCCCTGTGAGCCCAGTTAAACTTAGGTGCCCAAAATGTGGGGCTGAGTTAAAGCACATTGTAAAATCACATGGCCCAGTTAGGGGAGAGATATTTTTGAGGGGTGGCTCATAACTCCTGCCCCATTGTGTGAATGTTTTTGCCTTTGGTCGCCTTCTGCTGTGCTTGTGCTTTGGGACATGTGGGTACAAGCTCAGGGCTTGCTCAGTTTGTGAGACTGTCGCTGCAGCTTGCTTGTTAGAAGCAACAAAAAAAAAAAAAAAGAGGAGGGTTGCAGCAAAGAGCTGCTGGGGCAAAAGGGCTTCCTGGGGTGATGGGGTCCCTCGGTGACGTTTCCCCCAGACCTGTTGGCTCCCGTTGTGGCCACAGCGGGGATGGCAAGGTCGGGAGCACTGACTGCCTGAGGTGGCGCTGGGCACTGAACCCTGTGGGGTCCAGGTTCTTCAAGGAGTATGTTCACCCAACGTGCTTTGCTACAGCTCTGACTTAGGGCAACATGAGGAGGGAGGCAAGCGTTTTTAGAAAAAAAAAAAAGGGATCCCTGGCAGCTACTGATGATTCTGGAATGCAGGCAGAACTGGGAAAGCTGGTGAAGGTCCCACACAGGTGCCTGTCATCTTTGAGTCAAGGTTACAGAACTGAGCAGCAGCTGTGTCTGGAGGAGGAGGGTAGCAGGTTGTCTTGTTCAGCCTCTGGAAAAAACCCAGCCCATCTTCTCCGGTTTTAACTGTTAACACTCCCGTGGCACTGGCTCCCTGGGCTCTCCATTAGACTTCACCCCTTCCTGCTGCACAGGCTCACTCCTTTTAAGTGATTTATCCTCTGCTTTGTTTCAGGACCCTGTCCCACTCTTTAAGGTGTATGCTGAAGAGCTCGTCAGCCAACTGAAAGAAAAGGCACTGCAGAAGCAGTAGAAGGAAAGAAACCTTAGGAGCAAAAACCCCTGCTGCAGATCAAGCTGGGGGGGGTTCAGTGAGTCTTCTGTCTGAACCACGTTGTGTGGAAGAGGCCGCGTGAAGAGCGTGCCCAGGAGCACCTTGCAGTTATCAAAGTTTAGTGACAGCCTAAATTCAGTGAGGAACCATTCCTGTGGGCTGAGGAAAGAATTTCTGTCCTGTGGCCTCTGAAAGCGTTCTTGTAAGACTGACTTAATGTGGTGGTTCTGCCTGTACAGTAGTTGGCTGCTGTTGAGAGCTTGATCACGATACGAAATGAAATGTGCATTTTGGGAATATCAGTAAACTTTTTGCTGATACTTGTTGCTCATTAGTGTATTATAGCAGGGACTGTGAGACAGGGTGGTGTAAGGCAGATCAGTCCCCAGCCTTCTGCAGCAGAGAGGATTGTGCCCCAAAAGCAGGACCCCAAACCCCTGCCTCAGGTGGTGCCTGCCAGCAGGTGGGGCTGAGCTCCCCTGCCACAGTCACTGGCTGTGCAGCTCCCTCTAACCCCTTGGGTTCCAGCACTGTTCCTGTTTGAAGTTGGTGATTTTTACATCTTTTATTTTGTAAAATAAAGGCTGTTCAAGCCTTTACGCCTGTCTGGCAACTGCCCCCCCCTGCCACAGTCACTGGCTGTGCAGCTCCCTCTAACCCCTTGGGTTCCAGCACTGTTCCTGTTTGAAGTTGGTGATTTTTACATCTTTTATTTTGTAAAATAAAGGCTGTTCAAGCCTTTACGCCTGTCTGGCAACAAGGGACTGAAAAGCACTTACCAGAATTGCAGGCTAGTGAACAGCGCTGTGTGCTGCTGGTGTCGTCTGTAAGCTTCGTGGTCCTGCAGCAGGTTTCTGGCTGGCAAAAAAGCAGCCTCTCCTCCCTTTCCCATCAGCTCTGAGGTGAGGGACAAGCACAGAGCTTGCAGGATGGACCTCGTGTGAGCTGTATCTCTGGATTGTCCCCCCGGGAAGAGACTTTGCCTTAACCCTGCCTTGGGATGAGACACACTCCCCCTCTCTAGCCCGTAAGGGCAAGCGTATGGTCTCAGTTTCTGGGCCATGGGACCTGTTTATAAGAGAGAAGCAGCTTGTAGAGCTGTGTGTGGCTGGTGCCCTCTGCACTGGAATGGAGTAGGACCACAGGGGAGCAGAAATCCCCAGTGCCTTAACGTCTGCCTTAAAGATTTGGGAGAGAGGTGCTGCGGAGGGGGTTGCTAGGTAGGCACAGAGCCCCTGCAGGGCTGTGCTAGGCGGCTGAGGATGAGGGAGGTGGTTGAGGTGAACGTGACCTAAATGGTGGCATTTCAGGAAGACCAGACGGCTGCTTTTTGGGCCAGGGAATGGGTCGGAGCCCTGGCAAGGGGTATTTGAGCCCCCAGGTGAATGTGGCGCAGCTGTGCAGCCCCGGGCTGGTTGGTCAGGGGCTGCCAGACTGGGACTGTGCTGTCTCTGCGCGGGGGCAGGAGGCTCAGCACTGCGGGGGACAGGTTGGGTGGCAAAAGCTGGGATGTTTCCAGCCTGCCTGTATGTCTTGGCTCTGGCAAGTCCAAGTTCTCAAGAGCAAACTGGCACAGAAGGTCGCATTTGCCTAATTAATGATTTTGTAGCTAGGCCAGCACAATGACATCTGCTTATCTTCTCCCTCTTCTGCAACTGAGCTGAGTGGGAAGCTGCTGCCCAGCTCCTCAGGGACCCTGACACTCTGCCCTTGTTAGAGATAATTAGCTGGGACAAGCTCCTTGTTTGACAGCTCTGCTCATCATTAGGGCTAGCACGGCTCATGCATTTTAATGCAGCTTGGAGCAAAGCTCCAGACTGCAGCTCTGTCCTAGCCCCCCTCCGTGGCTTTACTGGAATGTGCCGGTGCGGGTCTGGCCTCTTGGGCCCGGTGCCGCTACAGCGGAGCGTGGCTGGCACCTGCCTGGATCCTGCTCCCAGCCCTGTGCAGCTCCCCGAGTGCCTCGCAGCTCCGCAGCGGTGAGGGGGCTGTTTGGGTTGGCTGAGTGGGCAGTTGCCAGCTCCTTCTCTGTACTGGGGGCTAGTAGGTTTCAGTTACATAAAATTATCTTCCAGTTGTGTGGTGCTGATCTTTCGGGGAGAGCTCTGGCTGTACGTCCTCCCAGGCTGCACTGCTGGTATTGCCTGTCCTTGAAGTTGATTCTGGTCTTCAGCGCTGCTCATCGTGCATGCCCATTCTGCAGGATCTGCTGCCTTGGGAAGGTTTGCTGGGTGCCGAGGGGTAGCGGGAGCTTTCGGCTGGACCTGGGGGAGAGCTCCTGTCCCGCTGAGGGTGGGGGGTGCTAATGGGGACACTGCAAGAGTGCAATAGGAGCTGCAGGAGCTTCTCCATGGGGGAAGCTACTGGGGATGTGGTTAATCCTGACTTCTGAGTTGGAGTCCTCCATTCTGTCATCCTGCCTTCGCTGTGAAACCCTCCCC
>NW_009258782.1:161922-163460 GCF_000687185.1 Egretta garzetta | reverse complement strand
AAATTAATCTCATGGAAATCTTCTCCTGACTTGAGGAAAGCTGGAAACTCTGCTTGTGGACCAGGGATGCTGCAGCTTCAGAGAAAGCAAAGTCTGTGTTTGCTCACCCTTCTGCTAGGCAGAGTAGCAAATGTCTCGAGGTGGGGAGGGAGCCCCTATCTGGCTTTCAGAGTAGTTTGGGAAACGATACCCCTGGCCAGGTTGCCTTGAGGAGGTGGAGGAATAGCTCAGGGCCCAGGGTTTGAGCTGTCCTGGTTTTATGCCTGTTCATCTGCAGCTCTGACACAAACCGAGAGCTTGATGCTGCTTGTATGGTGGTAGTAGTTGTTTTATCTGTCTAGGTGGGCTCAGTCTGGCAGATACCAGGTTCCTTTGCTGCCATAGCAAGGGGAATCAGAGGAGCTGGTTGTTTGCCATGGCAGCATGTTCCCAAGAAGCCACAGATGCCAGAAACCCATGGGTGCAAATTGGGTGCTGTCAGCTTGAGGCTGCAAATCCACCCTGGGACAGGGGAAGGGCCTGGCTGCCAAGCACAGCTCAGACCTGAGCATCACATTGGGCTTCAGCAAAGGTCACCAGGTGCCATCCGTGTCCAGCACCAGCCACCATGAGGATCCTGAGCACCGCTGCAGTGTGCACAGCAAATACCAACACACAGGCTGGGAGCAGAGACCCAGCGGCTTGCGAGGACGTGACAGCCAGCGACAAACTGCCAAGAGCCCTGCCCAGGGTCGCCTTGAATTTGGCAGCTTAAGATAAGGCTGGGGTAGCAGTGGAGACTGCTCAGAAGGGGAAACAGTGAAAAATGATCTCGGCAAGACAGCAACGAAAGGAAAAATCCCAAGGAGAACTGGCAGGCTGGTTTGTGCCAATCTGTCAGTGCAATTCCTGGGCAAGACGGCTGCTTAGCTGGCATCTTGACCACAGAATCACTTGGTTATTTTATTTTCCTACGCAGGGACTGCAGCCAGTGCTGGCAGGGCTTCTGACAGGGCAGGAAAATGGGGCTAGTTGTCCAAACCCAACCGTAACGTTTCTGCCTGAGGCTTTTACTCAAGCCTCAGGTTTCCTTGGCCATCACAGATAAGCACCGCTCAGCAGCACATCTGTGAGCACAAAAAAGGGAAGGGCTTGGGGTGTGCGTTGTGCTGGGGCTCCCATGGACTGTGAGGCCGTGAGCTCCTGAGAGCCACCCTGTGGAGTCGCAGCCAGGGAGGACACCTCAAAGGCTGCAGGTTGCAAGCATATCTCATGGTGACAGCCCCTCCCAGTGCCACCAGGGCCAGGTGGCCCAAGGCGGGGTGAAGTGGTCCCTCACCCACCCAAACAGTGCAGCCTGGTGAGGGGGTGACCCTCAGGTTTTGTCTGTTCGTGGTTCACATGGAGGCAGGGGGAATGGCTGTGGCAGATGGAACAAGAAGTGGACACAGCCACAAACTGGCAGGTTTGGATCGAAAATGAGGAGAACCTTCCCCTAGAGGGTGCTGCAGGGGGGGGCTGGTCAGCCGAGAGGGGGCATCTCCAGCCTTGGGGGTTTT
>NW_009258782.1:158582-161046 GCF_000687185.1 Egretta garzetta | reverse complement strand
AATGCTGCGGCGGGCTGTTGTGGCTGGGGGCGGTGCTGTGCTCAGCCCAGCAGCTTTGCTCTCGGCTTGGGTTTTGCTTCGTGGCATTTAGAGGTGATGGGGAAAAGCAGCAAACATCCACGTGGCTCTGTTGGTGAGTAACATTTGTGACAAGTCATTCTGCATTTTTGGGGTGAAGATGGAGCCGGGCTTGTCTCAGAGGGACGTAGGGAAGGGCAGGAGACCATGGACAGGGACAAGGGAAACACAGGTTGGACGCAAGGAAAAAATTCCCCAGGAGGGTGGTGCAGCCCTGGGACGGGGTCTGGAGAGGCGGTGGAGCCTCCATCCTTGGAGATTTTCGAAATGAGAGGGTGAGGTCCTGAGTGACAAAAATTCCCCAGGAGGGTGGTGCAGCCCTGGGATGGGGTCTGGAGAGGCGGTGGCACCTCCATCCTTGGAGATTTTCAAAATGAGAGGGTGAGGTCCTGAGTGATCTACTTGAGCTTTGCAGCCAGCCCTGGTGGGAGCAGGAGGTTGGACTGGAGACCTCCCGAGGTCCTCCCAACCTCACTTTCTCTGTAATGCAGTTTCTAGTAGCTACTCCACCTTGCAAAGCTCCCTGCAAACCAGGCATCAGCTTGAAGAGGACGTATCGGTAATGAACTGAAGAAGACCAGCTACCAAGTGCTGGCTGGAGGGGAAGGGCCCTGTTTGGGCAGGAGGAGAGGGAGTCTAATAGATCTGCTTCCTCCTCCAGGGTATGAATGGTCACCATCCTGCCCAAAGCTCCTTCCTGCAGCCTTGTGCTGTGCTCCCTCTTCTCCCATCCACCCAAGGAAGTATCTCGTGCACCAAGCCATCACTTCCAGGAGAAGTGGCTGAGGGCAGGGATGATGGCGTGGAGCTGCTGGCTGCCTGCTGGATCACCAGGAGCCCAGTGAAGTGGAGCAGCAGACAACAACCTGGCTCTGCCTGAGCATCCCTGGGGCTGCTGGCCTTGGGGACTGGCTGGCCGTGCCACTGGCCCAAAGCCACTGGCAGCTCTCCATGAGTAACTGCTGGGTTACCCGGTCCTGCTTGTCCTGGCCAGCCTCAGCCCTGCAGGGGACGAGGCAGGAGATGGCGTGGCCAGACATGTCACAGCAAACCCGGTGATCTGACGATCCCCTGCTCCACCGCACTGGGGCTCTGCTGCGGGCAGGACAGGAGATTTGGAGGGCGGCCAGGTGAGACCAGCTGGGGGCCAGACACAGGGTCCTGGCTGGAGAGGGACACTGGCAGATCTGTGGGGGAGCTCAGCTTTTGTGGTAAGGAAGCATAAAGAAAAAAAAAAAACCCTCATAAAATCTACATATGCCAATGCATTAATTGCCTGAAGCATCTACTCCTGACATGTTCCTGCCACAGTCTCTCCTACAGCCATGGGCTGAGCTGGACTGGGAGCACTGGGCTGGGGGTGCTGGGTGCACAGAGCACGGGTGGGTGTGTGGAGTTACCTTCATCCGCAGCTCCTGCTGCACATCACGGGCTCAGACCCTTGGCGGCAGGAGAAGTGGCTGGGGGGGGTTGAGGGGCAGCGGTGCCAGCTGAGGACCGGCCACCAGCACCTCTGCCTGGCTGGACTCTGCTGTTCCTGTGCATCTCCGTTGCACGCATTTACCAGGCTGCCATCGCCATGGTAACGCTGAAAATGGTGCTGTTTCAGGCCAGTTAGAGCACTCTGGCAAACGCAGAAAATGGCATTTCTGAGACAGGAGCAGGGCTTTGCTTGCAGGGCCTCCGGGGGGTACCTGGGGATGCGGCTGCTCGGAGAAGGTCCTCACAGGACCTGGTGTCCCCAGGGATGTGTGGGGTTGGAAGGTCATGGGAGGGAACATGTTCTACTTGAGCTTTGCAGCCAGCCCTGGTGGGAGCAGGAGGTTGGACTGGAGACCTCCAGAGGTCCTCCCAACCTCACTTTCTCTGTAATGCAGTTTCTAGTAGCTACTCCACCTTGCAAAGCTCCCTGCAAACCAGGCATCAGCTTGAAGAGGACGTATCAGTAATGAACTGAAGAAGACCAGCTACCAAGTGCTGGCTGGAGGGGAAGGGCCCTTTGGGCAGGGGAGGAGAGGGAGTCTAATAGATCTGCTTCCTCCTCCAGGGTATGAATGGTCAC
This sequence comes from Egretta garzetta, assembly GCF_000687185.1. Lineage (NCBI taxonomy): Eukaryota > Metazoa > Chordata > Aves > Pelecaniformes > Ardeidae > Egretta > Egretta garzetta. The sequence goes on along the minus strand of NW_009258782.1, from coordinate 158,906 downwards.
CATCCTGCCCAAAGCTCCTTCCTGCAGCCTTGTGCTGTGCTCCCTCTTCTCCCATCCACCCAAGGAAGTATCTCGTGCACCAAGCCATCACTTCCAGGAGAAGTGGCTGAGGGCAGGGATGATGGCGTGGAGCTGCTGGCTGCCTGCTGGATCACCAGGAGCCCAGTGAAGTGGAGCAGCAGACAACAACCTGGCTCTGCCTGAGCATCCCTGGGGCTGCTGGCCTTGGGGACTGGCTGGCCGTGCCACTGGCCCAAAGCCACTGGCAGCTCTCCATGAGTAACTGCTGGGTTACCCGGTCCTGCTTGTCCTGGCCAGCCTCAG
>NW_009258782.1:154650-157987 GCF_000687185.1 Egretta garzetta | reverse complement strand
GAAGTGGCGGGGGGGGGGTGAGGGGCAGCGGTGCCAGCTGAGGACCGGCCACCAGCACCTCTGCCTGGCTGGACTCTGCTGTTCCTGTGCATCTCCGTTGCACGCATTTACCAGGCTGCCATCGCCATGGTAACGCTGAAAATGGTGCTGTTTCAGGCCAGTTAGAGCACTCTGGCAAACGCAGAAAATGGCATTTCTGAGACAGGAGCAGGGCTTTGCTTGCAGGGCCTCCGGGGGGTACCTGGGGATGCGGCTGCTCGGAGAAGGTCCTCACAGGACCTGGTGTCCCCAGGGATGTGTGGGGTTGGAAGGTCATGGGAGGGAACATGTGGGATGGACGATGCTAGGGAAAAGGGGGCAGCCACAAAGTGGGCTTCTCAGGCAGCGCTCCTGGCATGGATGGGGCTGGGACCAGCAGAGCTCATCCCTGGGGCAACCTCAGGGTCCGAAGCAGCCCAGGGCCGGTACGAGGGATGGGGCAGGGATTTCGTGGAGCTGCACCTTCATCCCGCGTGTCAGAGCATCCAGCACCGTGCTGGTGCTTCCCAGCTATCGCTGGATTGACCATCCAGGTAAGAAGCACTCTATTCCTTTTTGTGAGGGCAGCTCGCTGTTGTACAGACAGGCTGGATTTTTCCCTGTGTGCCGAGGCTGAACTCGGCCTGCTGGCAGTCCTGTAAGATGCTTTTGCAGCTCCTCCCAGCCAGCCCTCATCTTCTCACCCTGATCAAGCAGGTATCATCAGCAAACCCAATCGCCTCCCTTTTCCCAGCCGCTGGAGGAGCGCCGGGCTGTGCGGAGAGCCCCGGGGGGCCGCCCTGCCCTTCGCGCTGCTGCAGAATGCCCACTTTGTGTTTTAACCAGGTATTTATTCACGTGGGGACTTGCCCACTCATTCCAAGGCATCTTAATTGCCTTGATATGGACTCCTCCTAAATGTGTCGTGAGAGCCAGGTGGACCTTCCTGGCTGAGTCTCACCAGCCCAGCAGGTTGTGGGGTGACTCTGCCCCGGCAGCCCATGGCTATCTGTGTGTCCGCTCATTTTATTCCTTAGGATGTTGTCCATTGACTTCGGAGGCTGGTCAAGGACCTGAGCTTGGTTAAATCCTTCCTCCAGAAAGCCATGGATGGATTCAGGAGGTTTCAAGTGACAGAAAGTCTTTACTCCTAACTTTAGGCTGCCTTGCTCCAACTCTGGGAATTGAGCCTTGTCAGGCTCTGGCTCCCAGAGCAAGGCTTTGCTGTGCCGGGTTTTTTCTCCTCTTTCTCACATCGTTACCTCTCAGTCTATTTGACATCGAGCTTCAAGCCTTGCTGCAACGCTTTTTTTCTCTAGAAATCATTAGCTGTGCCCTTTTCTTTTTGCACTGGTTTTAAAGCGTGAGACTGGAGCTGGGTGCCGGCACCAAAAATTGGGGAAAATCTCCTCAGATGCAGGTGCTGGGCTAGCAGGCGTCCACCCAGCCAGGCAGTCCTGGGATGCGCAGAGCTGGGACCTACCGAAGTGCAGAGGTGGGAAATGACCCATATACAGACCCACTTGTCCTGCTCAGCTCCCCTTTCCTCTGTGAATTCCATGCTCCTCTCACCTGTCACCAGTTTTTCCTTGTATTCTGCATGATACGCTGCAGAAAAAAGGAGAATTAAGGCCTTAGCAGGGCTCTGGGGAAGGCACTTTTGTTGGGGGGGCTGGTGGAGCAGCGCTCTGCAGTGGGGGGCAAGGCGGTGGGTCCCTTGCAGAGAGGCTGGGAGGTCCTGGATGGCAGGAGGGGGATGGCCATGGTGAGAGGAGGGGACGGAGGGCGATGAGACCCTGGCACGGGAGCTGGGGCGGTGGGCACAGCGCGGGGCACGTGTGGCTAAAGCCGTGATGGCGTGCGGCTAAAACCATGCGGGCTCTGGAGCCTGTAAGCCGGGGAGTTACCATGGGAACCGCCGGAGGATGCTCGGGAGGGCAGTGCCGCTCTGCCGGCACGCTTCCAGGTTCCACGGCCTTGGCGCCTGGGTCCCCAGGCAGAAGGCTCCTGTTGCTGGGAATGGGGTACCTGGGGTACCTGGAGAGGTACCGGCAGCAGAAAGAGAGCCATCTACGTCCAGTCAAGCCGCAAAGCGCTTCACAGAGAAGCTGCCTTTAAAATAGAGAAAGCACAAGCGGGTGAGCAACCCCAGGCAGGACCAGAGCCTGGTGGGACCTGCAGCTGGACGGCAGCGCCCGGGCTGTGCGGAGGCTCCCACCCAGGGTCCCATGTGCAGCTGGCCGGCGTCTTTGTTTAAGCCGAGCTTCCCAGCCCCCCCAAGCAGGCTGTTGACCCGAGCATGGGGGTGAGAGCCCGGCTCTCAGTGCCTCCCTTTACTTGCCCCCGGTCCCCAGATGGGCTGTTTGCCTGGCTGGCCTGGCACCGGGACCAGCTGCATCAGCAGCGGCTGCTCCGGGCACCAGCCAGCCCCTTTCCCCAGGCTGCTCCACTTCCCGGGAAGCCTTCGGTGAACGTGTCGCCACCAGCCCCTTGCACGCCCAAGAGGGCCGCATCGTGTGTGTCGCTCCCCTACGTCACTGCCGGCACCTCCGAAGCTGGGTCTCAGCCAAGTCATCTTGGTTTTCCAGGGAGAGTGCGTTTACTCAGGCACCCACAAAGTCTGTTTTCAGGAGCATCCCTGCTAACTCGCTGGCATGGCTGTCAGAGTTGGTGGCCTGCCCTTTCCTGGCTCACCCTGGAACGCATTAAAAAGAAAATCGTTATCGCGACTGCCAGGCTCCAGACCACCCTTCCTGGGAGCAGGCAGGGAGGGCTGTTTGGGGAGCAGCTGGTTCATCATCTCCCAGCTCCTTCAGAAGCCTTGGAGATGCCTCCTGGCTCCATGGCTCCTTGCTTGTCCCTCCTCAGCTGGTTTCACATTGTCATCTTTGGTCGCGCCTGTCTCCTCTGCACTCCCCAGCCCAGTTCTCTCACCACCAGCACTGAAGCAAAGAGCTTGGGCAGCATCTCCCAGTGCTCCTCCTGCAGCTGCCCCGATGGCCTCCTCCCCTGGAGCGCTGGGAGGAAGGAATGGGAAAATTACCTTGGCTTGCTTTCGCTTTCCCTCAAGCCCACCCTGCTGCCTGTGAGCTCTCAGTTTTCCCAGGATCTCTCCAGCCTTTAGATTCTCCCCAAGACCCTTTTTTTTTTCCCATTTTTCTGGAACTGCTGTTCGGTGCCAGCGATGACCAGTGGGGACAGAAGCACCCTGCGGGTCCCAGCTGGTGAGGCTGTTCTGGCTGCAGCATCCGTCCCTAGACCGTGAGGATGGGGATGGGGCCACGCTCCCACCTGCCTCTCACCCGCAGAACCCACCCGG
>NW_009258782.1:152566-154439 GCF_000687185.1 Egretta garzetta | reverse complement strand
CCGCCACCCGCTAACGGCAGCCGTGGGGAAGGAGGGCAGAGGCGATGGAGGACTGGTCAGCCCCATCCTCGCTCTCCGGATGAACCAGTGGGAAATCCCCACAGAAGGCAGAAGCGGTGGCCAGCAGCCTGGTGGCAAGAGCCCGCCACCAGCAGCCCCTCGCACCTGCATGGTGTCGCGCATCCCCACCCAGCGCCGCTCCTTGGAGGAGGAGGATGGTGAAGGCTGCACGATGGTGCAGGAAAGCCCCGGCATCGAGGCATTGTGCAGCGGGAGTGATGGGGAAAGGCTGGCCGGGGGAGGCAGCCGCTTTCTGCAACAGCCTTCAAAGAGTTTTCCTTAAGTGTTACTGCTCTTTAGGGCTTCCTTCTCCAAAAAAAGAAAAAAAAAAGGGGGAAAAAAGGCGACGAGGAAGAGCAATCTCTCGGTGCAGGATGAAAGCGGCCTGTCTTGACTATTTACCCAGCAATTATAAGTAAATCGGTGGTGCCTAACGGGGCCGGTTGCCATAGTGACGATGGGATGGAAGGACCAGCATTTGGTCCTGGCCGCAGCCAATCAGGCTGGGAAGCCCAAGCTGCAATATAAAGTAAAGATTCCCATCTTCCAGCCACACACTTGCCAAGAAAGGGAAATAGGTTCAAGAGTCGGGGGGAAAAAAAAGTGCTCCGGACGGCGGCAAGCAGGGCGGCTGCTCCCGTCATGGCGGACTGCGAACGCCCGGGCAGGTGAGAAATCCCAACTCTCCCCATCTCCCCGCTTATTGTTCTCCTGCGCCGCGGTCCCCTCCGCACTCCAAACACTATTGCTGTAAGCGTCTTTTGGTCAGGGAATGAAACTTCATACTTGGTGCAACCTCTTTCATTAACCGCTTGTCTTTCACATTTTACATAACTGAGTTTGTGGACATTAGAGTGACATCTTAATAAAGCAGGGCTGTAAACCTCAGTCACCTTTCCCAATGGCCACTAACAACTCAAGAGCATTGGTCCAGGACAACTACATTTTTATGTAGCCAGCAGTAAGAATACAGCTGTATGTCTGGCCTCAAATCTTACGCTTTCCAGGAAAAAAAAAAAAAAAAAAAAAAAAAAAAAAAAAAAAAAAAAAGAGGGGGGAAAAAAGAAAAAAAGGGGGAGATGGAGATAAAAAAAAAAAACGTGAGCGAGAAAGAGCGGCGCCTAAATTGCTCGTCGTCTCCCCATCTCATTACTCGCGACTTCTGAGGACGGGTATTTCCAAAGGCTGCTATGAAAGACTTGTGAATGGGGCCCCCCCCATATGAGATCAAAGCCCGAGGGCCGGGACGGCGGGGTGTGCCGGAGGAGGGGGCGAGCGGCGGCGGCGCCGCAGGATGGGGGGGGGGAGCCTTCCCCCCCTGCTGCCGCTGCCCTCCATGTTTCCCGGTGTCGCTGCTGCCGCTGCCTGACCCATCTTGCAATGGAGACTGGGGACGGCGGCCAGAGCCCAACGGCTGAAATCGAGACGAGCAAAGTCCACCGGCTCACAGTTCGGCAACTCTCCCAAAATTTGCGATTAATAAAGGAGCTTATTCCAGCCGGGACCTCTCTGGACACCTCGAATTGCAGATGAGCAGGCGGCTTCCCCATGGCTCGAGCCCACTCCTTGGGTCTCTTCCCTTCCCACGCCGCGGCATGGCGAGCCCAGCGGGCCACCAGCAGAAGGGCCGAGGACAAAGGCAGGAGGACAGAAGTTGTGCCACTTTCCCTTCCCGCTGCCTCCCTTCAAATACGGGCTGCTTTCTTCGGCTCAGTGACAAATTCGGCTCCGGGCAGCATTCCCACCATCGGCAGACAGGCGCCCCATGAGCGGCACGGAAAGCAAACTCACAGATGGTAAAATAGAGAGTCGT
>NW_009258782.1:140821-152505 GCF_000687185.1 Egretta garzetta | reverse complement strand
GTAGGGTTCAAAGAGACCTTCTATGTCAATTGTTATATTATTAGGTAAACTCTAAGAAGAAAATCTTTTAATCCACTGTGGCTAATCCAGTCCACTTTTGTTGGCCAGGACATATTCAGCATCAACAAAAGGCTCTGGCCGACGGACACCGGCATACATAATGTATTTATAACTGCGGGAGCCTGCTCGGCGGCAGAAAGAGCCACTGCTTGGGCCAGCGGCGGGGGCCGGGGCGGAGGATTTGCCTGACTTTTATCAGTTTTATTTTCATTTCAAAGAACCCAGCTGATATTTGCACTCTGCCGCTTACCAGGGGGAGCACAAAGAGGGCAGGGATGTTTCCCAGCACCGGCCAGCCCCGAAAACCCACTGGGACCCCACCAGGACCCTCACTCCTCGCCTCCCACCGGGGCTGGGCCGGGGTGGTGGTGGCAGAGAGGGCTGCAAGGGCAGGTTTGCCCCATGCCTGGTTTTGGGGTGATGGTTCCCATGGGAAGCTGGCAGCTGGGCACAGCTGGGGTGGCTCTCCCCGAAATGGCTGTCCTGGGCTGGCAGGGTCCCCTAGGATTTACCCTGGGAAGGTGCTTTTGTCCTGGGATGGGGGGAGTCACCTTCCCACAAGGACGTGGGATACAACTGACGTGAGGGAAGAGCTGCAAAGGGCCGGCACCGCAAGGCGGAGAGCGGCGCATGGGTAGACCTCATCCTCCAAACCCGGGGAAAGCAGAGACCAGAGCTGAGGAACCTGAAAAGCAAATAAAAACCAACGGCGGCGAAGAGCAGGTGGGATGTGAGCGCGGACCACGTGGCCACAGCCTGGCCGACGTGGGGTCTTCTGGCAGGAGGAGGTGGGAGCTGGTGGGACCAACCTGAGATGGGTCGAGGCGGCAGCTGTGAGCTGCCGGTTGTGGGTGCTGGTGGTGAGCAGGGGGCATTGGCCACCCAGCTCCTTCAGGTCATGGGCATTGCCCATCCTGAGCAATGGGCAGGTGCTGGAGCCCCCCAGGGCAGGGCTGGGTGGGGGCCTACGCCGGGTCCACAGCAGGACAGGAAGGGACGGACGGCCAGGCTGGGTCCACAGACTGAGCCAGTGATTGAAAATGGCTGTGAAATGCCTGGCTGGACGGGAACTGCTGGCCATGGGACAAGAACGGGACTGAGCAGCAGAGACCTCCACAGAGCAAAGGAAGCAGGGTCTCCAGCAGGGGTGAGCTCACTCAGGAGCTCATGGTTGTCCCAGGATGCCACTGAGGCAAAAACGTCCTTATTCCCACGGTGGGTAGCTCAGTGCCATCCAAGGCTAGTGGCTCAGATCCAGCCGTGAGGATCTTCACGGAGACACAGCAACAGAGGGACCAAAAGAGCTTGCTTGAAAGAGCCAAGAGGGCTCGGCCAGGGTTTGGTCCTCGTGACAAGGGACAGCAAAGGAGAGGAGCCCTCTCCTGAGGGAGGGGGGGTCACCACACCCCCAGATGCTCCCCAAGGTGGGCACAGGGTGTTCAGCCATGGGGTAGCACTAACGGGGCACTGATGGGCAGCACCAGTGTGAGTGGCCTGGGAAGCAGAAGAAATGGCCTCTGAGGGACACTGCGAGCCCTGGGTCAAGCTTTTCCACTTTCACTGCGCTCACAGGTGCTTGGGGTCACCAGAACTACAGTCTTCCTCAAAGGTGGTCAAAATGGCCCATGCTCAGAAGTTTCTGCAGGGAATGGATGCACATACAGAGTGCAAAGCCACGAGTCACCGGCCCTGGATGGTCCACCCCGAGACCCACCAAGGGAGCCAAGGGATGATGCTCTCCAAAAGGCTGGAGCATACTGGGGGCTGCTGGGGGGCCCCGGCTCGCTGAGCCTCGCTGTCCAACCCAACCCATTGCTCTAACCATTGCCAAGGCATCCCCAAAACTCCTGCTGCATCCAGAGGTCCACCCAGCGCAGGAGCTGCTGGGCCAGAGCGACACACAAGGAGCACAAACCACCCGTGAGACAGAGGGTGAGACTTCAGGCTAAATCACCCATTTCCATCAGGCAGAAGTTTAACATCGGGGGCTGGAGAGGTGCCAGGCTCCAGGCAGCTGTTGAATGTGAGACTGAGCCTGACTCGGAGATGTTCAGTGTTGGAGATCTGAAAATACCTCACCATTGGGAAGAGGGAGCCTTGGAGCTCCCCTGCAGGCACCTCTGCTCCACGTCCCACTGCAGGAGAAGGCTCAGGTGGGCTGGCATGGCTTGCAGCATGGGCTGGGCTGTCGTGGGATAGCTGCCCACAAGACAGTCATCTCCAGACACAGCCCATGGGTGCCCACCCCACCTCATGGTCCTGGGGGGGGTCAGAGAAGTGTGGGAACAATCCAAGTCCACATCAGCCTCTGTGAGACATGCTCTCCACAGCATGTCATTGGCACACTGGGGAAGCTGCTACCGCAGGAAGATGCTAAGTCCAAGGTCTGGCAAGATTTGGTGTTGTACATCCACCACAGCACGGTTTCTTGTGCTTTGGCCAACTGCAACTATAAAAGATCAGGACGAAACACAATACGAGGCCTGATTTGCTTTGTGCTTGCCAGCCGTGGGTTCTCCTGGGGTTGGTCACCACGCCAGCCAATACTTGCCTGTTGAAGGACTCTGGCAGAGGAGATGTGTTAATAAGAGAAGGCTCTGTCAGAGTGGAGAACACATCCTCTGGGAGAAGATCCAGAGAGCCTAGCACGCTGAGGACAGAAAAACCAAGGCTGTGGGGATGGGGCTGCTGCCTGCTCCCACCACGGTGGGGGAAGAGCTATGCAGGCTGAAGGACACGGCTGGCACAAGCACAAGTGGTGTGAAATGGCTGCAGAGGGGCAGGCTGGACACCAGAAGGTGGCTTCAGCCCTGCAGAGCAGGGGACAGCAGTGGCCTCCATGTCCTGATGGGGACAGGGGCTGAAGGGCTGGGAAGCAGCACTGCTTTATGGAAGATGGTCCAAGGTCTGGTGTCTGGAAGAGATGGGACATGGCAAAGCTTGAGACACCTGCCCAGCCTGATGCCTACGTCTCTGCCAAGTAGTTCTTGCTGTTTTCTTCCCAGGGAAGGAGAAGGCCATGGAATGGTCATGATCGCTGGCCCACGTCTCCCCCAGCTCCCAGTCGTCCTGTCCAGGTGAGGACTTGGCTCTGCTGTGGTTCACCTGCCCACCATGGCATGGGAAGGGGAGGGGATTTTAGGAGAGAGGCAGCCTAGGGTTTCACACCCAGGGAAGAGAGCTACCAAGTGGGGAGCATGAGTGGAAAGGGGCCACTGATGGTCCCAAAAGTGCTAGCAGAAGGGAATGGGGACTCTCATGGCTGACATCCAGCACCAGGGCAGGTTTGCCTTGGCTGTGGAGTACATCTTGGACACCTCCAGAGACACAGACCCCTCCACTTCTCCAAGTTTCCTCCCACAGTGGCTGATTTTGTGAGCAATTTTGCCGGTTCTGTGTCAGGACAACTCCAATGCTCTCCACATCTCGACAAGGGAAAGCCTTGAGATGAATCGACGCCAAGATGATCTCCTGGGCTGGGCTTGTGCTGGGGCAGCTAAAGCAGCAGAAGAGTTTGAAGAACTCTTCCATAAGAGCATGAATAAATGGCACTTGCGGAGCACCCCCAGCTCGTCAGCCGCAGCTCAGCGCAGCATCGGATCGCTAATGAGGAGCAGCAGAGCCTGCACCAGCCTGCCCACCCCCCCAGCCTCCTCCCACCGCCACAGCCCCCCCAACCCTGGCACACTCAGGTGTCCCCAGCTGATCTGCAGCTCTCCAGCCACGGCAGAGGCTCCTCCTCATCGCCTCTCTGTGCATTTTTGCTCTTCTCTGCAGAAGGAAGCAGGTAAATCCCAGGGTCACTGCTGGGATGGGTCCAGCATTTTGGCTCAGCTGGTGCCCAGCAGTGCAGAGCCTCTCCTGGTGCTGTGCCTAAGGCCTCACTCCCACTATGGAAGAGGAACCCTGCAGAGAAGCCTCCTTTCCCAGAAGTGGTGCAGCCCTCGGGCAGGTCACCGGGGTGGAGGGGACACAGCAGTGCGGGGATCTCACCCACCAGCTCAGCTGGGAGGGTTGGCCATCGCTGGGAAGATGGGTGCAGGACAGTTGCCTCAAGGGGGGAGATGGCAAAGGAAAGCAACTCCCACCCGGGGCTAGAGGTTTTGGAGGTGCTGCTGGGAAGCAGGAGGTTGGGAAAGGGGTGGTGGAGGACGGAGTCCCAGTAGGGGTAGGGAGAGACCCCAGGAGGGTCTGTGGCTGCGTTACCGGAGAGTTGGAAGAGCAGGTGGCTCCCAGAAGTGCCCTGCCAGGACTAGGTGTCCCCCAGCTGGGGCTGGCTTGTTCCCCCGGTCTGGAGCAGACCTGGTCCCTTGGTGCAGCACCTTGTGCCGCAGAATTGCCCAGCGAGGGCTCTGGCTGGCAGGCTGTGGCTTCCCCGGCGTGCAGCCGTCCTGCCTGCAGTGGGCAGCCACCAGGAGCCCGTTACCGGCAATTAGCTGCAAACGGCTTCCCAGCCTGGCTGCTGGCCTGCCGGAGCTCTTGGAGCCAAGGCTTCTCCATGGGACAGCATCTGGGGCTTCTAATGCCCTGTCTGAGAGGTATGGAGAAATAAGGGGTGAAAATGTCACGGGGCTTCCCTCAGCAGCACCTGGTGTGACGACAAAGATCCTTCGCCGCAGCCAAGGTCTGGCTGGGTTTTGGACCTGCCCACACCAGCCACAACCTCAGCTGCTGTTGTTGCTTTGTGGGCTGGGAGCTCTCCTGGAGAAGGACAACGGTGAGATGAGACCTGACCTGTACCTGTCAGGTGTGCGTGCAGGTAAAATGATTTCCAGAGCTCGTCCTGAGTGCACGAGTGTTTCTGAGATGGCCTCACAAGCCTCACCGTGCCCAGCGAAGCTGGCCATAAACCCATGGGCCACTAGGTGGACCCACAATAAACCAAAATTGTGTGATAAGAGAGCTCGTTGACCACCTTCCACGTCTCTGGGAAGAACCTTGTTAAAGCAGATGCACTGTCAGCGAGCCTCATCCCAGGAAAGAACTGAAAAAACAGCACCGTACATCCAACTGGCCCCCACCTGGTCACCAGATGTTGGCCAAAACGTGGTCACCAGACCTTGCTTATCACGGAACTGGTTGCCAGCTCCCTGGGAGAGCTGGCCCTCCAGGATGGATGAGCCAGGAGCGTGGGGACAAGCACTTGCTCCCCAAGCCGGACTGCTGATAGGGATCGTATCAAAACAGTCAGGCTGGAAGTCTGCAAGGCTGTAGGACAGACATCAAGGCATCGCTGAGCACTCAGCTTGCTTTCGCCAGCCAGGCTAGTGACCACATCTAAGCCTGAAGATCTCACCCAGTGTTGCAAAACTGATCTGCAAGAGCAGAGCAACTGATATTTCCAGCAGGACTCTTGACATCAGGCCTTCCCTTACGCCCTTGGCAGCCCAGCTGGTCGGGATCACAGGTGGCTGGATAAAGGAGATCCGCCTCTCCCACCAGGATCAAACAGGTTGCATTAGCACAGGCTGCTCCAGGGCAACCCTGCCAGCAGGGACCAGCTGTCTCAATGCAGCGGTCACCGATGTGAGCCACCAGCCGGAGCCCACGTTCTTGCCCAGGAACGGTGCCCACCACCTTGTCCTGGCTGACCACGGGGACACGGGAGCAGCAGCCACAAAGGGTGAGCGAGCGATGCCCTGGGGCAGGTGGGTGAGCCCTGGGTCTGCAGTGGGGCTTGGGGACCAGGGACAGGGATGTCCCCCCAGTGCCACTGCTCCCTCCTGCCTCGGCTCTGCAAGGTGGGACCATTTCTATAGTGATAACTGCTCCAGAGCCCCCACACTCAGGGAAGGGATGGTCCCAGCATGGCCTGGGGCAGAGCAGAGCCCGCACCAGACATCTCCATCTCATGGAGGGCCAAGATATGAAGTGTGTCCTTCAGGACCACAGGAGCAGGACCCCCTCCTGCAAGTGGGGACTGGAGGGTGTCCTCACCTGGCCCAGCTCCCCCGCAAGCATCTCCTGGGCAAGGTGATCCCAGTGGGGACAAGCTGACATCTCTTCTCTCTGCAGAGCGGCGCTGCTGGGACGTGCGTGGACGGCGTCCCACCCCCGGCCACCCGAGAGGAGCGGCGAGCCTGGTGGTCTGGAGCATGGAGAGGCAGGCATGCGGGGTGCAGGCCTGGGGCGGACCCCAAAGGTGGGTGCGGGAAGGCGCGTGGGGTGGGACATCGCCCAGGGGTGCCCACCTTCACCAGCCGGTGATGAAGAGCATTGGGCATCAGCAATGCTGGCCAAGTGTGTGTGTGTGTGTTGGCTTTTGGCAAAGAGGGTTGGTGAAAATTGGGGGAGTCACGGGGTCTCGGGTCTGGCAGGGGTCTGGCAAGCTCTTTGCTCTGCATGGGCAACTCTTCCCCAAAAGTGACACAGGGGCCAGGGGGAGGGCAGGGGGACACCAAGGTCCTGGTGTCAGCCCATGCGCATCTCTCCCGCGCCGTGGCCCAGGGTGGCAGCATCGGCTCCTTGCCTGAGCAGGGCTGGGGCACACGCTGCAGCCTCGCTACTCAGCAGGGACGGGCTCAGCAGCCGCCCACCGCCCGCTCCCACCCTGAGTGAGCTCCCAGAGGGAGCTATGTCCCTGCCCAGGTGATGTCAAGGTTTAAGGACTTGAATTTCAACCTTAAATCTCACTTGTAGCTTTAGTCCCATAGCTTTTGCCGCAGGTTTTGTGCAACCCCTAGAGCATCATTGGATGGTTCATCAATTACAGATGATTTTCTAGGAGCTCGCACCTACCCCAAGGTGTTGTCACTGTGCAAAGAGAAATAGCTGAGGGGTTATTGAGTGATCAGCCTCCCAAGGCATGGCATGAGCTTGTCTGTAATCCTTTGGGGGGGAAACACCAGGTTTAGGGGCTCTGTAATGTGGCAGGCGAAGGCGAAGCAGAGCTGGGGGAAGGAGGCTGATGCCAGGGCAGGCACAAGGGGAAACACCAAGCGGGGATGCTGCTGGGGCTGAAGGCAGAACGAGACCCTGGGGAGAACAGGCCAGGGTGCCGGGGACACTGCAGGGGCTCTGGGTAATGCACGGGGGCTTCCCTCTGCCGTACGGGCATCTGCGCCACCACGGGCAAACACTGGCAGCTGCAAAAACTGCTGCCCGAGCTGGCCCAGGCCCTCCTGCCCTTACGTTCCTGGAAGGAGGCCACCCTGGCCAGAGGGCTGGAATTTCTCTTATTTTTCACGTGAGCAGTAAATAACTTTGCCCCATCCACCCACCCTAGCCCTGTACCTGAGAGGGAGGAGGTCCAGGGACCCCCGACACACCCTAAGGATTTGCAAACAAGCACCCATGTGGGAATGGACTGGGAAACTGGGACGACTTTGCTGGAGAGGAAGGACCCGAGCACCCAGAGCAGCTGAGCCCCGGCATCCGTCCCATCAGCCTGGAACCGCAGGCTCAGGCATGGACTTTATAAAAGAGCAGCATTTGAGCAAAAAGGCGTAAGCTTGGTGGCCAGATCGTACTTCACCCTCTTTGCCCAGCACTGGAGACAAATCCAAGGCAAGCTGACAAATTTGGGTGCGTTTGCCTCTTCCGAGGTGGGGAATCCAAAGCCAGAGGTGCATCAGGCTGCCCACGGGGACTCGGAAAGCGGCTCCTGCTGCTCTGCAGATGCCGTGGGGGGCCGGCATTGCCAGGATGGAGAGATCTCTTTAGACCAATGCCTCCTGCAAGAAGGCGTGCTGTGAGAGTTCAAACCAGCATCACCCGCTTCAGCTCTCGCCCCCAGCTCCTGGCATGGCTGCCGGTGGGCATCCTCGCTGTCCATGCCAGGGGGTGCTCTGTCCCTCCCAGCCCAGTGGGGCAGGAGCTCCCAGTTCCACTTGCTCCACTTGCTCGTCCCCTCCATGGCAGTGCCGCTGGGCTGCGGGACCCTTGTCCCAGCCGGGCTCTTCGGGGTGCCCTCGGTGCCACAATTCCAGTACTTTTATCTTGACTGCTCATACATTTTCTTGCTCCTGCTCTGCAAGCGTCATCTTGCCAGCGGTCCAAGAGAGAGCTAGCAGCCTCCCCTTCCACCCCAAGATATTTTTTTCTGGGCAGCTCCTTCTGCCATCATTGCTCATGTAGCCAAACCCCAATTCCTGCCTCAGAAATGAGGGTGCTCCAGGCACGAGGCAGGGATGCGGTAGGCAGAGGGCCTCTCTGAGGGTGAGTTGCCTTTTGCTTCCGCCAGCGATCGGTGTAGGACCTCATGCTTCAGGTTATTTCTATTTGTCCTCCAGTTTCAAAAAGTTTTTTCCATAAAACTGAAATTCGGCACCACTTACGACCTTGCAGGGGCCTTTGAAATCACAGCCAAAGGTTGAACAGCACCATCTAGTGCACTTCATCCCGAAACTGCCCGCGCCGGAGGGACGCCGGCTCTCGCCCACGCACATCTCTGCCGTTAGAAGGGTACGCTGGATGCTAAGAGCCCACCAGCCATCAAACACCACCACCGGCTCACGCCCGCCTTCCTTTGGGGAAGCCGGTGAGTCACTGCAAAGAGGAGAATTAATTTGAGATGAATATTGTCAGCGCTGAAGCTGAACCGGGCACTCTCAGCCTCTGCAGAAGTGATGCTGGAAGGCTCGCGGCTCCCAAGCCGACCCGGCAGGGAACTGTCGGTGCTAGCGGAAAACCTCCCTTCGCAGCTCCGAGAGCTGGGAGCGCAGGGCTTGCAGGGAGGCTCTGCCAATCGCAACCGTTGCGTGCACCGTGTCGGGCTGCTTGCATACGGCCCCAGGCCCTTCAGGCCAAATGCTGAGAGCCAGCATTTGATGGCTCTTCCAGGCAGAAATGAATGCGTGCACCAGGAGCCAGGAAGCGTACGGCATCCCGGGCTTGCATGGGGACCAGCCTCGGCTGCAGGCTGACGCCAGATCTGCACCAAAACCCTGCTGGCATCCCAGCTGTGGCAGTTTTGGGAAGGTGTAAGGCAGGGCCACGCTACCAACTGATGAAGAAGGGAGAAATGATCCAGTTTGGTTCATTGGCTTCTACCCTTTGTTGAAAGACTTCGCAGGCTGATTTTCTGCCCCCCCACCCTGCGTAGCCAGAGATGCTCAGTTTGGTTTTTTGTCTGTCTGATGTCCATGGTAGCTTGGTCTCTGGAAGTACCTGATATGGGCTCCTGACAGAGCGCAGGGACCGGGCCCCTTGGCTTGGGTGAACTGAGATGTGAAAGACAGGGAGGGGGCTCCAGAGGGAGCCCATGGCTCTCCCAGCCCCGCTCGGCCCTGCTAGAGGACCAGAAGATGGCAAGGCACCAGGAGAGCTTGGCATCAGCCTGCGGGGAATTCGGCTCTTCCAGCCCACAAAGGGGCCGCTGCCTTGGCTGGACAGGGCAGCGCTGGCTCCGCTCTCGCAGGGCACCAGGATGGAGCGTGCAGGCAGCGGTGCTGTGCTGCTGGAAGGGACCCGCTGGCTGGGCTGGAGCTCAGTCCTCACCCCGGGCTGTGTCCCCTGAGCCGGGGAACGTGGCTGGGAGCTGGTGGGTGCAAGAGAAGCCCCCGGCGCTTCTCTGATGGCCCCAAGGAGCAGGATGCAGCCCCGGGGCACATCAGGCCCCCTGCATTTCAGCCACCTGCACCCCGGTGCACCCGAAATCTTCACCCCCACCCCCTCAATTCCACCCCCTTGCCACGGAGAAATCCGTCTCCGGTTTCTCAGGCAGACTCAGTGTGGGCCATGAAATCTTGCTGGGCCTTTCTCTGGGAGATGAAAAGCTCCCCAATGCCCGATCATCTCTCACCCATGAAGTTGCTTAAGCGCTGTAATCGAGGCACCTCTGGGGCTCCTTTGAACTACGCGAGGCGGCTTCGGTTCTCAGGCATCCTCCTGCAAAGGGGTCAGTTTTTAACTCTTCTCCACCGCCCCTCTAATTTCTCAGCAACCTTTCTGAAACGCGGATGCCGGTAGCACCCAGCCCCGTCCCGGCCAGGACGTCCCCCGTGGGGAGCCGGCTGCTCCCACCCTGTCCCTCCTGCCTCCCAAAATCCCTCCCGAGCCCGTCCCCGGCAGAGCATGGGTTTCCAGCAGCAGGGCCCTGCGCTCGGCGATGGGATCCTTTCACAGCTGCTCACATTCAACCACGTTTTATTCGCCCGGGACTCAGCTTATGAAGTTTTTCTACAGCTGTCTTGACCTCGTCCGTGTCTCCTGCCCCTCTCATTTCCCTGGCCCCGGCGTTTTTCTCAGCGGGGCTTTTTAATCTATTTCTAGACCATTGATGGAAATGCTGAATAGCGTTGGGCTTCCCATCCAAGCCCCGGACACCCACTGAGAGCGTTCCCATTCTGCAGGGATTCCCCATTGATGGCTGTCGGTTTGCCAGCTCCCAGTCCCTTTAAGGTGTCTCTCTTGATGTTGTATTGTGCTAATTTTTAATCAGAATACTATATGGATTAAGTCACATGCCTGAACAGAGTCCAGGTCTATTATTTCTATGCCATAACCTTTATCAGCCAAACTTGTAATCTCTTCAAAGGATGACATCAGAGTTTGACAAGAGCTATTTTCCAGAAACCAGGCTGATTGCATTAATTATATTCCCATCCTTTAATTCTCTACCAGCTGAATCCCACATCAGCTTTTCTAGTATTATGCCCGAGATCAGTGTCGCACTGCTCCATGTAAATCAGCTCCCAGCATCGTTCACATGAAAGAGCATGAGGAGCCGCACCGTCCTGCCGGGCTCAGCGCGGGGGCGGGAAGGGGAGTGCCGCTGCCCGGGGTGGACTTCTGCATGTTTCAGAAAGCTGGAAAAAAAAAATGTTGCACGTTTCAGAAAGCTGGAAAAAAAAAATGTTGTACGTTTCTGAAAGCGTTCCCTAAATGCACGGAAACCAGCACATGCAGTAGAATAACTGCATCAAAAACCAGAAACCATCCCTCTCGGAAATCTGAGTAGTTTCTGATTTTTAGAGGACTGTCTCAGGGCTTGCTTGCGCGTTCAGCTTTTGGGATGGTACCTAGGGGTCTGCCTGGCTCAGCCCCAGGGCTCCAACCCCATCATCGCTTTCCAGGGAAGAAGCAAGCTTTGCAATTCCCCATCGTGCTACTCTCATTCGGTCTCTGCATCTGGTAGCCTCCTCCTCCTCCTTGCAATGTCCCCCATGGCTCTGGGACAGCACTGCCGTCTCAGTGCCAGGGTATCCTGCCTGGCCAGAAGCTCCATCTCGGGGTAAGACCCCCTCCCCACCGCCTTTCTTGGGAGTCTCCATGTTGTTTGACCCATTTCGGTCCATACAGTGCCACCACCTCTTGGCGAGTCCCCTTATTTCTCCCCACCGCAGAACTGCCCCGCTCAGAGAAGCCGGGCACACGCTGCAGTTCCCAAACCAGCTCTGGTTGTTGGCAGAGGCAAGAGCCGCTGGGGGCCCAGCCACTGCATCCCTGGGCCCACTGGTGTGTGGCCTCCCCTGGGCAGAGATTGGCTGAAGACCTTGCCTTCGGGTCCCAGATGGAGCAGTAGAGGCCCAGGGTGGCTTTTTGAGGGTGGCTGTCCCTTCCCTGCTGAGCCAAGCCGGCTCCTCCACCAGGCCTCGGAGGTCTCCAAGGCGTGACCCCCTCCCGGGCTGCTCAGGAGCTCTGCCGGGCTCCTCTTGGCCGGAGCCCTGCAGCCGCGCAGCCCT
>NW_009258782.1:74411-139684 GCF_000687185.1 Egretta garzetta | reverse complement strand
GGCCTGGCCGTGGTCGCCGGCCGCTCCTGGGCTCGCTGGGCTCGTTTCACGATGCGCAGGTGGGTTGTGAGGACAGGCGCGACATAGGCAGTGGTTCTTGGTTCAGCTGGGCAGAGGGAACGGTGGGAAAACAGCCAAGCATCCCAAGGACGTGTTTGTTGGAGTGGGGTGAGCTTCGCGAGGGAGGCCGAGCTAAGTGTGCCTTCCCTGGTATATTTTCACATGCAGTTGAGTCAAGCCAGTGGAAGGAGTGATTTGTCGGGCGGCTGGTGCCTTGTGGTGCTGGGGGCTTTGAGGCTGATGCTGTTCTGTAAAACAAGACTTTTTCTACTGCCTTTAAATCGTGGAGTTACCTTGTTGAGCGGCGGAAGGCGCAGCCCGGGGATTGTCCTTGCCCTCCTTCCCCCACACCTCCCATCCTCCATATTGACTCGTTGCTCTTCTTTAAAAACAGTGTACTTGATCAGATTTCCTTCTCGAGATGGTTTTCTCATCTTCCTTTCATGACCTGAAATTTTCTCAGGCTCGTTGCGTGCAATGTTGTTAGCGTAAATGAACCTTTTCTCAATGGCCTGTCTATGAAAACCAGTGCCAGACCTGAGCTCCTGTGCTAACGTGCCCATTTGAAGCAAGAATGCAGTCCAGATGCCCAAAATACTGGGGTCAACGATGCATCTGGATTCCCCTAGAGCTAGACGAGGCGACGCAGCAGCGTTATTTCTAAAAGGCAGAGATTTGCGAGGAATGTGGCGCTGGTATGTCACTTGAGCGTACGAAAGCCACCTGTGTTTGATTAAGGTGCAGTCTTGCTTTCGGGACTCGCTGGATATTCTTTCAAAATATTCTTTCACAAGCTTTAGATTCCTGTTTGGGGATGAGAATTTGCTAGATGGGTAGCCAGATAAAAACATGCTGCCTTAGTATGACGTGGTGCGCGTGCTGTCCAGGTAGGCTGTGCAGAGGACTTAATGGCAGCGCAGAAGATGGCGTGGGTCCGGTGGCACCGCGCGGTACCTGCCTGTAGGTCTTTTGGATGTGGGGACTGCCAGACCCCAGGGTCCTGTAAAACCGCCAGTGCTGTGAAATTGGCCGCTGTTTCTAGCGTAGCGCCGGCCGTATCAGTGATGCCGAGTGCTGGCTGTAAAGTTTTGGGATCTTCTGTAACTTTCATTTTTAGAGGGTGCCTGGTTTGAGCCCAGTTCTGTGCTCCCTGAAGCCACTGAGAGCTTTGCCGTTGATTCTGCCCAAAAAGAGGCATTGATACAGCAATGGGGCAGAGCAAAATTAGTGGTTTGTGATCTTAGAGTGTTTATTTACAGTGATATTCACTGATTTTTTTTCTCATCTGTTTCAGCCAAACAAACTCGTTCACCTTGGAGCTACAAATATTGGTGATTTGAGATTTGAGCTCATTCCCCACTGTTCCTGCGCAAGCAAGGACCAGAAAAATGAATATCCAGGGGAAAGGCTTCCCCTTGGACCTTGGAGGAAGCTTCACTGAAGATGCTCCGAGGCCACCGGTTCCTGGTGAGGAGGGGGAACTCGTGTCCACGGATCCGAGGCCAGTTAGCCACGGTTTCTACTCCGGTAAAAGCGATGTGGTTAGAAATGAGACGTCCACGGCAACGCCGAGGCGCTCTGATTTGGATTTGGGGTACGAGCCCGAGGGGAGTGCTTCGCCAACTCCACCCTACCTGAAGTGGGCCGAGTCGCTGCACTCCTTGCTGGATGATCAAGACGGTATCAACCTCTTCAGGACTTTCCTGAAACAGGAGGACTGCGCGGATCTGCTGGACTTCTGGTTCGCCTGCAGTGGCTTCAGGAAGCTGGAGCCGTGCACGTCTAATGAGGAAAAAAGACTCAAGCTGGCAAAAGCCATTTACAAAAAATACATCCTCGACAACAATGGCATTGTGTCCCGGCAGATCAAACCGGCCACAAAAAGCTTCATCAAAGACTGCGTCATGAAACTGCAGATTGACCCCGACATGTTTGACCAGGCCCAAACAGAGATTCAGTGCATGATAGAAGACAATACCTACCCTTTGTTCCTTAAGTCGGATATTTATTTGGAATACACGAGGACAGGTGGGGAAAGTCCAAAAATTTATAGCGATCCGAGCTCGGGGTCTGGGACAGGTAAAGGGCTCCCCGGTTATCTGCCAACTCTGAATGAGGACGAGGAGTGGAAATGTGACCAAGAGGCCGAGCCTGAGGCCAGCAGGGACTCGGCACCTTCCAGCAGGCTCACGCAGAAGCTGCTCCTGGAGACAGCCACCCAGCGCGCCGCCTCGGCTCGGCGCTACAGCGAGGGGAGGGAGTTCAGGTAGGCGAGCGCCGGGGCAGCGTCCCTTCTGGGGGGTGCCTCCAGGGAATGGACCAGGGAGCCGCCACGGGGGCGGGGATGATGGAAAGCCTTGGAGGACCTTGGGTGGTGGGGAGCACCCGCATCGGTACGGGATGGTGTCGTGCGGGCGCTTTGGTGGAATGCAAGGCTCTATTTGAAAGCAGTCGCGGGTTGTTTTAAGGGTGTCTTCGGCCGTTCCTGTCTGAGTGCCCCAAATCATCCCGGCAGCACGTTCCTTACCCAGGGAAACTGCTGCTGGACGTGGTCTGGAGGCAGCTAGGGCTTGGTGGGCAGTGCAGAGCTGCGGGCAGTGCTCGTACGTAGGCAGGGAGTCGAGCGAGCTGCAGTTTCAGGCTGGCCATAGCCTGCACCGGCAGCAGGTCACTGTTCAGTTACAGGAACGCAGACGAGTACAGCTCACGGTAGAACTTCTTGTAAATACACCAGGAAATTGTTGCGATGAGCCAGAACTGGAGGTTGCAGGAAGCTTGCCGGAGATACCCTCACCTCTGTCATGTTTATATGGGTCAATCGGGGATCACAGAGCTCCCTGAAAACAGCGCTGCTTTGCACACCAGCTTCCCAGCACCAAATTCTAGCGGTGTCAAAGTCAGAATCACTGAATCCAGTTAAAACCGTTCCCTGCTGCAGCTTTTCCCTTCATCAAAGTAATTGCTGTTTTGTTGGTTTTTTTTTTTTTAACTGGAGGAGTTGCACAGTTTTGCAGCCTGTTTTTTTTCTGGGTCCCCCACCCACTTCCAGCCAACATGGATTTTGAAACTTGCTGAGAGCTCAGTTAAAATTCCAGACAATTAACTTAGCAGGGAGCTCTCTGGGATCAATAAGCGTGTGTGTGTCTAACCCTTGCTGAATCAACAGAACCCGGCCAGAACACATTCCTACTTTTTTCTTTTTTTTTTTTTTTTAAATAAAATCTCCTTGTTTTAAGACCTGCTTAGGCTAAAATCTGACGCTTTGTGAAGATTACGAAATGAAGTAGCTGAACTGTCCTCTTCAAAGCCGTCTGCCTTATGAAAAGCATTTCTGTGTTTAATCTCCCTCGGCCGTCCCTTTAGGCTGGCAGCTGGAAACGCATCCCGCCCCGCGCAAGGTCTCGGCGCCTTTCAGCTGGCAAAATGTTTTCGGTGTGATTCTTTTTTTCTTCTAGATTTTGAGGAGGGGATGTTGCATGTGAAACTTGGGGAGTGGAGGGGGGGGAAAAAGGGAATTCGTGTGGACTCCCGCTGTTTTAATCAGGAGTCGGAAAAACAAAATCCCAGAGTCCTGGGACTCTCCCGTGGAGTTAATAAAAACCTTGAATGTTTCTTGAAGTGCGTTTTCACTGAGCAGTCAGGTACTCACCGTAAGTGAAGGATTAGAAAAGTCTACGATTTAAGTAACTATTTAAGTGATAATGGCTTTAAGGTTGAAAATAACTTATTTTTGAGGTTCAGCTGTGTTTAGTTTCCTTACTAGAGCAGGTAGCAAAAACCTGCGTGCAACCCTGCGCTTCTCAGCTCCGGCTTCAGAAACAGATGCACTTCCCCCGTTACCTGAATATATCCGTGCCAGATTTGAAAACGGTTTAAGAAATGTGCTGTGAAATAGAAGCGTTGGGGAGTAGGGTTCCTCGGTCTTGGGTGTTTTCATACCAGATTGGAACAACATGAAATAAATCTTTACCTGGGGGATGGAGGTCAGAAAAAAATGCGTTACTATTAATTTATAGTGTCCGACAGCCTGTCATTGTGGCTGGGGGCGGTCCGTTGACCTGTCGGGTAGGGAGGCACAGAAACATTTGCCGTTCTCACCAGTGCAGGAGCCATTTCTCAGCCTGAAGTAACTGAAGAGAAGTGATTTATTTTAATTTTGAAATGTTGATATGTCAGCTCTAGTAGCATCCGGAGCATCGCGATGGAAGATGCTGCTGAACTGCTTTGTCTCTGTAGTTTTTTATTCTAAAAAAATCTGCTGAGATACTAATTTATGAGGTGATTGTTCCTCTTTGTGCAAGACTTTGTGGTTGAATTAACTTACTTCCCGGATGTTGTATAGCAATAACTCTCTTGAATAGGTTGGTTTTTAAACTGTAGTATCTTTATCCTGCAGACCTTTTTGTTCATTTACTTTCTCACCTGAGTAAGAGCACTGGAAGCCAGCAGAGCTGCTTGCGGCAAGAAGCGATAACTGCGTGCAGCATTTGAAAGGCTGGATCCCAATTTATTGTGAAAATTTCCACAAACCTTTTTTTTGTGTGTGTGTGTATGTGTGGAAGAATTTCTCGTTTCTGTTCTCGAGGGAATGTTGAAATAAGCTGTTTTGCATTATATCTGAGGGCCTGTTTAATCTTCCCAAGACTGAACTTCTATTCCTTGGCTTCCATGGAAACCCTAAATAAAGAGGAATCTGAGCAAATGCAGTAGAAGTATTTCTCTCTTAGCAAATGAGCATCTTGAATCGGCTCCAAATTTTTTGCAGCAGAAAGTTCATAAATCTTGACGCAGTAGCTCTGCTCTCAGGAGAGCAAACGTAAAAAATTCCTCAAATGGCAGACAACCCGTTATTAGCGTTGGGTATTTTGAAGGTGTGCAAATGTGCGTGCATATGTGAGAATATCCCGAAGCCAAAAGCATCGCCGTTACCCACTGTGTTTTTGTATGCGTAGGAAAAGGCCAATAGTCATTATAGTTAGGCTCCTGCAAATTAATTGGACATTGGTTATGGATCAGTGAACTTCAAAGAGGGTAACCCCCGAAGATCTCGGGCATTAACTCGCAGCTTCCGAAAGTGACACTAACGTGGTTGTGAGGGCGGCTAAATCGTTCATTAACCTTCTTCTGACACGCCGGGACAGCGTTCCTCAGATCCGAAAAGCAGAAATTAAACCTGTGCCTGAGAACCGCCCTGCAGCCTGGGTTTTGAGCGCTCCAGGAAGACGTGCACGTCTTAAAAAGCTGGAAATTTGGTGTTTGGTGGTGAGAGGTTGCAGTTGTGTCCTTTGTTGGGGTGGGTTTCTTCTGCCATCTCTTTAGCTTTGCATCAGAAGGGGGTTCCCCTCCCACTCCCAAAGCACTGGGGAGCAGCGCTCGCAGCCGTTGCCTTTGCTCTCTTCCCGTGGTGGAAAGCGTAATGGTGTTACGTGTGAGCAGCTCTGCTTTCGTCCCTTCTGAAAGACAAGCAAGCTGGAAGATGTAGGTTGGTTCTGCCAGGTGTTTTGGGTTTTGACCCATGTCATGAAATGCACAATGTGTTGAAAAGGAGACCTGGAGGATGGTGGTGAGAGGACGTATGTGAGGTCTCCAGTTGTTGGACATCTGGGAATATTGTGGTGGAGCTGATAGGCATGGATGGAGAAATATCCCAAAGGGGGCTTTGATATATGTGTGGCTTGGGTTTTTTTTTAAAGGAAGCGGGCTACATCATGTAAGCTTTAATTTCCAGAGTGCTGAGCTGGCTTAGCTCACGTGGCATTTCACAAGTGTTGGTGGTTCAAATGAAAAGGATGGGTGATGCAGTTCTCCACCAGGGCTGGTAGAAACCACCAGGAGAGTCCTCACACTTGGTGCCCATGTACTGGCAGCCTCCCTGGACACACATGAGAGCAGGTCTCCCCGAAACATACAGCCAGCACTTCTTCATAACAGGGTATGCAGAGAAAGTAAGTGGAGAAACAACTGAAGGAGCTTTTTAGAGAGATGTGACAACCTGTGGTCTGAGGCGGTGCCATGATGAACTGTAACGTGGAGAGGAACAGCATAGGCTGGTTTGGGGAAGGTGCGGGATCTCTCCATTGCTTAGGTAGCATCAAGGGTCCAGCGGTCAGAAGCTGGGCCTGCATCATGAAGAAGGTAAAATTTAGCTGGCAGATCTAATTTTGAGGTTTGCTGCTTCGTTCATAATTAAATATTAAATTGCACACTTCTGACTCAAGACTGTGTGGTGAAGGCATCTGTATTAACTGCACCAAACACGGGGAGAACTGGGGGTGCAAAATCACAAATGCTGATGCAGGAGCGGTCTGTGGTTAAAAAGTTCAAGGTGTGGGTTACTGTTTTACCGATGCTGCTTTTAACTGGAGAGGCAGCATGTGCATCTTGGACTACTGGAGCTTCATGAGAAGTTGGTTGCTGGAAAAAAGCAGCTACTGAATGTTGTATGTAAACATGGGAGGAAAAGTTTTGGACTCTTGGCTTGACTTAGCTGGAATTAAAATTGCTGGGCCCATTACACCACTTGTAATCGATAAAAACCTATCTGGAGTCTGTGGCCATTTCCAAATGTAAAGAAAATAAGTTCTAGAAGAATAGTTTTGGTTCTGCATTGCTCTTGAGAGAAGTTTGTGAGTCTTAACGGGGAGGTGGGGTCTGACGCTGATAGCACTCAGTGGTAATTTAGCGACTGGAGCGCTGTAAGATATACAAGACAAAGACTGATGGTGCTTTTACACAGAAGTTACGCCAGCTTTTTTAAATACGTTGTTAAGCTGATGAAACGTCTGCGTGGAAATGCTTATATTAACAGTGTGAAGTATTTATACTGGCAGTTGCCAAGTTTTAAAATGGATTTTATTTGAAGAAGAATGCCTTTTGTGCCCATAGCTTTGCCTCTACACAAATCAAGATGAAGAAGTGGTGTATTTGTTGTTTGGTTATGGATCAGTGCTTTGGCTTCTTTTTAAAGACAGGTAGTTAAGCTTTTAACACTCTCTTTTGATAAATGAATAGCGTTTTCTCCCTTCCTCCAGCAAACAGCTACCTTATTTTGTTGTGATTGAGTTTTACTTGAGTTACTCCCTCTTTTTGGTGCTGGGGAGGTTCAGATTGGACATGGAGCCGGGGGGGAATTCTTCATGAGGAGCACGATGCAGCCCAGAAATGGGTCACCAGAGAGGAGGAGATCTCCATCCTTGGAGGGCTTCACAGCCGGGTTAGACAGAGCCGTGGCCCGTCTGGTCCGGTGTTGGCGGTGGTCCTACCCTTATGCGCACTTACAATGATGGCACAAGTCATGAGATATTGTGTTTTGAGAACCGGGCTGGAAGTCGGGCTGTTTTGGGTTCTGCCCCGTTTCAGAAAGAATTGGGTACTAAAATGCTGAATGGGAGCTGAGCCGATCCCAGGTCTCTGAGAACTGCACCTAGGAGGTGGGCCACGGAGTGGGTACACCTTGGTTTTGATCTGCCATTCAACTTCAACTTGGCTTTATGTTTTAAGAGTTTCTTTGTTGTCGCTACAATGGACTAATCCCTTGAATAATTAGTTACCATTGGACGTTTTAAAAATGACTGCCTCTTGGATGTTTTCCTTTAATAGTCTGTTAGATCCTGGATTTATTAACTACTGAGACAGACTGTGAAATCCTGTTACACCAGGCTTTCTTGGTGGAAAAGGGACTGAGAAGGTTGTGGGGGTGCTGGGGGAACACACGCTGGCCTCGTGTGAAGGTAGAGCTGTTGACTTCCCCACCTTCCCAAGCTGTACAAGAAGCCCTCCCTGCCGGCTGGGCCGGGTCGCTGCCTGCCAGAGCATGCTGTGGTCCTGGGTCATCCTTAGGTTTGGGCCTTCAGAAGGTGCTCCAAAAAGTTACAGCACTCTAAAATAAATCACGGACCTGATGTTATTAGAATCGGTGAAGAAATCCGGTTTTGGAAGTGGCTCTGTGTGTAGCGCAAAAAATTGTTGAGTTTAAAAAAAACTCAGAGGTGCTGGTATCCTAAATCAGTTCCTGGAAATATCATTGGATTATTAGGCTCATCCTTAAATCCATTAAGCAAATTACAGTTAATCAGTCAAATAAAAGAAGAAAGATCTTTTGCAAGGCCCTGTCTTTGAGCCACATGCAGAAGCTGTAGTAATATTTTAATTTTCCGACTGTCACTGAATGTATTCAATCACTTCACTTCCTTATGTGGAGGATTTGAAATTAGAAACTGAGGTTAATTATCTGCATTAAATGAAATATGTGAAGCCCACAAAAGCAAAAACCTCCACGATTTGGTATGGTCTGTTAAGTTAGGCAGGCTGTTTCAGAAGGAGAGGGGTTATTTTTTTCCCAGTTCTGTTCCGATTGAAGGGTTTTAGTCACAGTAATTGAAATGATTAAAAAGTCAAATTGCTGGTGAATATGATTCTGAGCGTCTTTCTGAAAAGACTTGACGCTTGGTTGAGAGCAGGGGTTTGCTCTGCCTGGTGGTGTGGAGCAGCCGGTGTTGTGCCGTCCCGGCGTGGGTGACGCCAGTTGTCCTTGGTGCCCTGTTACCAACCCCTTCCATGGCAATGGGCTGTCATAGCGCTGCTGCTAGGTTAGTGGAGGTGATTTGGAAGCGGAACAACACGGGAGGAGAGCTACGCTTTTGAGCATATGAGATATAAAGCGGGTCCGACACCATCCATCCTAATGCCGGTAATTAGCTAATTACTGCCTGCTTCACTTGGAGGTGCAGCTTCGGACTCTACAAAGACGATCCTCTTGGAAATAGACCATCCCCAGTGGTCAGCTGGTTTTGGGGCAATTGCTTTGTTAAGAGGCTCTTTTATTTATTTTTTTTTTCCTACTGCTGCAATATACAGGTGGCTCAGATTTGAACTGCTCGGGGGGCTGCCGCATCCATCTCTGCTCTATGGGGGCAAAGATGCCCCTTCGCTGGTGCGGCCCTGAATCCCCTGCTCATCACCTGGGCACTTCAGGAAGGGTTTCTTCTGGAGCCACGCACCTTCTTGTTCCCCTCTGCCATGTGCTAGAGCAGGCTGCTTTGCCTGAAGTCACGCTCAAAATTAAATTGCAGCAGGTCACACTTGCGTGTAAAAGCAAAAGCATCGTTACTCGCAGCCCTGGTCCAGGTTCTTCACTGTTGTTAAGGCACTGATGAATTTAAGTAGAACTGTTGCAGTCTTAAGTCAGATTATCTAAATTCTGTAAAACCCACATAGAAATTGGATTTCACCTTTGAAGACTCCAGAGTACACTTGTATGGTAAGACCTGGAATTTTTGGTCCTGTGGCCCCCAAGGTACAACCTGTCTTTAAAGTACCAGCTTTTACAAGGTCTTCAGCTGATCTAAATACCTACTAGATGAATAGCTTTCACTTATCCTGAGGAAAAACAGCGGAGGGAGGGAAAACTATAGCTAGAGGAAAAAACCTCTTTGAAATACCCCAGTGGGACCTACTGGTTAGCACCAGGACCTCGTGTTAGTCCCTGGAGCCACCTCCAGAGCTAATGACCAGAAGCTACTGGGTTTTATTCTTCCTTCAATCCTTCGACCCCACATATTCCCTGCTCTGTTGTAGACTGGAGAATCTCAGTCCTCTCTCCGTTTTCATTTTCTTTTTTTCTGGAGTTTTCAGGGGTTTCTCATTTATCTCCAGGGTGTGTTCCAAGAAATGCTGGTGCTGGAAGGAGGAGAGTGGTAGGCATGG
Organism: Egretta garzetta; assembly: GCF_000687185.1. Lineage (NCBI taxonomy): Eukaryota > Metazoa > Chordata > Aves > Pelecaniformes > Ardeidae > Egretta > Egretta garzetta. Next base: position 129,919 of record NW_009258782.1, on the reverse strand, counting down.
GGAGGTGGGATTGCCTTTTTTTCAATGGTCCGCATTTAGAGCAGGTTAGCTCTGCTGGAAATCCGTGCCTTTAGCGTTCAACAGATTTACCTTTTTCAGTCATGAAGTTTGGTCTTTTTCTTGGCTGGCAATCAGCTTTTCAGCCTGGGTGAGCCTTATCTGGAAGAGGGGCTTTCTTCTTCTGCCATTTCTGCCGGCCTGGTCCAGGTGGTTGCTTTGGGACCTCTGTCTGGTGCATGTATTCACGTGGGATCGATCGTTCGGTAGCTGAGGACCTCCCCAAGCTTTCCCAAGCAAAGTACAAACCAGAGCCGCGTTGCAGGAGGGCTCCTGGGAATTACAGGTAGGATCCAGGGAGAGAGGCACCAGGACTTTATCCAGCTGTAGCTACTGGGTTTGATTAACTTTCTCCTGGCTCTGCCCCGCAGAAGTAAGAGCTGTAAAACCATTTGGCACCAGACATGCAAATGAGAGCTGGGCTGAAGCTACTGTTACCCTTGAGGATCCCAAAAGAGGAATCAACAGATAGAAATTATTCTATTAGCAGGGGCAAAGTTCACAGGTTAACCATCGTGTCAAATCAATGAAATACAGCCTTGATCTCCTGCACAAGGGCTTTATTGTGTATAAATAAGAGTGCCCGAGCAAAGACAGCAAGTTCTTGCACTGTAACATTTGCAGGGTGCTGAAGAAAGGGAAGCTCTGTACAGATTGGAGCACGAAATGCCTCCTTCGGACATCAGCTTCATTCCTACTTCAAAAGATTGCAAAACATGACCTTGGAACCTTCTTGCTCTCCTTATGGCCCTACCCAGATTGGATTTCCATAGGTCATGTATTTTTTGTTTTTTTAATAAGAAGTTGGGGTCTTTGGCTAAGAAGGCTTGTCTTTGTACTTTTAATTCAGTCCATGTGACTGTCATAACATTTATTTCTTGGGAAATGAAAAACGATCCTTCGTGAGTAAAGCCACAAAAGAAAGCCGTTGGGTACGCTGGCAACCTCAGGTGCGTGCAGCATGTGTCTTCTGCTGATCCGCTAGCCCTGGATGAAGACCATCACCCCTTTGTTGCTTGGTCCAAGGCTCTGCCAGGAAAAGAAAGGTCAGAAGCTGCTGCCTTTGTTGTGGTAGTATTTATATTTAACGTGTCTTTGAACATTCAGGGAAGCTTTGTTTTCCTTTCTTGGGAGAAGCTACTTTGAAAAGGCTCGCTTGACCCTCTTTGCTTCAAGATGGGCCAATGCTGGCAAAAATAGATGAGCCTGAAACAAGATGGAAATGGGCGGCAAAGGATGTGTGGATGTGTTACTGCAGCGTAGGGTTTGTCGCTTTGTAAAACAGCCTTGCGGTTTTCCCCCTCCAGATACATGCAGTCAAGTTTGTGATCCGGGGGTGATTTGAGTGCCGCTGGCTGGGGAAATTAGCCCGACTGGAGGCATTCGGTAAGGCTGAGCATCCCGCTGTCCATCAGCGGTGGTTTTGGGTCTTCCCCAGGAGAGGCTGAGGAGCCTGTTAAAACTTGATCCATAAACCTTCCCTCTTCTGAAGAGAGGAAGCTTTCCAAATGAGCATGGGAAAAACTTTCCTTTGGGAATCCTGGAGATAACAGGTCACGCAGCTTCACCCAGTGATTCTTGCACAATAACTTGTGGTCAGGCTGAAGTGTCTATTTTAGAAAGGCGTCCAAGCGATGGGAGGTCATGCAGCATTTTTGTTATCTCTCTCTGTGGTTAGTTACTCTCACTGTTCTCAATGTGTTCCTTATTGCTGCCTTCAGTTTTTTCCAGCTTCAGCTTCTAGCTGCTGGCTTTTGGTGCGTCTTTGCTCACTTTAGTGGCTCCAAATACCTTTGCATGTTTGGGGAAAAAAAAAAAAAACCAAACCACCAACCCTAGTGAATGGGTGTGAATGTTCTCCTTAATGGCAGCAGCTTTGTTATGGAAGGCCCTTTGGTTTTATTAGACTTTTCAACCCTCCAGTCGACTGTTAAACAAGCCGTAGCTTGTCATGGTTGACAAACCTTCGCTCTGGTCTCAGACCTAACCTACCAGTTTAAAAGGCAGTATTCTTTTGTGTGCAGGTTTCTGGGTGGGGACCATTGGGCTTCTAAGGGAAATTAACTTGTGGCCTCTCTTTCCCCCTCCCACCTCAAATAAATTAAGTCTTATGTTAACCGTTCTGTCTCTTCCAAAGGCCAGAAGGAAACGTCAGCCTATGCTTTAGGTTTTCTGCTACACACTAAGAGTGCAAGGAGGTGGGAATGTGTAATTATATTAAAAACAAAACAGCTGCACGGTCAGTGTCAGCCACGGAAGATAAAAAGTAGAAAGTTTTTTTTCTGAATGATTCGCCCATAATTATTTAAAAACGTGTTGAATTTATTCTTAAGCTCTGGAGAAGAATTCTTGCAAGGCTGGCGTTTGCCGTCCGTGATGTTTATACACCTGAGTAAATGCCTGTCTCAGCAGTTTGCCAGTGTTGAGTGCTCCAGATCTAAATCCCTTCAAAGGTAAACCCAGCACACCTTTGTCTCTGCTGGCCTTCCCATCTCCAGAGTTTTGGCTGGTGAGGTGGAACCAGTCATGGCGGCGGCTGGCACTAGGGTAGGCAGGGTGCTGAGGCTCACACCGTTTTAATAACCGTTTCATGCAGGTTTGCTCTCTGTAGGTGTGGGTGGCAAAGGCCGTAGCAGCTGGGTGACACCAATATGCTGGTGGGACTGGAGGAGAGGTTGGGGAACAGCTTTGCGTGCCCGCAGCCAGAGCAGCCAAGCGATGGGCTGTGTCTGCTCTCCTCTTTTTATGTCCCTCCAGCAGTATCTGTTGTATGGATTGAAGCGGTCCAGGGAAGAAGGGAGGGAAGCTCCTTCGGGCAGTTCCTCTGGGGTGCAGCAGACCGGCCACATCTGATTTTAGGGGCGTTGGAAGGTACAGCGCTTTTCCGCGTGGCGTTGCAGGTGCTGCCCAACTGAGCAAAACTCAGTATCTTTATTTTCAACCCTGCAGTATTCAGGAGAAGGTAGCCTGCACCGAGAGAGGGGCATTTTTCACATGCTTTTCTCTCTCTCTGATTGCCAAGAAGTTGGAAATGTGCTACACTGAACTGGCTGAAAACTGTTTGGGGTGGTTGTTGTTGTTTTTATGCTACCATAGCACTCTGCCCGACTCACCGGCCCAGATAAGCATCCGCGCAGGGCAGGGCTCTTGCCCACGTGGCTGGGAGGGCGGCCGGTGCTGCAGTGGGTGTCACTGCTGAGCAACCAACGCCTTGCAGTTTCATCAGGCGTAGGGTGCGTTTTTCCTCCAGCGAGAGGCACGGCATGGCCCGGACGCCTGCTGTATCCTGCGCTGCCTTTCGCTTTGCTCCACTGCTGCAGAGCAGGGAGAGGAGGGGAAGGATCTCCCAGACCGATGAGTTGAGTCTCTGATCCAGTCATTAGCGGGTACCCTCAGTCCCTGGGACAGTTCGCCAGTCAAGCTCTGTGCTGCTTGGATGGAAGAGAGGAGCAAATTTGAGGAAGGCAGGAACCCCAGGGCTTGTTCTAGCCCCTCTCCTGCTGAGCCCCGCTGCTGCAGCTTTAGTCAGGAGCTCAAGGAGGCTTTTCTGATCCTGCAGCAGTCTTGGCAGAAAAGTCAGCTGGCCCCACGTTGAGCTGTTTTCCTTTCTTGATGTAGCGCTAGCCTTCCTTCTCCTTGAGAGCCGACTGTCCCCTGCAAATATCATTGACTTGGACGCTCTCAGTGTGGGAGAGCTGTAGCGAGTGAGCTGATATCCCACTGAATTTATATCGAAGATGCTGGCCTTGCAGTCCTCTGGTGCCTGCCCGCAGCTCTTCCACGTGCTCAGAAGGGTAGCTGCTTCCTACAGCTCCCTGGATTTGCCTCCCCAATGGTAGGGAGGCAGCAGTTGCTTGGGCTCAGCAAGGTCATCAGGGTTTTGGTGCCTGATGGTGACGCCCTGAGTCAGCTCTGCCTGGATTGCTCCCTTTCTCACCTCATGTAGGTTCTTCTGTCTGCAGCCGCCAACCACATTGCCAGCAGTCAAGCTACGAGCAATCCTTTTTCTTTGCTAATTGCTGCCTGTGGCTTGGCACCAGCAATGTCAGAAACCCTCCCAGGTAGCCCATCTTGGGCTGTGGACTTGGGTGTAGTGTGTTGCCTTGGGTGGCACGAAGCAGCATAATCTTCTCACTTCCCAGCTTTGGAAATCATCCTGGAAGCCTGAGCTGAAGAAAGAGGGTGGGACTGGAGCCAAACCTCTTGTTCCAGGTGGGACAGCAGTGGCAGGAGCACCTATTGTCCATAAAGGTGTTGCCAAACCACAGAAGGCAATTAGCAGGGAAGAAAAATGTGTTTCCTTTAAAATTGGAATTTTAAAAATCGTTTTTCTTTTTTAAATTGAACATACCATTGATATGCCAAGTAGCCAAAATCGGGATTGTAAGAGCAAGCATGTGAAATGATCTAACTCGTGTAGTTAATGAGTTAATAAAACAGGCGGGTTTGTCAAACAGGATTATACTCAGTCCCGAGTGATAGTTTGATGATCTTAAAGGTCTTTTCCAACCTAAACGATTCTATGAACAGGATTCATAACATCAGGTCACTCTTGTGTTCGGCACAGAGGACAGGTAAAACAGTTCTGGAGTATGGTAGAGAGGTCTCTTTCAAACCATATTGTTGCCAATGTGGTTATGGTAGAGGTAGAGTTTGAAAATAAATTTTTCTTCCTTTTTAGGGACTGCTGTTTGTATTGCAGATCTAAACTGTGTATTAAACAGTCAACCCCTCTGGGCCTTAAATAGGTTTTCACACGCTTTCCCTTTCATACAGGGGACCTTTCGGCACCAAATCCCCCTCCCCAGCTGGCATTGCAGCCATGGTTTATATTTATAATAGGTTTATAAATCCAGAGCCAGGCTGCTGGATTTCACCTTTTGCTATCCTAGCACTTGGTGCATCAGTTCCCTCTGCATTATTGTATTTTGAGCGTGAATTTGGAAACAGAGCGCTGGATTTCTGCGGTGGGGATCTGAGGGGTGGGAAATCCTTCTCGGGTGCTGGGTGGGGCCGTGGCGATGGGGACCATCAGAGCAGTGGTGCCGTGGCGGGAAGGAGGGGAGGGCAGTGGGGAAGTTGCGCCTGCAATCTGTGACCTGCAGCAATCCGGGCTCGAAGAGGTGGAATAGAAGGGAGAGTAGATGGTGTGGCCCTGTGTGGCTGGGGACCTGCAAGGTGTCTGAGGTCAGAGTGCCCTCCGAGGCCTGGAGGAATGCCTTATTAGTGCTTTACTACCCTTCCTGTCTCCAGGTTTCCATACAGACAAAACAGGCGTGCATCGTTTCTTGGAGAGAAGTGTGTTAAAGCTTGTCCCAGGCTCTTTCAAGCACGTTGTTGGCTTTCCTTGAGTTAATCCTTCCTCTTTGCTCTTTCCATGGTCCCTATGATCAGAAAAAGCTGTTCCAGTATCTCACCATAGCTAATCATAATTCTACTTCTCTCACCAGATTTCTTAAAATACCCATGGTTTTAGTAAGTACATCAGCCATGGCCACCTTACCTGGTGTTGACAGTAGTCCTGCTTCAGGCTGGAGGTTGGACTACTCTGCTCCTCCAGAGGTTCCTTCCAACCAGTACCACTGCGATTTTAGTTCTCAGTTAACTGCCAAGCAGATCCTCCTCTGTCACATGCATGTCTGAAGGACTTTGTTAGCTTTTATGCAAGAACAAGCCCCACAGAAATTCATGTACTCATTCAGCTGAAGTAATGGCACTAACAGCTGGACTGGTGGCCAGGAGACAGGGAGCCATCACGGGAAAGAATCGTGAAATACAATATGAGAGCCCTGCTCTGAGATAAAAGTCCAGTCCTAGCAACCCAAGCCACACAGGCAAGGAAAAGCATTTTTTTTTTCCAAAAAAATATGCATCAAAAGTGAGGGATGAAACTACCATACTACTGCAGCCATCTGCACTAGATCGTTTCCTCGTCCCCCTCTCCTCCTCTGCACCTCGAGGGTTGTTTTTAAATCTCCCATCTAAAAGGTTAAGCTTTAAAAATGAGAAAGGTATGTTTCCTTTCCTCTCAATCATTTAATGGGTTTTAATTTGCTGTTTGATCCTGGTTCTCATGCATTGACTGCGTGAGAGCTACAGTATTGGGTTACAAATAAATCAGGTGACTGTTCCTTTAAAAACTGTAAGGCTTGAATCAAATTAGGCTTGAATCAAATTATGCGGTGTTGAAATGGAGCATATTGTTCAAATAAGAGAAGGAATGGATTTTTTTGGTGGTGGTGTTTGTTGGTATGCACGTTAGGATCCTCCCATGTTTTTAAATATCTGATCTAAAAATCTGTTCTCCCGCTGGTGAACTTCTCTTTGCAGCGTGGTGACCAGAGGTCCTGCATCGCACCTCCGAGGCCAGTGAAGGTGGGAATGGGCAATGCCCTATTTTTAGAAATCAGCAGTCATACATTCCAGGAACTTCTGCAGTATTTTTCAGAACCGAGTTTGAAGGTTTTAAGTACAGATAGGGAAATATGTCGTCTGTGTAAATTGCTCTAAATTACCTGCAATTTGTTGGGAGTTGCCATTTCTAAGTGCTTGTTGCAACTCTAGATATTTGAGGAAGCTTTTGATTATCCTGAGCTTGTAAAATGTAATTGGCTATTTCTTAATTGTTGTCCTCTGTGAAGTATAATTACCTGTAATGTAGAGCTTTTTATTTGTCGATGCCGCAAACAGGAAATCAAGAGTGTCTGATTGAGATAAGTTTGGGGACTCCACCATGACTTGGAATTGCATCAGGTGACTTGTTTGTACTGGGACTGGTCTCTCCTGTAAAGTCCTGGAGGCCTTCAAAGAACCTAGAAACCTTAAATACTGTCTTCATGTCTTGTTGTGCAGTAGTCTGGCTTGTACTTTCCTAAAACACTCTCCAAACAGCCTCCATCTTCTTAGCAAGGCATCTCTTCATTCTGATGTAGCGCATGAAGTTTCAGGAGGAATAGGCTGAATTGGAATTAATTGCTTAAATACAGTTAATCAGAAGATGTGGTAGAGCTTGCTGATATTCATGAATACCGTAGAAAAATCAGTTAATTAAAGCTTAGCAGCCTGAAGGTAGTCAATAGATATAGAGAATTCCAGTTTTCACTCATGAAAACTGGAATTCTTTTTCATGTGATGGTACCTGGGTGTAGAGCAGAGAATAGGTCTTTAATGGCTGTACCAAACTCTGATCTACTGCAGACTAAAAGTCTGTCTTATCCCCGTCCGACATTTCTTCACAGGGAGTTGGTCCTCGTGTCCCATTTGCTGCTACTGCTTGGTTGCCCTTGACCCAATCTTTCTGGCATTCCTCTAGGACCAGGGCATGGGCTGGGAGCATGGGTCTGTGATGCCAGGGTGTCTTGGTTGGGGGGCATGTTGCATGGCTAAGGTCTACCTGTAAACTTGCGACTCCCAGGGTTTGTGTCATGCTCACTCATGCTGAAGCTTTCATTGTTGTCTTCCCAGGCTGCATCTGTCCTTGGTGGGGCATTAAACATTATTACTTAATTAAACTTGGATGTTATTGGGGAATTCTTTGTTGTAGTTCTGGGTGGTTTTCGTGTTTTACGGCAGCAATAGAAGTGTCAGGCAGGGTACGTTCACCCCTCCTTCATCTCCATCCAGGCTTGGCTGTGCTGAGCCCAAGTGCAGCTCTGGAGAGCAGTGGAGGAAGATGTAATGTAGATTGACGTGGCCAGTCTGGGGTTTTACATTCAGTGCAAGGGGGTGAAGAGACATCAAAGGAAAATGAAAAGCCCTCTCGTTCCTCGTTGCAGCCCTGGCAGATGCTGTGCCAAGACAGGCTGGTTTATGAGTGGCTCTGCTCCCATACATGGGGCTTTCGAGAACTTTTGTGTATGTGTGTTGTCCTTACGTGCAGTCTGTAGGTTTAAATATCCTCCTCACTGTGCCTTTAGAGTATGACTTAGATGCAAGAGCCACTTGAGTGTCCTCCAGGAGCTCCTGGCCGTTCTGCTGCCCAAAAGCAGCAGCGTAAGCTTCCTTTGGAGGAACCTCCTAAAAACAAAACCTTAAAATAAAAACCCTCTTCTTGCTAAGCTAACTCTCCGCAAACATAGAATTATTTAGTTTTATTTTTGCTCTTTTGATGGAGAACCGGCGCTGAACAGTTCTCGGGGAGAGCGGTGAGTCAGCTTGCCCAACAGTGACTCTATTGATAGATGGAAGGAGTGGCGCTGAAGTCTGTCTAGTCATTGTTGGTGCTTGGCTGGAGCGCCGGGGGCTCCGAGGGCAAGCTCAAACACCTCTCGCCAGCCTTGGGAGATCAAACGCAATGAGTCAGGCTGCAGAAAATCATGATAGGGCCCAAATTAATTAAATTGTCTTTTTTTTTTTTTTTTTAAAGCTCTGTTTTCAGAGCAGGAAGGGAAGGACATGCATGCACCAGGGTGTGTGGGACCCATCAGCTTGTGTCTTATTGCAAATTGACTTTCTTGTGTCTCCTGAGCTGCTCCAGTGGAAACTCTTCCCCTGCTCTGCTCCGGCGTGATGGACCTGCCAATTTTCTCCTCTCTTGATAGCCTCTCATTTCTCATCTTTCTGTGTAAGGACGTGAGGCAGAGCTGGAAAATAAACACTTAGCACCAGCACACCGCTCTTATGTAGCCCATCTTCTGGTTATTTTTCAATTAAAATGCATACAAGCCAGAAAACATTTCAAGAGGGGCTTTAATTCATTCTAATTTTTATGTAATTTTGATCAAGGTGGGAGAGGTAGGAGATGGCCAGATGGTGGGAAGTGCAGCTGTGCTGCAGACCTACCAATGGCTTTCCCCTGAGTATTCCTATCTCCTTTTCCCAAGGAGGGAAGGCTTTGCCTATAAACCGAACCTTAAAGGTCATGGGCATGAAGGACCATATCCTGTTAATGCACCAGCTCTTCATGCCAGCACCAATATCCCATGCAGTGCCTTGGGATCGGTACCGTCCCCTGGGCAAGAGCAGTTCACAACGGGCACCGAAGGCCTCGAACTTCACTTTGGTCTATTAAATGCAAGTGCCACACACTTTGATACCTGAGGCCATGCCGCCCCAAGCTTTCTTCAGGTGCTCTGAACAGGCGGCGTTCACCTCCCATCTCACCAGGCACCAGGAGCCGGCCAATTTTCAGCATAACGCACAATCTCAACTATTTTATTGCTTAATTTAGGCCATAAAGTCCCTTTGATGTGTTGTGTAATGCAACGTTCATTCTGAAAAAGTGGGTGGAGTAGCTTTATGGTATTATAAAAATAAATAAAATGCCTGGCAGGATTTTGAAACCACATGGTCATTCCTCCTCTCTCCGCAGATAAGTTGATTGTTGAGAGAGAAATCTTGCTTAATATCTAACTTTGGGTGATTTATTTCTCCAGAGTCCTTTCATCTCCAGCGTGTATTGGGTTATCTGTGACTTCTAATCTGATTGTTTTAAGCGTGATCAAAGAAACCAAGAGAATGCACTTTATTTTCCCACTGTATGAACAGAATGCTGTTTGTACAGTGCATTACATCACCTGTTCCTGCTGCTCCCGAGTCCTGCACCAAATGGCTGCGGTATAAATAGAAAACAGAATGGACTTGTAGGGGGTGATGAAATTTGTTCCACTTGCTGAGTAAAACAGAGTTAACTCAACGAATGCTTTCTTCACGCCCGACTCTACCTCGGGCGCGCAACAACACGGGCTGAAAATGTTTGAAATAACTCGCTCGTGCGGGGTATCGAGCCGGCATTTGACAGCGCTGAGGAGCCGCGCTGAAAATCCGCGGGAGATAGCAGGCCAGGGAGATTACCGTCGTTGAAATTGCTGGGATTCTTTCCAGGCTATGCAAAGAAAGAGTTTGGCCTTGCGTCGCTGGAATCACGGCGTTGTTCTAGCTGCGATGGTCCATGGGCAGGGTCTGCAGGGAGAGGTGGCCACCGTCCCTGCCCAGGCTTGGTGCTGCAGGATCCCTGCACACATGGAGCTCTGTGCTGTCCCGAAGAAACCCCTCCGTCGAAAGCAGCTTGCTTTTGGAAGGGCTGGAGGAGGTAGACCATGGGGACCCACCCAGTCGCTGCTCGAGGATGCAAACTGCATTTCTGGGGGATGAGCACTGAGGAGCGGCTCCCATTCTCGTGGAGGCCTAGAAGGTGCCTCTGAAGACGGGCCTGGGAGCTGCGTCTCTCTGCTTGCTCCTAAAAATCCCAAATTCAAGAAAGGATGTTTATTTTTTGACATGTCTTAACGCTTCGCCACCACGTAACCTCAGCACTTCATGGAGGTTGGCTGTTCTCTCTGCAGCTTTGCTACATCTCCCCCCCACCCCAACCTCTCCCGGCTTCTTTGGGGGCATGGAGCAGCATTTTCACTCCAATTATCTGATAGATTAACATCTTTAACTTGGAACATTTGTTCTCAGCTTGTGTTTGACTTTCAGTTTCTTGCTTCTCTTGCAGACCAGGAGGGTAATCTGAGGGCCTAAAAGCTTGCTTGCTAGCTTTTCCAAGCTGTAGCTGGTGGCCTTAAAAACAAAATTAAAATTAAAAAAAAACCCCTCTCTCCTTACTGACCTTGCCTTGACACACCTACAGGCCCTCATGAAAATCCCACCCTGGGTAAATAGCTCACATTTTTATTCAGAGGAGAACTGCCGTGCACCAAAGGGTCAGGGAAAATCATTTGGGAGATAAGTGGTGGGTTTATCTTAAGCAATTAGTCCTTAGCGTTGGGTTGTGGGTTTTTTTTTTTTAATTTTCTAGTTATCTTGGAGGTTGTTCTTGCACGGCATGTGATTGCTGTAGGAATACTAAACTTGCAAAAATGGCTAAAACTTGTCTCCCCTGCCCCATTCTGCCCCTGCCCCATTCTGCCCCTGCCACCCCTCTCGCTGGGGCACAGATAAGCCATGGGCATTTCTGATGAGCCATTACAGCAGGATGAGCTTAGGGCCACTATCTCCATCATCAGCCTCCGGTAGTGATCATCTGATACCTAAGAGGTTTTTGGCCATCCATCATTAACCTGCTGGTGGTTTTCTCTCTCTGTAGTCCCCAGGTTGAAGGAGCAGGAAGGAAGTGGGGAGAGGACTGAAGCGTGGAGATTTCCCATCAGATGTTGTGGCTGCATGGGTTGGGGTCGAGATCTGCATGGCTTCTGCAGTGCCGACTGCTCAGGCATGGCCGGGTCTCCTCCTTGCTGCAGCCATCACCCTGTGCAATGGGGAATTGCCCTTCTCCAAGCAAACTGAGCTGCTATGCAATTTCTTTACAGTAAATGATAGGAAAATCAGTTTGGCCTTCTCTCTTGAAAGCTGTGCAGCACCAACTTGGGATTGACTCAGTCTTTCAAAGTTTCCCTGTGGGGTGCTGAGCAGTGGGAATGACTACGCAGTTACCTGGCCTTGTCCTACCCGCAGGTCTGCCGCTGCTGACCAAAGCGGCAATACCGAGCTCGCTCTCCGGAGACTCGCCAGCAGCGGCGCGTTGCTTGCCTCAAGGTTATATTGCAAAGTGCCAAAACACTTCTTGTTTATTGTTTGCACAGCGGTTGTGTTTGGAGGCCCCCGCTTGCTCGGCTGCGGGGGGACGACGGCGTTACAATTTGCATTAGGATGGGGGATGCTCCAGCATCTTAGTGTAGTTTCAGCTTGGTTTTGGCGTGGCTGGATGGTGGGCAGGGGCGGCCATCTGCAGCAGGAGGGAAGCTTCTCCGCCTTTGAGTCCATGGAGGGGAAAGGGACTGAATTCTGGGGTGCAGACTGATGAAATGATGAGCTGAGCTTATGTTATGGCCGTTCTATTGCTGTTAGTGCAGATCCTAGAGGTGTCCAGCTGCGAGTTGATAGACACACAGACCAGCACTGGGACAAACTGCATCTGCTTGAATTCACCAGTTGGGATATTGGGGTTTAATCTGTGTAGTGCTCCTTCCAGAACAGAAATCTGTATTTCAATGTGATACACTGCTAGGGGTTTTTTTTTTTCCCCCAACTGTCTTATGCAAAAGCACTTAACGAGTCCCTTCAAAAGCATCCAGAGGTGTGAATTACAGCTGATGTAATTAATTTGTGTTTGTGGGCCTGGCCCCCTGCAGTCTAGGTTGCGTGTTGGGCTGGCAGTTAAGAAGAACAAAAGTCTAATCTTGGAGAAGATTAGGAATTCTTTGACAAAGGTTAAGCCAGGGCGCTGCTGCCTTATCATTTGTACCGGTGTCCTGTGGCAAATCTGTAATTTAAGCCATGAACAGTAGGCAGGCTGCTCCTCACACTGGCTTTAAAGCCGCATCTCCGCTCACCTACCTGCTTGTTTTGCAAAGCAAAGCCTTAAAAAATGGTTAGGCATAAAAGAAGAGCGGGGCAGCTCTAGATCCTAAAGTCACTACAGGGGTGCCCGTTGCAAGGACGTTCAGAGCCGCAGCCCGCTGTGTGACTTTTGAAATCTCTCCTTCCCAAGACCAGCTCTCTGCTGTCCCGTCTCTTCTGCTCATCTATTCTCATCCCTCCCGCCCTGGGGTGTGTGAGCAGCATAAATACCGTGCATCGACCGGGCGCTGCAAGGAGAGCTGGAGATGAAACGGGGAGGGAGGCGGGCGGACCAGCAGGCAGCCGTTGCTTGCCTCAAGGTTATATTGCAAAGTGCCAAAACACTTCTTGTTTATTGTTTGCACAGCGGTTGTGTTTGGAGGCCCCCGCTTGCTCGGCTGCGGGGGGACGACGGCGTTACAATTTGCATTAGGATGGGGGATGCTCCAGCATCTTAGTGTAGTTTCAGCTTGGTTTTGGCGTGGCTGGATGGTGGGCAGGGGCGGCCATCTGCAGCAGGAGGGAAGCTTCTCCGCCTTTGAGTCCATGGAGGGGAAAGGGACTGAATTCTGGGGTGCAGACTGATGAAATGATGAGCTGAGCTTATGTTATGGCCGTTCTATTGCTGTTAGTGCAGATCCTAGAGGTGTCCAGCTGCGAGTTGATAGACACACAGACCAGCACTGGGACAAACTGCATCTGCTTGAATTCACCAGTTGGGATATTGGGGTTTAATCTGTGTAGTGCTCCTTCCAGAACAGAAATCTGTATTTCAATGTGATACACTGCTAGGGGTTTTTTTTTTTCCCCCAACTGTCTTATGCAAAAGCACTTAACGAGTCCCTTCAAAAGCATCCAGAGGTGTGAATTACAGCTGATGTAATTAATTTGTGTTTGTGGGCCTGGCCCCCTGCAGTCTAGGTTGCGTGTTGGGCTGGCAGTTAAGAAGAACAAAAGTCTAATCTTGGAGAAGATTAGGAATTCTTTGACAAAGGTTAAGCCAGGGCGCTGCTGCCTTATCATTTGTACCGGTGTCCTGTGGCAAATCTGTAATTTAAGCCATGAACAGTAGGCAGGCTGCTCCTCACACTGGCTTTAAAGCCGCATCTCCGCTCACCTACCTGCTTGTTTTGCAAAGCAAAGCCTTAAAAAATGGTTAGGCATAAAAGAAGAGCGGGGCAGCTCTAGATCCTAAAGTCACTACAGGGGTGCCCGTTGCAAGGACGTTCAGAGCCGCAGCCCGCTGTGTGACTTTTGAAATCTCTCCTTCCCAAGACCAGCTCTCTGCTGTCCCGTCTCTTCTGCTCATCTATTCTCATCCCTCCCGCCCTGGGGTGTGTGAGCAGCATAAATACCGTGCATCGACCGGGCGCTGCAAGGAGAGCTGGAGATGAAACGGGGAGGGAGGCGGGCGGACCAGCAGGCAGCTCCTAAAGCTTGAAGCCAGCCTTGCCTTTCCTGCGGGCTGCCTTGGCCTGCTGAGCCCCAGCCCGGCTGCAGCAGGATTTAGTCCCAGCACACTTCCAGCCAGCATGTTGTGGCAAGCTTCCCCAAGCAGCAGTTTCCACTTTTCCTCTTTGGTGTCTATTGTTTTGTTATTTGGGGAACTGGAATCCATGATCGAATTTGAAACGTGGTTAGCATTAGCCTCTGACGCAACGGGATTGGGTTGTTTTTTATTTTTTCCTTTCAGATTGGTCTGAGCCTGAGCACGTCTTCCCCTGGACAGCTTGAGGGGTCCACAGGTCTCCCGTGACCCACGTGCTCGGGCAGCGAGGCAGCGTTGTGTTTAGTGCCGAAAGACCATCCCGTTTAGTCGCAGCGGAGCTGCAAAGCGCTGGCTTGGGCTACATCGGGCAAATAATCACTTGATCACAAGCGAGTTTCCAAAAGAGGGGGAGGCTGGCTGAGTGCTGATGGTTTAGATTTAGTCATTTAACGAACAGCATCAGGAATAGGTTATGTGCTCCGTTATTTTGACTTTAATTTAATGTGTTAATAACGTGAGGCTCTTCAGATGAAAATGTATTTCCAAGTTGCTTTAAGTATTTGCTAGCGTAGTAAGTTGAAGACATATGTGAAGGAAAGGGCCATCTGATGAGCTGCTATTGTTCTCTTAATTCAACCCACCCCATTTGGGCCACTCTGCGTGAATGGCTTTGTGTTTGCTAATAAAATCATGCTATGTTCCTGCAACACATGTTCTGCATGTCCCAGCTAGTCAGCAGCAGTAAAACCTTATTTTATAGGTTTATAAAGTTACCTTCTCCAACTGGGGCTTCTTTTAGGGACACCAGGACTTCCAGGGTTGGCCTTGGGACATCTGAGCATGCAGGGGTGGCTTTGAGAGCTGGTATAACCCTGCATTTCTGGCACATCTTCCTCCTTTCCCTTGGTACCTTGCTCCCTGCATGGCTTGTCAGTGAGCGTGTGTGCCTCCTCGCCCAAAGGGTGCTGCGTTAGCACATTGAGCGTTGGAAGAGAAGTAAAAATGTGCTCCTTGGACTGCATCCTCTGCCTTTTCCCCAAGAGGTTTGGACAAGCCTGAGTTGCTTCTCAGGCTGGCTCGGGGAGGGTCCGCAAGTGGCTGCGGGAGCTGTGGCTGCTCCACAGCCCTTTTATCTGCTGGGCTTTGGAGACCCAAAGAGGTTGCGGGAAGAGCTCTGCTGTTGCACGAGCCCAGGGGAGTTGCAACCAGCCTGATGGTTTCTTTGCACAGTCTCTAAGGCAGGGGGATGAAAAGCAACCTTCTGCCTCAGCAGAACATCTCAGAGGGGGCTGCTCTGAGCAGTTGGCTGGCAGTGGTCCTCCAGGAGCCCCATCCAAGCTGGGGGTGGGGTGGGGGGGGAGGAATCAGTATGCGTAGCAGTTGCTCCCTTTCCTTGGCACATTGTTTTTTAACGGCTGTAGGGTGGAGGGGATTAGACCAAGTTCTCAGGGGAGGAGAATAGCCAGCAGGGGATGGCTGGTCATTTTTGTTCCTTTTGTGGCACGCAGTCTCTCCCTTACTACTGGTAGGGGCTCATGAGTCTTTGTGATGTTTATTAGGCTGAAAGATTTGGAGACCTCTGGTCTAGATAGCTTTCCAACTGAGAAGGGGAATTTAGGCACTTGTGATAGTGTGGCCAAAGAAATTACAATAAATATTTGGGCGATTTTAGTGTTTGGCATTTGTCAAGAATGGTTTTGCAGAATGAAATCTTTAGTGGAAAGGCTGGAAGTCCAGCTGAAATGACAAAGATGTGCCTGGGTTGGCGTTGGCACATCTTCCATACTTCAGGGATTAGAAGGAATTGTGTAATAGCAGTGTAATGATCTGCATAATTGGCTCATTTAAACTTCAGCTGCTTTTGTTTAGGAGATGGACTTAAAATCTGAAACTGGGTCAAAATCTTTTCTTGCTCTAGAACTAAAAGTTCCGCACGTTTCAGGTTTCTGGTTGAAGAGACCTCTTTCTTTTCTCTGTTCAACCAGCCCTTCTGGGCTGAATTTCAGCCAGCCAGGTGACCTTGGCCTGCTAGTCCTCGTCGCTTGGGATAGTGACATCGATCAGGATCAGAAAAGATTTTGTAGGGTCTGATGGTCACCAACACATCCTCTGCTGCTGATCAAATCCTGGTCCTTGTTCCTCTTTAGGACTGATGGAAACATCTCCTTTAAGACTAGCAGCTGAGCAGGCACCGTTCTGGGTGTGTATTCAGTCTTCTGGATTCTTACCACATTTTCAGTGAAGGTCAACATCAGAGTTTTATCGCTTCATGAACTTCCCTTAAACTACCAGGGAGACAGAATTCTTTGTCAGCAATGGTGTTCTTCCCGAAAATGAAGCCCGAGTCTTCGTGAGTAGTGTCCTGAGAGCTGTTGTGGCCCCATATCTCCTCAGCTTGCAGCAGTGAATAAAATCCCCAGAAGGTTTTTTGGGTGCAACTGCATTTCCAACAGTAAATGAAGATTGTTCTTCCTGATCCCAGGGGCAGCCGCTCACAGATGTGCATGGCCTCCTGATCTTCTGGGTATGGCCCCAGTCAAGGAGATGTGCAGACATTTCTTTGTCCCAACCTGTTTCCTAACTTTTTCCAGAGAATAAACCCTGGGGGACAGGATTTACAAGGTTAGTGTCGGGAAATAGCTGCTCTTGGGAAAGCCCTCTTCCGTTCTACTAGAGAAAGCAGCCTGATTGATTATTCTGATTGCTCATCTGGACTGAGGTAGATTTCCAGTGGTGAGACTAAGAGCAACTGTGAAGTGGAAGACTTGGTGGGCAGGAATTACGGCCCTTTGACAGGGAGTCCCACCAGGCAGTCTACCTGCTGCCCGCAGGCAAGTAACGAAGTTATCCTGCATGTGGAGGATCTCCGTAAGTCGCCAACAGTGGAATTCATAAATTCACTTATTATTTGCTTAAAGCTGCACAACAAACACGTGTCTGCAGCATACATAGACATCTGTTACCGTCTTGAGCAGAGAAGATGATGCCGTTGAGCAGTTGCTGGGTTAGCAATGTGCATTCGCAAAACAGATGAGTCTCTTTGCTTACTTACAGTGTGCGTTTTACATCGTACTGTGGATGTACCCATAGTCCAGCAAGATCAGTCCTAAAATAAGAACCGCTGGCAAACACTGTTCTCTCTTCCCTGGACGTGGTGAGGTCCCGGGTGGCGAAAGTCGGCAGCCAAGTCCCTGTGCTGTCACATCGTGTCACGCAAGAGTCTCACAACTGCAGATGCAAATGTGCAGGCTCAGACATCGGTGTCACAAGCTCCTGCATGTTTTGATTAATTCATCTGCAGTTTTCACACACAGGTTCGGGGACGGGTGCTTTCATCAACTTTGCGATCAAAATGTACGCCAAGGATATTATGAGTCACGTTACAGACTCGCTTGCAGTTTTGCGGGGGGGGGGTTAATTGCAATGTTAAAATATCGCTCATTTACTATATAGGCAGAGCTGGCGGCAATGGCTGTAGTCATGGTTGCCTAACATTTCCCATTATATAAAACTTTGTTGTAGTTGCTCATATCTTTATCAGAGTGTGTTGTTTGGTATTCTTCTACGCTGAGATTCTGCCTAAGGCTGAATTATTTTGGCAAATTTTAGCAAAAACAGAGGGGGAGGAAATTACTTTGTTTTGCTCATGTCAGAGTCTTACAATTTACTTTTCATTGATAACCTTCCAGCTTTCCTACTTTGAAGCAGGGGCGTATCTTTTGGCAAGCGGGTTGCTGGAGGTGGGAGGGGTGGTGGCAGCTTGAACATAACCTTTTGCTGTCCGTGCAAGAATCTGTCCGATTTGATTAAGTTATAAGCTTGTGAAAATTGCACAAGCTCTATAGTAGATGGTTTAAAATTTTGGCTGCCAGAGTATCTGAAAAGTGTATTTGCTCTGACGATGCTCGTGGCTAAAAACATCAGAGACTGGAAACTGTAATTTCTGTTGTTGATGATGATGATTCTGGAGTCTCCGATGGTCATCATTCGGTGAGCCGGCTCTCTTCTCGAATCCTCCAGAAAAGGGACTCAGCAAAAAAAAAAGGCTTTTTGGAGAGTGACAGGGAGGAGGTGAGGAGGGTGAGATCCTCCAACAGCAAGCAGGTGATCTTGGAGGCAAGCAAGAGACAAAGCTGTACAGGGTGTTAAAACTGGAAAGGGGTTTTCTGATGCTTCCCAGTGTTTTGAGGTGCTACAGCTGAAGCTGCCTCTTCAGCCTTATTTCAAGCCCATTACACAAGAAGAACATACTGCTTATCCACTAATCCCAGCCAGTTTTGATAATGGGATAAATTTCCCTTTTGTGCAAATAAATGGCAAGTTAGAGAAGAAAACCCCCGTTTGTCCCCGAGGGGGAGGGCTTCCAGCTGACCCTACCTGTATGATTGAACCCATATAGCTGAGCGGGGAGAGGGGCTGGGGATGTTTTCCCCATATAGATGGTGTAAGCCTGATGTACAGCACTATCACGTGGCATTCCATAACTTTCTCTACCCTTGTAGCTATCTGTTGAGGTGTGATCGCAGGCTCTTTTACTTTAGGACTCTCGCTTGTTCAGTGCACGGGATGGCTAGTGCCGGGGCAACTAACGGAGCAGGTAGGAAAGAAGGTGCACAGGGCACCTGCATTTCCTCTTGCATCATGAAAAGGCCTTGCAGTGGAAGAGGCAGAAGATGCCAGCAGAAAAACACACGCGCTTCCGTGCTGGTTTCTGCCACAGACAGCTCTTCTCCCTGGGAGAGAGTCGTCGTGCCTGCCTTAGCTTTGCTGCGTGCAACTTAAGACCCAGATCAGACTTACTGATGGGCTGAGCACGCATCAAGGCAGAAGTCTTACAAAAATGCTGAGTATTAGGCCCCGAGCGTTTCGAATTGAGCATCCCTATTTTGAGAAAATTTTGACTATTTCAGCATTGCAGTTTGCTTTTTGGACGTCAGAGGATAATAGCTTTTCCTTCCTCCAGATGAGCATCACAAATAAACGTGGGGTTCACTTGTGAAAATTACCGTAGAAGAATCTCCAAGCAAGTGCTGCATTCAGCATAAGATTTGGGTGATGTAAAAGTACAAAGAGGGGGGGAAAATAAGGATATCAATCCGTTTATCCTGCATCCTGAGCAGATGAAGTTCTGCAGAGGTAGTGCAGGATCGGTAATAGATAGCGTGATACATGGGCATGAAAGAGGCGAGTAGAAGATAATTTTTATTTTTTTTTTACAAAACCGTAGGTTGCTTTTCCCTGCTTGCTTAAGGAGAAAACATCTAAAGCAACGAGGCGTTTTTGTTATTACCTACTTGGTCATTGCAATCTTGTATGTATAGTACGGCACATGCGCGCTCTGTAACAGACGGTGAGTTTGTGTCACGCAGGTGGGCTCCGGTGTTTCACAGCTCTTGTGCTCCAGGCCCTGCACAGAAAACAGCCTCTTCCTTCATCCGCAGGATTTAATTACTAATTATGGCAGCTGGGATGATTGCAGCACGTGGCAGTGGGTTGGACTGGCCAAGGTGCTCTGCTCTGGACTCCACTTGCTATAGAAGAAAACGGTAGCAGCAACACATCGTGCCAACTGGAGGTGATTTGGGGCCCATCCGTGGCCATCTGAAATGCAGAATTAAACCAGGTCTCAGTAGTGGGGCTCCCAAAATGTGGCTTTTGCAATGGGCCCTTGCCAACTTCGGTGCCTGGGAAGGTGTCAGCTGGAGCCAAAACTTCTGTTTGCATTTGAGGCCATTGTAAGATCTCTTCTCCATGTAGGTTTTCTTCTGAGATCTGGCCGCAGCCTCATCGTTATTCAGAGCAGTTAAGAGTCTCTCCACACCTTCCTGTTTTATCACCGTGTCTTTGGGGCCCCCCTCCCCTGTTGAATTTGGTTAGGTGTCAGCAAATACCTTGTACTCAGAATTTCTGGAGGGAGTAAAAAAGAGATCAGCAGAAACACACAGAGTTTGATCACGTAGCCTTCTGTCTTTAAGAAACTGAGGTTAAAAAAAATAGAGCTGTCTTTTATCTGAACGGTGGCTAATTTATTTAGAACAAAAAGCACATTGCTTGCATTGTCACTTATTTTTCCTAAATGGAACCATCAACTGGTTTTAATTGTATAATGATACATAGGAATGGACCGAGAGTTCAGACAGCTCTTTTACAGCACTTTAAATGGCCGTGGTACTTCATATATATCCCCACAATAATGCATACCAGATGAAAAGATACTGTGGAATTTGTGTAATAAAGGTAAAAGCCCATATATCTGCCTGTACTAATGGATGAGAACCAAAACAGAAAAAATGCATAAGGCAAAAATAACAACAAGCGAGTTTCATTTGCTGTAGAGCGCACCGAGAAAACATAAGCACAGGACTTCCCTGAGCAGCGGCCAAAGACGGTAACGGGATGGACTGCATGTATAAGCTTCCCAACAGCTTCCCTAACACTCTCACGCTACAATTAAAGGTATTTCATCTCCCCTCTGGTCTGGAGTTTAGCTGGACCTTCTGGTATTGCAGTGTCCCAGGAGCTACCTTGTGAGTTCCCGTGCAATTTGTCTGTGAGCAACTTTTTTTTTTTTTTTTTTTTTTTTTTCTTTCTGCCCTGCCTCCTTTAGCTGTTTTTCACTACATTTTAATATCCATTTAAATGAGGCGAACTGGTTCTTGCACCTTAAATTCTTTCGTGAATGCCTCTGGAGATGTTGTCACCCTCTGCAGCAGAGCGTGCCCAGCGGGGTCCTTCTAGTTATGGTCAAGGTTTACGCAGTAAAGAGGGATTGCTGCCTGCATCAGCTGGCTTCCGATGCCCTCTGCTCACCGCTGAATTTTTTGCTTTTGGTTTGCCAGTCAGCCACTGAAATTTAGGTCCGTTTGTAAAAGTACAGCCACAAGAAATGAGAAACTGAGTCAGCTGACTTCATTCATTATCTTTAAATATGACTCCGTGTAACCTTGATGCAGCGATTGCTCATTGGGCTTCCAGGTCTTGCTGGAAGTGCAAGGTTCGGTGACCATCCCAAAACCAGGACTGAGTGAAGACTTCATTCTGCATCATCAAAGGAGAAGTTACTTTAGCCCTTGTTTAAAAGGAATGCTGTCTGCAGCATCTTCACAAGACTAACTTCCCCCTGTATGCCTATTTTTTGGGGACAGTAGCGAGTTATGTGCCGTTAGTCTGCCAAACTCTTAAAAGAGGAAAAAAATGGCGTATGTCTGGAGAAGGAAAGGTCCTTTTTAACAGCATCTCTCTCCCTTAGACACAGTTTCTGCATGGTTCATTCCTTCTGGTTGTTGTTATTACAGTTCCTCTGGGGTCTTGTCATTGCTGTCAACCTCTAATGGACCTCATCAGAAGGATAGCGTGGCTCAGTCCACCCTCATCTTGCCCCAACCGCTGCGTAATATCAGCCAGGTCAGTTTGGAACGTCGCGTTCCGGGCTCCCAGTAGAGACCAGGAGACCAATTTATGATTCATACATTTACTGTGGTGCTGACATCTCTTCAGAGCTGAGCAGTAAATGATAGAGCAAGTTTAAAAGCTTTTTGCAGCTTGCCAGTATTTTGTTGTTGATACAGCCTGCCACTTGTTAACATGATCCAACAAGTATCCTTTAATGACCCCGTCTGGGGAGCTTGTGAGGCTCCGAAGGACTGCTGGAGAAGCAAGCTCTGTGTCATGGTGCTGTACTTCCGAGACCTTCTTATCTGTCACGTTCGCAGTCAATTCATGCTTATGAATTCATGCTCAATTATAAAGTACTGATGGGAGGCAGAAGTCTTCTGGAGGGGGGGAAATCTTATTTTCTGTCCTAATCTAGTGGTCTCTTGGCTTTAAAGCTTAAATGTGTTCCCTAGATGGAAGTAAAGTTAAATAAGGCTTTGCAGGAATTTTTAATGCAAAGGTATGAAACGTCTTTGTGAAGGTCTTTTGCTCGACTGAGTTGTTTTTTCATGTGCTGCCAATATCTGATCCCACTTCTTGACCTTTAATATACACGGAGAGAGAAGATTAGGATGTTTCTAATCAGCTGAATCTCCCCTCTGGGAGCACTATTAAATCCTGACTCTCAGCTTTATCTCTGCCAGGTCTTGCCAGCCCTCTGTGTTTTTGGTTTTGTTACCAGCTGAGGTCGGAGTTCGGTCACCTCAAAGGTTCTTGTTCAATTGGGGGAGTTTCTTGGATCCTTTCTGTAGGAGTAAAGGCACCAGTGAGTGACTCGGCTTGGAGGCAGACCTCTTCGTTTCATGTGCGCTGGTGAGCCAGACCTTACTCAGTGAAGTAAAGTCTTTTTTTTTTTGTGCAGGATTATTGCTAAGGGTCCCTCAGTAATCCTACCCACCTCATCATTAGTAGGGCTTCATCAAATGTCTTGGGGAGCAAACCTGGGTTGTTTTGAGGCGCGGAGTCAGGTCCCTCATAGATGTTCAAAATATTATATCAACCGGTTTCTTCTGCCACCCAAATTTGTAATTTCATTAAAATACCAAGTTTGTTGACAATAAATGGGTAATGATTATTGAGTTTCATGCCATTGTTTTGATGAGGATTTAAGTGAGGCGAGCAAGTCTGCGGTCGTGTGGCTCAGCCTACGTTACGTGGCCCAGTGATACAAGCAAGCAGTTGAAGGTCAAAACTGTGACTTGTCTTCATCAGATGGAGCCCCCTTGAGTTGCGTATCTTCCCCTTTCATGTCAGCCATCAGCAACACCACTGTTTTGATTTAAATATCGGGAAATTTATCCCTGAAAGCAATACAGACCACAGGTTGCAGTGCTGGTGTTTATGCCTTCTTGGAAAGCTTTGGTGATCTAAGGAAGGACTAAGTCCAGGCAGTCTTATTTGCCCTATGATTCCAATGTCTCCCATTCCCCAACGTGATCCATGTACTTGTAGATGTCCCTGCCCTTTCCCATGTTCTTGAACATTCCAGAGGCTCTGTAAGTACGTAGGAAGGAGGGGAATGGTCTGAAGTCACTGGCCAAAGCTGGGTGCTTTGTTCCCGTCCAAAAACTTACTCATCCTGCAGGCCCTGGTCTTAAGTTACTGAGCTTGCAGCGGAATCTGCTCGTAATTTCTTTCTTGTAAGCCCTTTCCTGTTGAGCAGAAATTTTGGCAAAGTAGAGTCAAGGCACTGGAGAATCCCCAGTTCTGCCTGGTTATACCAGGCCTCCTCAGATCTTTCCTTGGAACGAGCAGGCAAGAGGAAATACTTTCCATTTCAGAGAAGCGTGGACAAACAATGTTGCTTCAGATGGAGAAGAAAAGCAGCAGACGGAGTTACAGCACTGAGTCCTGCTAGCCAAAAGCATGCTCTTGCCTTTATTCGATCATTCCTGGAACACAGTGTTCTCATTGTATTCCTCCTCACCTTGCTCGGTGCCTCGGCTCGGGACTCAGAGATACCCAGACCATGATGCTGGTAGGTTTGGGGAAGTTAAAAAAAGCATCAAATGCATCTCAGAAATGGACCCTTCTCCCTTGCCTGACGCTAAGTAAACGTGTTTTCTGAAAACCTGGATCCCGTTAGAAAGGTTCCCGCTGTCTGGAAAACAAAGTACTCGCTCGCCTGGTTTAGTCATTAAGTAAATTTGTGGTTTGGTTGAGACGAAAAATAATGAAGAAAAGCTGTTGAAATCCTGGAATAAATTTGATATTTTGCAGGCAGTGCTGTTTTTAAGTGGAGCTGCTGCCTTCTTTAGGTTATGAGCAGACCCAGGTATAAACCTGGGCTTCCCTTTCTCCCCACGCCTCAGAGGCAGGCATTTGGAAGTAATTTGCTTCACGAAGGCCCTTGCTGCGCGGGCGAGGGGGATGCTCCGGGCTGGAAGCCGGGTTGCGTGGGTGTCTGCACGGCCGGCCCGCAGCTGCAAAGCTGGGAGATGCTTTCGGCTGCTTATTCCATCTGCGGAGGGAGCAGCATCCTGGGCTGCAGGCAGGCTGGGAGGAAGGGACGGGTGGTCGCTCTCTTGGTGTGACGTGGAAGGTTCTGAACGGCTGGGGGCTCTGCTGGTGTTTTTACATCAGCAATATGATAGTTGTATTGCCCCTTCTGGGAAGAACCGTTTCCTCTGTGACGCCCAGCTGCCCTGCCTGCCTTCCCAGGGAAGGGAAACCACTGGGAAAAGGTGCAGGAGCCCACACAGAGAGCCCCATAGCTCTCTGCAGAGGGTTTCCCCTCTCCACCCACCCCAGTTTATCGGGGATAATCACGCAGGAAAGCAGAGACATGGGAGCTGGCACTGCTGCATGCTGTCTGAAATGGCTGCTCTGTGTGTTCATCCAGTTAACCACATATATATATATACACACACACACATATATATATATAAAATCACTTGCCATATTAAACATAGACGTCATTTCACTCTGAGAAGCCAATTAGCAGAGGAGGACAGTCTTGCCAACCAGCCTGTTGCCAAATTTTTCCCAGCTCTCAGCTTAAGCAAGGGGAAAGGAGACCACGTTAGTGCCTGCGTCCACACTAATGAGCCCCGTGGTCCAAGGAGAGCACATTGAGAGGGTCAGAGAGTTGGGGGGTGAGGACTGGGGTCCCGCTTGTTTCTGGGGGGTTTCGTGGGGGCTGGTTCTCACCCAAACCCTTGGGCAGCTGGAGCGCCCAGGGACTGTGCCAGAGCATGGCATCCCCTGCCCAGGGATTGGGACCCTGAGCTCCTGGGCACGCTGCAAGGCTCATGTAGACAGGCTCTGTGATTTGAAAAGGTTTGTATTTATTTTAATGCAAAACATGACCTTAAAGCACATTGGTGCTTCTGTTCTGACGTTCCTCCTTACGCATATCGTCTTGTCTCTGTTCTGGAGGTGTCAGGAGGATTTGGTCCTCAGGGTCAAGGTCCTCTCACTGCATTTGGGATACATTTTAATGTCAGTCACAAATTTAATTATTAAGGCAACTTTTTCTGGCAACTTGTGTGGATGTTCAGCACATCCCTGTGCAAGCTTGATTCTGTCCCTTCCAATAAAATATGAAAACTACTTTTTCTCTTACGGAATGTCATCTGACAAAGGCCATGGTGTGGAGGTGAGTGTGGCTTGTGGGTGGGAGCAGTGTGCCCTGCATATCCAAAATGCACGCAGGAGATGCTGGTTTTGCCCTGGGTTTGTGGCATCTTAAGTCACTACAGAGGCTTTTGAATGACTGATGGAGCCAGGCTGCTCCAAAGCGCTAAGGCTCCTGTTCACCCACAATTAATGCAGTCAAATGGCCATTACACTTTATAGAAAATTTCCCTCTTTAAGGCCAACCTTTGATAATGGATAAGGATTCATATTAATGTTGTCATTTAAAAAAAAAAAAAAAAAAAAAACCAAAAAAAACCTGTGTTGTGGTGTAGATTCAGACTAATATGTTGAAATGAGTCTTAAGCAAATACTGGTTATTGTTACACACAATACAAATTAAATATTCTGTGACGTTTGCTTTATTTCAGGAAGGTGATCCAAGCGTCCTGTTAATTGATGTGCAGACATTGCGTTGCTCATTTTTTCTCTTTAATTCATTTCTTTTGCACTGAGCTATTAAATAAATGAGGGGTTTGGTCATCTTCTCGGGAGGATGCGCATTGCTTTTAGGAAGGGCTTGACTTTGTTGTGAGGCAAAACTGGATTTTTACAGTTTTGATTTTAAATCTGTAAGTAGTGGACAAAATACAGTATTACATTGGGGTGATGAATGAGCACAGCCTTGCCTCTGTTGGGAAGGAGGATCTGGGAGGGCTTATCTGTAGGTGCAGAGTCAGATGAAATATTGAGGGACTCGTTCTGCAGTTTCCTTGGAACACAGCGGTTGCATCCTGTTGTCTGAAAGCCTTTCCTAAGAAGGTTAGGGTGGCGATAGGGAAATACAGCCGCAATATTTAGCCCATCAAGGCTTTATTTGCCTCCTAAGGCAAACAAATTATTTCCTGTATTTTAGCTTCCTTCCTAGAGTCTGACAAATTGTAACTCACTTTTCTCATCCACCTTGCTGTATCCTATGATCTAAATTACTGGTTTTAGTGAATGTGCCTTCTGTTCCTTAGTCCTGCCTGAGAAGTAGCATGTCCTTGGTAAATGCAAAGGAGTGAGAAATTGGAAACTCAGGCTGGTAGATCTTGGGTTTAGCTTTTGTAAGTGTGCTTTAATGCTTCACAATAATTACTGAAGCTCCCCATAAAATAATCTCCGCGCACTCCTAAAATGGAATTGAATGCCTTGGAATAAAAGAGAAGAGGAGCCCTTATCTGTACTTTTCGTTAAGTTTTTATTTATTTCCCTTCTTCCTCCAGCGTAGGAGGATGAATAAGCGCGGAAGAAGATTTTTTTTTTTTTTTCATCAGCTTTTAAAAGCCAGACTGTAATCATAAATTCCCTGATAGCTGGAGCATGCAGAAGTCGTCTTTAAGCCTACAAGTGACAGGCTGCTGTTGCTTTTCAAACTTCAGATTTCATTTTTTTTCTGAGACACAACTTTGATCTGGTGCCTTTGTAATGCTCTGCAGAGCGCTGGGGCCGCTGCGCTCGCCGGCTGCAGGGCTGGAAGTGAACTTTCTTGGCGAGAGCCATCTGGAGACCTCAAAGAACAGATTAACTTGCCCAGAATTGATGTGATCTTTCAAGAAGCTGCCCTTGCCTAGAACGCATGTGACATTGGCAGTGATAAAGTTGAGATGCACAGCAGTGTCTGAGCACCCGCAGTAATTGGGAAGAGTTTTAAGTGGAGCAACCCTGAGGATTTGCAATCAAATTATCAGCTCAATCCCCAATTTTAACCTCTCGAGCAGACTTTGTGTCTTTAGTGCAGGTTAAATCCAGTCAGGAGTAAAGGTTTTCAGCTTTGCATCTTCATAGGCATTTTTGTCTTAGCCCCAAAACATACCCGTGATGATGTGTTGGGGAAAGCTGTGAATGCTTTGGGACATTTCTCCCAAATGGAGAATATATAACCAGTACGGCGCAACTTTTGCGATGGTTGTTGGTACCATGGATTGGAAACCGAGACTTTTCTGTTCAGGTGGTAGATTAATGTAATCCTGTAAATCAGACTTCTTGGTGAGCGCTGTTCCAATCTCTCATTTAAAGGTGACTCTGCTGCTCGGACACTGTTGTCAGCACGTGCTGTTTAAATATGCTGAGGGGATTTGCTTCGGCTCGTACAGCGTAAGCTAACAGGCGCACCTTTTAATTTGATTGGTTGTGATAATGAAATGTGGTATTGCGTGAGGGATGTGACAGTCACCCGCTTGCTGGTAAATGTAAGTATGGAAGCAAGAGAGCTCTGATCGTGTCCAGCCAGCCGGAGACTCAGCGAGCTGTCATTTTGAAAGATGCTTTTTTTCTTGGGTGGAAGTGCGTACATTTTTAAATGGAAAATTTAATATTTCACACTGAATAAAAGGGAGATATTAAAATAATGAGCTGGAAGGATGTCTGAGCATTAAACTGCGTCCTCTCAATCACACAGACAAAATGGCCAGAGACACCAAATAAGTGGAGGGCTTAGTTCTGGTTTTCTCCTGGAAATGTAATTCTGGAAATGGTCACCTTTAAAAACACAGGATTATAAAAGTTTAAACTAAGGTGTCAGAAGTTGGTGTGAAAAAGCAGGGTGGGAGCACAGAGGTTTGGTGACTGGGTCTCGTTGAGTTGCAGCCCTGCTCTGGTCTCTGGGCACCATCCCTCATCTCAAGCATGGCCCACCAAAAGAGGAAGGGAGGAGCCGTGTCCTGCCGCGAGACTCCTCGCTGCCGTGGGAGCCACAGGGAGGGTGCCACAGCTGCGGCAAGAGATCCCAAGTCTCTGCAGAGCCTGTTTTGGGGTGTCCTTCCTTGGGATTTAACCCCAGCCCCACTTCCCTTCAGCTCAGAGCTTTCCAAGGCAACTCGTGAAGTTTTGGGTGATTATCAGCTGCCTCGTGGCTCAAGCTGTCTAAAAAATGGGATTTATCCCATGTTAAAAATGAGCCATTCACCCAAAACCATGGTGACCAAAGGTTTGGAGTATGTCATGGGAGGAAATCTTCTAGAAGCACTGTTTAGGGGGAACAAGTAGGCAAATGCGTTGGTGTTTTGTGGTTGTCAGCTTCACAAGTCTTTATCTCTTAGGTTTACTGATGTAGTGTCTCAAGCAGACGCTTCCTTGGTCGTGCAGGGGTTTGGAGGTGCCTTGCCATGCCACCAGGATGTTGGGGGGGCACTCGTCAGGGTCGGGCAGGTGGGGGACCATTGCAAGAGGACTGCCAGCCTGCCTGGTTTCCATCACGAGCACAATTCTTTTGTGTTAAAATTTTCTTCCAGAAAAGGTCAGTGTCATAAAACTTCAGTGCTAGAGCTGGAGGAGATGGTACCAATGAAAACTGATGCATCCGACCACCTTCCCTGTTAGACTGGGAGCTGCTCCAGCCAGGCTGGCTCACTTGGGAAGACCATATCTCACAGACCTGCCAATAGAGTGTTGTGCAATTTATTCCCTCCAGTGAAAATTTAAATTCTACAGAAATTAGTTGCCTATAGGTCTTTCACTTCCAAGGAAGTTTCCTTCTTACCTTAGTTTTTTTTTTTTCCGTGCTTGATGAAGAACATCAATGAAGGAGGTGCCTAACTGTTGAGAACTGGAATGCCGTGTGGATTTGGGTTTGCAGGGAGGATCTGTGAGATCTTTCTCCCACTGTGGATTCTGAAGGTGATACCATGCTTCCCCAGAGCGTGCTCTTTTTGCAAAGAGCAGCATGTTTGACAAAAATTGGGGACTTTGCGTCTTTGATTTAAAATTGAAATACCCATCAGTAGGGAGCCGTGTGAAGGAGACTGGGGATCCCAGGCTGGAAGGAGAAGGATGCCCTTAGGGACTTGTGGTGCAGTGGCAACTCCAAGAGGGGGCAAGAGGACCGAAGAGGACCTCACCTCTCTTCTCACTTACATTGAAGCTCCAAGGTCTGACGGTGCTAATGTTTAGAGTGCTGTGTGCTAGTCGTGGTTGGAGAAGCAGGAGGTTTGGGGATGGGATGCAGCCAACACATGCAAAATAAACTCTGAACAGGTAGAAGGAAAGCCCTAAGGAGATGCCTGCTGGTTTTTCTACAACAGTTTTGGCCCATGTCAGCATTACCAGAATTGATGGGGATCAGTGGAGGGCTTTATGCAAAGAAAAGGCAGCTGGTCAGGTTGACTTGGGTCGCTATGATCTCTATTATAATTGTTCCCTATGTGATTGTTTTGAGGGTTGAGCAACCTAGGGTTGCGGAAGAGACGTGCAGCTTTATTTCTGCAATGTGTGAAATGTGCTGTGTTTGTTTCAAAACCGTTCATTGCTCATTCCATCAAAAAAAAAAAAACAAACCCCCAAACCCAAAACAACATTCTGGAAGTCTGCAGGAATTTTTGTGAAGTCTAACTTTAAATGCTCACCTTTCCTTTTATCGCCCTTATCAGCACATAGAGCTCGGTATGTGAAGTTTTTAGCTGACATTTCAAATCGCTCTGAGTGTGCCTGTATCCCTTTTAAAGCAGCCTCCCCTCCCAGATCAGAAGTGACCAGGGTTTTTTGTTAGACTCCATGTTCCTTTAATGTTTTCCTCCTAATAGATGTTGAAAGCGTTTTTCAGAGGCACGGCACAAACCATTCAAATAGTGATACGAGCCAGCTGAAGAGAGTTGTCAGGGAGAGGGAACATTAGGAGAAGGATTGAATACAGATGGATTCCTCAAAAGTAATGTAACCTGTTATGATTGCTTTGAAATCCTATACCCTTTCCATCTACTTACGCTTACCAAAAGTTTACATTTGCATTGATGTATTAGAGGCAGAGCTAAAATGGAAGTAATCCCTGTTGTATACATGCTTAAGTGTGTAATTTTAGCTAAATACAACCGTTGTGACCAAACTCTTGCCTGCATCCTCAGTGGGAAGCCCACAGCCGTGGAGTGCTGCAGGAGAGCCCGTCCATCCTGACTCCTCCGGAGAGGCCAGGGACCACCCAGCACCCATCTGCTTGCTCTTGGTTCCTTCAGCCATCTCAGCTCCGTACCCGAGGAACTCTTCAGATGCTCTCTGCTGCTCTGTATCAGCAGATACAAAGGAGAAATGGATTGATCTGTACACTTTATAGGATAGTGCTTTCTTAATACACTGCTAGAATAATCCATTCCTCTTCCAGAGAGTCCTGGCAGAAGGTCCGCAAGAAGTTGGTGCTCTATTTTAATTGGGTTATCCAAAAAGCATCCTTCTCTTTGCCCGCAGGGAAGGCCTGAGTTATCCGTTATTCCTGCCTCAATTTAAGAGGTTGTATCAGCCTCCGTCACGCAACTGTCATACCCAATTTGACAGGAGGGTTGCACCGCACAGCGCTCCTTTAATGTTCAGAACTGACCATTATGCAAGGGGAGAACTGGAGAAGGCAGGCTGGCAAGGTTTTCACTTACTATACCTTGCTTTTTAGGGTGAACTTGTTCAAATTATTTCCAGCCTTAAATATTTGCCCTAGAAAGCTGTTCTGAAATCTGATGGAATGTAGAAATGAGGTTGCTCCAGTGCACATTTACAGTGACGGACAGAAAGTTTGTGCGCTAGGTGACGTCCATGGTGGGTTGCCATCCCACGGTGCCTGTCAGTGTTCGTACCCAACTGACTCAGTACTGCACCCGAGCGTGGAGAAACCTCACAAGGCTCCCTTTGCCATCGACCATTGTGAAAAACCTCAGCTGACTCAGTTTTGGATGCTCTTTGCACCACTCTGCAACTACACAGGGCTTCCGAGGCGGAGGAGAAATAGCTTGGCGTTTTTGTTGGTTTGTGGCAAGCAAAATATTAGTTTTCTCTTTGTGAGAATAGGAGGGTAATGTGTTTCTAACTGACCCCATAACGGGCCTACAACAATACAATTTTTCATAGTGATCAGCAAACATCCATGACCCCTTGTATTACAAGGAAAATTGTCCAGTTCTGTGTCTAGGAGCAGAAGGGCATGGTGAATAGGAGCTATATGAGTGGTGTGCTAGCCGAAGGCTATAGCCCTGTCAAATTCAGGTTTGAAAATACTTGGGTAGTGCTTCCATCCTTGTACAGAGTACCATATTGTCCATAAATCATTCTGAAGACCTCGTTGTCTGCTAGTCCCAGTTCATGCAATGGCTATCCTGTGTTCCTGCTCGGTGCAAATATGCGGAAACTGCCAACTTTTCCCTTTGATGGTGTCTTCCTCGCCTCCGGTCCTTCCATCTGTGTGTTTCTCATGGTTTTCCGTGTCTTATCTAAATGTAAACTCATCAGGGCAGGGACTGTTTTCTGTTGTCTGTAGGACTTTGACCACTGCAGTACAGCCAGAAAAGCTTTTCGCAGTAGAACGGGGAAGCACAAATTTCATGATGTGTCCCCCACGGAGGTGTTTGCTCAAGGTCCATTACAAACCGCATCAACTAGGTGCCGGTTACTGAGTTACTAAATAAAAGATTATGCTGATGAGCTTTCTGATTTGAATGAAAACTGGTTTTCAGAGCTGGTAACAGAGCTTGGAAAAGCCAGGGGTTTATCAACTTCAGGGTATCTTACAAACACTGCTCTTCATGCAGAGGGGTAGGCAGGGAGAAGGGGGGATTAAATGATGCTGTGTTGGTGTGAACGTTTCAGCTTGTTCCTCCTTCTGGCAAATTGCAAAAGGACTCACAGTGGCGAGGAGATGCCTGCCTGGCCTGACCGTCCTGCGGTGCAGCAGAGCCGGAGGCGGGTTGGCAGCCGTAGCTCTTCTACGCCAGCGGCAGAGTCCGTGTGAAGGAGCTGCTTGCCTCCGTGTCTCACCGGCTGCTTCACCGTTAATGCAGGTCTCCTCCTGAGCAAGGAACTCGCTTCCTAAGTTAGCTCACGCAGGCTCTTCTCTTCTACCATTTTATTTAAGAGAAGGTCGGCCTGCTCGCACGTGTACTTGAATAACCTGTCTGCAGGACAAGGCATGTGGTTGTGTGACAAAGTAGCCTCCATAGATCCATGGCCAGATTGTCTGTCGGAAAAGCCGTTGTGATTAGATGGTTCTGCCTGGTGGAATTTGCAAGTGTTTGAGGTACCCGAGTGTGACATTCGAGGTCGGCTTTAGGTACTGCGTTGTAAGCCACAGCCATTTCTTGTTTTGCCTCCCTACCTTGGCAAACATGTTGGAGTAAAGTAAAGAGGGGTGTAAAAGCAAGCACAGAATGGGTGAGCCGTCCTACACATCCCTCACAGTCCGAAGAGTAGAAGGAAGCCTGATTTGACTAAGAAAAGTACTGTCTCGTTATCTAGGTATTGCTTTTAGATGTCCTGCCTTGCTCATAGGATGACAACGCTAAGCAGTTAGCCAATGGACACTAAATCCAGATGGGAACTGGACTTCTTCCATATAGTCTTGCTCCCTCTCTTCTTCAACTCTAATACTGTCACCTTCATTACTCCATGAATTCCCTTTTTGCTCCCAGTTATGAGTCAAATTGTTCATGGTTCTATCAGTACAGCTTAGTCTGCAGCCTGTCACTGCCGCTGGGGCTCCAGGCAGAGCCCTTCTGCCCAGTGATGCAGAGCATGGTCAAGGTTGCATCCTTCTAATTTGACTCTCTCATTTTTCTTGCAGGCATGGGGCGTGGAGAGAGCCTGTTAACCCTTACTATGTCAACACGGGCTACGCTTTGGCACCAGCGACCAGTGCCAACGACAGCGAGCAGCAGAGCATGTCCAGTGATGCCGATACGATGTCGCTGACAGACAGCAGTGTGTAAGTAACTCCAATCTGCTGGGACCACAGGGGTTTTGTTTCTTTAGCAGCGGTGCTGCTGTTGTGTTGGTCTGGGGGAGGCTTTGCCACTGTGAATATCTGACTAGACCAAGGTCATGATCATTCTCGCTTTCTTTTCAAGCAGGATCGTTTTGTCACTGTGCAGGCTACTCAGCCTTGCCGGTCTTGGGAACATTTGCAACATCAAATGATTTGAGTGAACTAAAATGATGCTCGGTTGGAGTTCCTGCAATGTTTCTTGCCAGGTGCAAGAAATATTGGAAATGTTGGATGGCTTTGTAGTAAGCAATTTGAGATGTAGTATCTTCTGAATGTCAGATGGAGCTTTCTACTTGCCTGGGTACTTCTCCTCTGGACGTTTTTTGCTGCCAGGCTGTGCTCAGTCTGTGGTTGCTCTTCAGTAGGATCGGTGACTGACCAGTTCTCATTTATGTCTGGTGACCACAGTGCTTTAACATAACTTGTACCAATAAGCCCCCACCAAATCTTTTTTGCTTTTTTTCTAGTTCCTATCTCCCTGACAGCGCCCTGTATCTCACCCATGAGATACCTTCCTTAAAGATGCGCTGCAACGGGAGAAAAAAGGGGTTATGAGATTTTGTCGTGACTGCATCTCTGTGTTGGAAAGAAAGGATTTGGGGGAAAATATTCAGTGTTTGGTCTGGTTTTTAGTAGTGCAAATGCAAAGTGTCTTTATGTAGAGCAGAAACCCTTTGATTCTTCAAGCGAAAGATGACAGGTTTACAGAATTAGGAGAGGGTTTTATTAACGGCAGCGCTGTAAACACAAAGTCCTCCAAGAGGCTCGTTTAGTG
Source organism: Egretta garzetta (assembly GCF_000687185.1). Taxonomy (NCBI): domain Eukaryota; kingdom Metazoa; phylum Chordata; class Aves; order Pelecaniformes; family Ardeidae; genus Egretta; species Egretta garzetta. Next base: position 96,532 of record NW_009258782.1, on the reverse strand, counting down.
TCAGTGTGAATGTCAGGAGCTGTCAGACCTTGTTGGAGAAACTTTCCAGCCTTTGTCGCGGCTGTTGTTAATGGGTGCTGCAACAGTTCCCCACCTGCCCTCCGCTAGCACAGTGATCTGGTGAATGGGCGACGTGGTACGGGGGCTCCTGCGCCTCCTGCGCTGGCTCTATGTGAGCCAGCAGCGTCCTTGTCTCTGGCTTTGTGGAAGCTTGGGGCCATTTAGGAGCAGCTATTGAGTCCGCTCCGCTCACCGCCATCAGCTCCTCGCACCTTATCCACGTCACATTGCAAAATGGAGGAGGCAGACAGACCTTTGGCCAAAGGAGCGTGGGAGGCAGAGGATGCTCCTGGGACAGAAAGCTGTAGAGGACTGCTAATTAAAGGCTCGGTTTGATACAAATCCAGCTGCTCTGCCACATCCTTCTGCGATTCTTCATATTCATCAATTCATATGGAGGAGTACTCTGAAGCTAGCAGGGGTCATGTAACTTCTTGTTATCAGGAGAGGCAGATGTAAGAACTCTTCAGAATTAATTAGCTTTTAGCACTTCCTTTTCCACTGGTCCAGCGGGCTCATGGGATTGCACTGATGGTTATACCTGCGATAAGTTGTGATCATTTATGCCAGAGTTCTTCACCCTCCTAATTTTTATTTCAGTTGCCATAATTGATTTCTTTCACAGGCAGAATAATTTGTGTTTGACCATCCTATGCATTCTTTATTCTTTGCTCCTCTTTCCTTTAGGCATTTTATCCCTTCTACACCCACCATAGGCTGCTTCTATGACTCTAATTACCACTGATTCGTGCGCTGCCTTCCGCTAATAACTAGCCCAGTCTTAGTGATTCATTTTAAGTAAGTCTCAAAAATCATAAGGGTAAACCTGTGATCTTTCTTTCTGTGCATCTCAGACTGGACGCACGCAGATTGATCCCCAAACTGGGATTCTGGACGTACAGCCTTGACCTTTGGCTTACAAAAGACTCTGTCTGCTTTCAACACTTGCTCTTCATTACGTCCTTTAAAACTCCAGTACCAGGTTTTGTTCGTTTTTTACATGGCATTGCTGAACCTATCTGCCTCCTGAGTTTCAAAGGAATTTTTGCAGAATTGCTCAAGGCAGCAAAAATGAAGAACAACCAGACGCAAGTTAAAGAAGGGACTCCTGCTGCTTGACAAGACTTGCATGTCTCGGTGCTTTGAATTTAGGCCGCCTCTAAGGAAAATGCCAATAAAAGCTTCGTTTGCTGATGAGTGAGGTTCTTCCCTGTGTCTGCTGTTTACATATAGCAGTCAAGCTCAATGGTGAAGAAATCTAGCTACTGCTCCGAGGCCGTGCGTGAACGGGGTGTTATCCCGAGGCAGAAACCTCCCTGACCCTCTATCAGAGGAGAATGTGTCCGGACAATCAGGATGCAAACACCAGCTAATTGAGAAGTGCTAATAAACGGGGAAAGCAGGCGGGTGCACAGAGCGTATGCCTTGAGGCAAGGTGTGCTCTTCCAGTGTTGGCCAACTCAAGTCGGTGGAAAAAGCAGACCCACAGAGCAGTTATTTGTATCTGATGTCTTGCAGTTGTCACCAGCTCCCGTCCAAGCTTTGATATTGTACTGATCATGGCAAAGCAGGGTTTGGACATGGCTTGCATGCACAGCTCATCCATGCAAAGCTGCTAGCAAAGACCTGGGTGATGCTCTGGCTGTCTGACCTCCTGAGCTGGGGTGAAGGGAGGCAGGCACAGGCTTTTTGGGAGCGCCCGGCTCACCTAAGTGTTTTTAAAAGTCATTTCTGTGGTACCAGCTATAAGCACACTTGCCTAGAAGACAAACTTTAAACAGGATGTCTTTCCAAGCACTGGTAAATATTATTGTAATGGGTTGAATTTATATAACAAATATGTTATCAGTCCCTGTTGTTGGAGGAGTTTGCTTTTTGAGTGGCTTAAAAAACATTGCTCTTAAATGCCTGCGCTCCACTGATTATTTTTCAGTCTTCCTGTGTCATACGAATTCCTCTGCCCTTGTAGGCAAAACAGCTCCGGTCCTCTCTGCTGAAACCTGTTTTTATAATCGTCACGGCAGCTGTGTTGTTTTAGCTGGTTTATGCGGAGGCAAGGTCTGGAGAGGACACGGTGAAAGGCTCCGGCGAGCGCTGGCACGGCAAGCGTGCTGTGGCCGCAGGTGGGGCTGAGTCGCTCGCTGCTGGTGTTCGGTGCTGGGTCGGGGTTTTGGGGCTCTGCCTCACCCCGAGCTGCTTGGGGGCTGCCCCAGGATTGCAGCGGCATTTACACTGCAGTCCTGAACTGCTCTCGCTGTCTCAGATAACCCCGCATACGGATAGCGTCTTTCCCAAGCCGTGGAGATGGCCTCTGGGTGGGAGGGGTTGTCACAACAGAGACACTCAAGGGAAATTAAGGCAAATCTAGGTAGGAAGGCAACAGGCAGAAGCTGAATGCATTAAATCACCATGTGATATTCCAGTTCAGACACAGAAATGCCTTAGGTCCATATCTTTCTTCTCTTTATTTCTGCAGGAACTTAGATGGGTAAACAAGAAGTATGTCTAGAGGTAATGTCTAGCCCAGTGTTGGGGTCCAACTAAACAACAATACTCCTTCCTCTGGGTCTTATCATGTGTCCGGGCTTATCGTGGTTGAGAGATGAGCTTTGCCTTCCCTTGGGCGCTTGGGAAGTCCTTGGTGCTTGGGTGGGGCCCAGCTCCAAGCTTTGCCGGAGGGATGCTTGCTCTTCCCCAATTCCAGTTGAACCTGCCCCAGACATAAGGATGGCCATTCCCTGGAGCAAAGGGGTTTAGGACAGTGGTTACTCCTTCAAAAAACCTTGTAGATTAAATATTACTCCTCAGATGACTGGCCTTTGGCCAAAATGCCTGGCGATTTTCCCATTGCACTTCTTTATGTGAATAAGGTCTCTTGGTGACGGTGGGGCTTTGATAAGAGTAATTGGTAGAAAATATCAGCTTCACCGTGGATTTGCTTCCTGTCTTTCCGACGGCCAGTGATCCAGAATGACCTTGAGTTCTGCTATATTTAAACAAGTTTAACAGCTTTTTAATTTAAAAGATCCTCAATGATGATTTCCAACTTGTTAGGCTTAATGGTTGGGCTTGGAAGCTGTCTACGGAGGAGCAAAGACAGCCCTTGTTAGAAGAGTCCACCTGCAGAGCCACAGCAAAACCTCCCTGCGCACCAGAGGCTCTTGCAGGTTGGTTTGGAGAGGCGAGGAAGCCCCCGCATTTCCCCAGTAGCAAACGAATCGCGTTATCGTTAAATAAACGATAGAAATACTCTTGCTCCCCCCGTTGCATTTCAGCACAGAGCTTTCTGGTGCTAGAGAAAATCACGTGATGAAACAAGGAAAAAACAGTTTGGGAAAGTTTTATTTTAAAAGTAGATGTGCTCTAAAAAAGTTTTGTTTTTTTTTTTTTATATGTATTATTTCTCTATCTATTGAAAATATCTCAAAGCAAGCTACCTGACAAAAGGAAAACAAAGGTACGGTTTTGGTTTTCCTTGCTTTCCCCCCATCTATTGAATAAGGTTTTGTTGGGATAAAATTAAAGTGCTTATCTTTGAATTTGCTTCCTCTGGTTGAGTTGGCACAGTACATTGAACGAAGGAATGTTCCAAGTTCAGAGGTGGCATTGGGGAATCTAGTTAAAATGACATCAAAGGCAGCACAGCGGGGCTGAACATGTGTTTGAAGCCGGATAGATTAGAGGCCATTATCAGCCTTTCGCTACTGTGCTGGGAACAAAAGTCGCTCTTTCCGCTGGGACTGCTGCTGGGGAGAATTAAAAAAAAAAAAAAAAAAAAAAAAAAAAGAAAAGGAAAAAAAAAAAAAGAGAGAAAGAAAGAAAAATTGCACCTTCTAATATAATGCTGCTTTTCCCGCGAATGGCCGGGCAGCTTTAGTGTGCAAGTTGTGTTCTGGCGCTTGGGTTTTGTGCGGCAGTTAAGCTGAGATGTTGTCTATTGACGCCAACCAGCAATAGCTAAAATAATCCCCCAGATTTTATTTTGGTTTTCTGTAAAAATTGCCCGTTGTTTTGTTGCCACCCAGTCTGGAAAAAGCTGCGGCGTGATGCGATGCGACTCTTTAACCGTTGTGACTCTGAAGTTATTTTTCAAATGGAAGTTTGTCATTAAAGAAAATGAAGCCTCCTAATGAAAGCTATCGTAATCGCCTGTCGGTATAGCAACGCTTGGGGAAATTGCTCTGCTCCCCTAATGTGTCACTGCCGGGCGCAGCGGAGGTGATGCTCCCAGACATGCTCTTCCTCCTCCCGCATTACCTGCAGCCGCTAGCCAGAGCTGTAATTAGCCTGGCTAATTTTCTGTTCTCTCATTTGTCTTCCTACTAAAAAGCACTTGTCATTAATCACGGGTTTTGTTTTATTTTATTTTAACGGTGTTTAATTCTGAATGCCTGGGCTACTGCATGAAACTGCATTCTCCTGCTGTGATTTGGTGGCCGTTCTTCCTGCACCCCCATTTCCAGGGAGCCAGCGGGGCAGCAGGCATGATGGAAATGGGAAAGGGAGCTGATGGTGATCATCCTTGCACAGGCTGGTGCTTGTAACTCGGGAGGTTCGCAGGCAAAACACCGTAGTAAATCGTATTTCCCTTGCCAAATGGCATCTCGACTTTAAAAAATCTGCTGGGTAAACTGTTTGGTGTATGTTCTCGAGAAGCAGCTGTGCCTGGCAATTGGGGAGGGGGGTAGCTGCTAAGTACATTTGGCTTGTGCAAACATCTTGTCGTCGTGAGATGCATTGGGACTGGCTCGTTTGCGCTGCTCGGAGTGGTGCAGGGTTGGAAGGAGACAGCACATGTGCATGGAAGTTAGTTGGTGCTTCGGGCAAACCAAATCCATTCATTTCCACCCGTTTCTGTGGCGTTGCACAGCCTTCCCAAGCGGTTACTTTTATTGAATCAGGGAAATGTGTAAAATAAAAAAGGAAAGCTCCAAGTTGCCAAGCTCCAGGCTGGCAGTTCTTTTTGCACTCATTGATTTTTCTCAGAATAACCCAGTGTCACTAGGAGATGTGCCCCGTGTCCTTATCTCGTAACTGGGCTCCACTTAACTCACATTCTCCTCGCCCCCAGGTGTAAGCAGGGCGGTCGCTGTGGTGAGAACAAAAATGCGTTTCCTTTCTTCGCCTGAAGTCATGCTCAACCAGTGATGCTTTGCCATTAGGGGGGCTTAGCGAAGCCTGGTGGCTCTGACCCCCCCCCGAATTCCCATCACAGGGACCCACATGCACCCAGGCCCCCATCTTTGCAGAAGGGCTGCGTGCGGCACCGTCCCACAGCTCACAGCAGAACCACGGACCCGGCTCCCGGTCTGTCAGGTCCAAGGATCATTGCCACCGCTGTCTCCCTCCTCTGCAGGGACCTCTGTCACCAGCTTTTTCAGCAAGGGCGCAAACCCAAGCAGAGCTGGTTCAGTTGGGTGTTCGTCCCTTCCTAACCTTGTCCAGCCTCCCCCGGGATGAGGGCTGGGTTCTTCCACACAGTAACTCCAGTATCAAGCCCATAATTTCAGCCTGAGCTAGAGATGGTCTTAAGAGCAGCGGAGCCTACCCCTTCGCTTTGGTAAGCCATTTGAGAAGTTGTCAGGTTCTCTTAAAAATACGTACCTCATTCCCCGTCTGAGTTCCCCTTGGTGTAGATGCTCACTGAGCTCCCACTTCTCCTCCTCCCCCTCCTAGCCTGCCCTGTGGTTTACTGTGTACATTACAGGCTCTTTTATAGAAAGCAACCAACTATAAAAGGTACCAGGATGCGGTCCAAGTCCCTCTCCCTGCCCTCTGCCTCGGGCAGCGGTCGCAGGAGCCCTGCCTCGCTCTGCTCCTGGCTGATGCCATGTAAGTCCCCCCGGCACCCAGTGCCAGAGCATTGCTGGTGCAGGGACCTGGGAGAGCATCATTCCCCCCACAGATTCCTCTTGCTCTTCTGTGCTCACCCTGGGCAAGAAAAAAGCCTTTCTTAAACGTAAAGGGGTTTCCTACCTGCCACCCTGCGGTGGCAAGGCTTTCATGAACGTCATGTATTAGAGAAAGGCACTAAAGCAGGGCATGTTGTTGTTTTATTCCGGCAGAGATGGGATCCCACCGTACAGACTCCGAAAGCAGCATCGCAGAGAGATGCAAGAAAGTGCCAAAGCAAATGGACGTGTGCCACTACCTCACATTCCTGTAAGTAGCACCATGTCTTTCCCCAGAGGTAAATATGCAAAAAATGTGAGATCTCTAGCACGCAGTTGCTCTGCTTGCTCAAGTTTAACCCCCCCTTAGCTCTGTATTCATTTGAGGATGTTTTAAGATGGAAATACACCATGCTAAGAAAGGGCTTGGTAGCCTTCTGCCAAACTCATCATCCAGGGCTGCCCAAAACGCATAATTTTTCTTAACCGTGCAGTCAGTAGCCGGTTGTTTCTCCCGAAGGAGGATGGAAGCGCTGGCTGCCATCTACCTGCGAGCAGGTTACATGCCCTCGGGCGAGCTGGCAGTGTTTGTGGAAGGTGTAGGAGGCCATTGGACATGGAGGCTGATGTAGCTCTCGGCCAAGGTCGGCTGGGGAGAAATGCAACTGTCCTGGGCGGTATTTCTGCACTGGGCAGCCAAAGGGAGCTGTAAGCTGTTCTCAAGGACTCGGCAAAGCCCACCTGGGGGTACGAGGCAGGAGAGCAAAGAAGGTGCAGGCGTAAGTATTTCATTTGTCTGATACTGTCTTCCCGGTTGCTCCAGGTAAGCAAACAGCTTTGGAAGATAAACATACCTGCCAGGGCTCTGCAGCACCATCTGCAGCTCTGCTTATTATTATTTTCTTTCTGTGAGAAGTTACAGGTGACATTTAATATCTAGCAGGGAATAAAGGTGCTTCTTTCCCCTTTGGACAGCTGGACTCCAGCACAAATCAAATAGGGAGAAAAAAAGCCTCCATCTGCTTTTTCCAGAAGTGCCTTCAAACTTGACGCAGCTGTTCTCATCCTGCCTGCTCAAAGCAGCACAATACCAGCAGAAATAGACCCTTGTTTTAATCTGATTAAAAAAAAAAAAAAAAAAAACACCAAACCACCACTCTTTGTTTTGCCTTTTAAATTAGATTATTTTCCTTAGATTTAAGAGGGTCTCCTGTGCTTTGATCACTGGGTTGACAATAAAAGCCCTGGCTGCGGACGCTCACTCGCCATCCTTGCTCAGTCACCTCTCTTTTCACACAGTTGCTTTCACAGTATGGTCGCTGTTGAAAAGGCTGGCTGGGTGCCTTTTTATTTCACTTGACGCTGTTTTTACTGTAAGCATGGCTTTGTTAGAGTTGAAGTTTGAAAGCTTGGCCTTTATTTTTTGTTGTTGTTGTTGTTGCTGTTCCCCAACAGTGGGAACTACCAAGCGAATATTCTCTGACTTCAAAGCTTGTCAGTGGCTTTACCTTTTGGATAAAAATAATCGTGGCTTTCTGTTGATCGTGTGCACTGGCAATGCCTCGATGAACTGCAGGTTATAAACTCAGAGTGTGGAGCATTAAATATGTATAGTGAGCTCTGCTTTAACGAACTTCCATCTGCCAAACATTTCTTTTGTTGAACTGAATAAGTGTCATTCCAGCAGCAGTTCCTTGCAGGCTAATTAGTTTTACTTAGCATTAAAATTTATCGACCTTTTTGGAAACGAGTTAAAAAAGGGGGGGCGGGGGGGGAGGAACAAGGTTTAAATTGGCCACCTGCTGCTTATAAATTTTTATATTCTCCTACTTATCTACACAGTCTTTTAGAATTACATATTCCTCCTAAACTACACACAGGCGCTTCACAAGGATTTTTTTGTGAAACATCCGCTGTTCCCATTAGATTCTGCACTGTAATTTTAAGTCCCAGGGAAAAAGGCATCTTGACGCATATTTATATGGGAGCGGAGGCCTGAGAAGTCGAGTTAGTTCTAGACTTTCTCCAGGGAATAAAAGTTTAGTTCAGACACTCTGGCACCTCCTGCCAGCCAATTACTGACACAGAATTGGCATTGACTTCAGAGAGGCACAACTCTGCCCTTGCTTATCAATCAGCCAAGAAAGGAGAAGGTAATTAGACAATATGTTTTGACAACACCAGTGTGAAATGTTATAAAGTTAGGCTTTTAAAATCACCTCTAACTCCACGCTTATTGAATTAAGCTTCCCCAATTAGCCAGGGAAGCCATGCAAATGTTTCTTCAAGTGTTGTTTCCAAGCCGGTGGTTAGGATATCTCACAGCCCGTGGCTAAAGCAGTCTCCATCAGCCACCTGGACCTGCTGGTTAGCATGATTTTAAACGGGTAGCGATGACTAAATTGCAACCTTTGAGTGAAGGTCTTTATGGACTCATATCTAACCGGTGTAGCCAGAGTCCATTCTGATAGTGCTTGCAGAATGCACAGCATGTTTTCCTAGTGATAGTAGAGAACCTCCTACTTCCGAAAAGTCATTTCAGAAGTCCTTTAGAGACCTTACCATTCCCTCATGAATGAGCTATGGGGCTACTATGCAAAATTCTGAACGAACTTCCATTGCTTTTAATAGCAGCACTTTTAGTTAGGTCCAGGAGCTATAAACTGTAGTGGTTATATGTTCATAGGAGACTGGCCGCTAGTTTCAACAGCCGTGCTGCCTCCAAATAGCAAAGGCATGTGCTGGTTATGTAGGATGCCCTGCTACGCAGCAGGGGATCTTGGGGTGTGCATGGCTGTGTTCTGCGTATTCCACACTTACAAAGTCACCAATGCTCTCAACTGGGAAAAGTTGTGTTTTGTGACATGGCACTTTGCCCAGGAATGCGGTGGGTGAAGGTCTCTAGCAAGCAACCGAGACCTTTGTTTTGTGCCCCTCGCAGGAACCCATTACACGGCGGGTGAGTGTTGCTTTTCATGTGGTTTCCCATCTGTCTTTTGGATTCAGGCAGAGTCTTGGAGCACCACGGAAGAAAAAAGCAAGCAAGTTCCCAGAGGAAGGGTGAAAGCCCAGAGAAGGCAGGGCCATACCTGTGCTATTGCACTGTACTTACCCTGGCTCTGGCATTCATCCCTTCCCGGGAGAGGACAGGAAATGCTCCTTTTTCCCAGCAAATTCAGAAAAATCCACCCTCAAGCATTAAGACTTGGGATTCCTTTGTTTGTTTGTTTGTTTGTTTAACTCATTAAGAAGCCATTTTGTGATGTCCTTGCTGTAGCTTGATCATCAGGTGGGAGCTCTCCTGTCCTGCCCCACAGTCAAGGAAGCAGCAGCTCTTTACCCTGTTCCCACGTAAGAAGAAAAAAAGTAGGAGCAGCAGTGGAGTGGGTCAGGCTGACTGCTGAACTTCCCCAGAAGGATGTCCTCTGTGCAGAGGTGGCTTCCATAGTGTTCTTGAGTGGAATGGAAGATTTTGAGTGACCACTCTGCAAGGCTGTCGAAGTGAGGAGTGTAGAGGAGGACCCTGGTCTCATGCTGCCTGGATAACTACAGCTACAGGAGCTTTCTGCCTCTCTGAGTCGAGAACCTGCTCAGAATTCCCATCAGCCCTTTTATGCCTTTTTCCTCAAACACCTTGCCGCAGCAGCAGGACTCCTTGCTAATCCCTGAATGCTGCTAGAGTGGATGCTGAAATCCAGCTATCCATGAGCTCGGCCACAATTGTTTCTGGTATGGAAACACCATTTATCCTTTAAAAACATATCTCCCAGTGGAATGCGTTATTAATCTGGGAAACGTGGATGTTTGGAAGTTCTTTTCACTTGGGTTCCCTAGCCTGCCATCTTCGTTTCATCTCCTAGACTGACTTTTGATCTAACATCAGCCACTCAAGCGTCATGGAGGCATCAAACCTCCTGTAGAAGAGGGAGATTTACCAGCACAGAATTCTTTGGCCCAGTCAGATATGTCAGAAATGGTTCAGGCCAACCCGTGGATCCCTGGGGCTGGTTAGAGACTTCTGCCCAGTGATAACATTGGAAAACTTAACTGCTTCATCTCAGAGCAACTGAGATTTATTCTTCCCAAGGGGAACCCACAAGCTGCAGTGAGATTATTCTCTTTCAGCCTTTTCACATACAGATTATAGTAAAACCATGCATTTAGGGTGCCAGCGTGTTCTGATGTGCAACTTTATCCTCGAACCTCAGTTTCTCAGGGAAGGTGTGAAATCCATCAAAACTCAAGGCCTGCATCTCCCTCAGGGAGCAAAATCCGTGCAACTTCTGCTCCAACAGCTCTGAGAAAAGAAGGAGAAAATGTGATAGCAGATGCTAAATGGAACTACGGGAGAGCTTGTGTATCTCGCATGTTCTTAGCAGGCTGCTTCTTCCCAAAGGTACCAGAGCTTCAGCGACTTAGCACACCAAGGACAGAGGACCGTGTTCTGGTGATAGGCACCCCAAGAAATCCTTCCTCACGGCTGTCACTAGGAAAGATTGCTCTATCCAAACCAATCCAAGCAATTTCTTTCTTGCCCACCCATCTGGCATTCAGCTTCCCATTGCTTGTCCTCTGCAACCTCCCCAACTCAGCATGGTTTGGTTCTGGGCAGACCTGTCTGAACCAGTGGCATTAAATAAAAGCAGATAGATAATTAAATAGAACATTAGATAAAACAGTTCTTTAAAATTAAGCTCTTCCTTTCTGAATTGTTGACCCATAATGGCCAGAGATCTCATTCTGGTCGAGACTGGAGGGCTGGATCCTCCAAAACCAGCCAGCTCTTGGAGAGTGTTGCATTTGGAGCCGTTCTGATTTTGGAATAATAAACAGCTTATTTACGACTCCCTTGGTAGGGCTCTGTATGCCCACTGGAAGCCAGGGGCAGGTTCAAAATCCTGAAGGATCTGCCGCCGGGCACAGGCTCAGCCTGGCTGGTTTTTGGTGGAGCATGTCTCCCTTCCAAAGTCAGGCTCGTCATTTGATAAAAGTTTCAAACACTTTGTTGTCTTAAGCCTTTTGAACCAGGTCAGGGCAGTCCATGTTTGCTGTCCAGGGAGATAGAGCGAGCCCTCAGCAGTTACCTGTATTATTTCAGCACAGAGAATTTGCATTCTTTATTCTGCAATACTGTTAGTTTGGGGGAGGTCTGTGTAGCTCATCCTTTGAGCTAGGAATAAAGTCAAACCCATGGCAATTTTCAGAGCATCACCCTGCTTGCCAACCTTCTGTGAGTCACCATCACGGACACCCGCCAGGACAACGTAGGGCACGTGCAGCTGGTATCCGTGGGGTGAAGTGAGGTTTATTTCAGTTGCATTGAACTTGGATGGTCAGGGAGACCCTTGCAGAGGCGGCTTCCCAGAGGGGACTGCATCTTGCCCCCTCCCACAGGCTTCTGAGGACCTCTGCAAGCTGTTGTGCTGAGCTGGAAAGCTCCAAGGACGGGGCAGTGGGTTTTGTGGATGCAGCAGTTTGTCAAAGAGAGAGGAAAACGAGTTCATCCTAAAGATTCCTGGGTTCGATTATTTTCATTTCTGTAGTTGAGCTTCAATCTCCCCCAGACTTTGAGAGACTGTGGATAAACATGCTGAAGCATTAGTTGTAAAAGACCAAAATCGTCTTATCTCAAGTTCCCTGGGTACAGTAGTGACCCTGAAGTCTTCAGATCCTCATTAGAGATGGAGCTGTAGTCCTCAGGCGTTGCTGGGCCTGGAGGGAACCACCTTATTTTGACAGCACTTGAACACGCAGGTTAGCAAACTTCAGCCTTTGCACTCGCTGCTGCTGAGGGCTCGGGAGAGACTTTGGTTTGGGATATTGCCTTGCTTCAAAGGCTATGAAAATAAAGGGAAATTCTTTCCTGGTTCTTTTCTATGGAAGCTGCTGTGGTAGCTGCAACAGGGAGACTGCTGAGCGCCGGGCTGCCTCTCATTAGGCTCATTAAGTTTCTAACGGAGCAGGGCTTGGTGCTGCCGTCGTATAAACAACCGCAGGGAGAGTTGGCATGTCTGAGGTGGCAGGAGGGAGTGAACACGGCACCCGACGGGTTGCGACTTGTCAGGCAAGAGAGAAATTTCCCTCCTTGGGAATCGCTGGTGCTGCCTCATGAGATGGATGGTGGTGGTCATGGGTTTTGAGGTTTCTGATGAAAGCAGACTCCCTTAGCCAGAAGTGCTCCCCTGGGCTATGTGGGGGGAATGGGGAAACATCACCTGGATCCTAGAAGCTCCCCAGGGAGTAACGGAGCAGGGACCAGCTCTGCCATGTCTTCCCCCATGATGGAGAACGTCTGGGGCCCATTTCTGGACGACACAAGGTCTAGGTGCCTGGACGAAGCATGCCACTTTGGCCCTTGTGCCAATATTTCAAGACAAAACGTCATTTTTGTTGGTGAAAATCTTTTTCTGCTGTGTTTCGTTTTAATACATGCCACTGATTTGCAGGTCTGGAGGTCCTGGTGGCAGCAAAGACTTGGTCATCCCAGGGTGGGAGCCACCTGGTAGCTCACACATGTTATGCCCTCTCCAGGAGCTGCATCCCTGGATGAAGGGGATGGTTGGTTGGGGCTGTTCCCAGCTCAGATGGGTCAGTCCTGCCTGGGACAGCTTCAGCGGGAGCTGTCAGTCCCTCTGCTTGTCATGGAAACAAGTGCTAGAGCAGGCAGTCCTTTTGCCTGCAAAGCCACATCATGTCCGCAGATGTCCCTGGGGATGCTGCAGCCCAGCACCATCCAGCATAGAAGAAAAGGCGATGGCAGCGAGCACTGGAATTGAGATTTTCCGGCAGGGTTGGCTGGGTTTTGCTCTTGGCGAACAAAACAAGCGGTGCTTTAACTGAGACCCCTGCAACCCAACTTGGGTGTCATGAAAGATGTCTTTGGCTTCTCAGTGCCATCAGTAGGATACTTACTGCCTTTATTTTTCTTCCCCTGCCCTCCACTTGGCAGCTGGCAGAGAGAGAAAAACCAATATGATTTGCATACTTTTGTCAGGTTTTGAGGCAAAGCATTGTTTTAGTCATCCACGTTGATCTTTTGGCTGGTCTGGGATAAATTTGGGTGGTCTCTCATCCTCCTTTAAAGATTTCAAGCTTGATGTCTGCTTCTGGTGCTGCATTTGTTCTTTTGCTATGAATTATCTCGTGTCTTCACATTTAATTTTGTCTCTGGTCCTATAGAGTGTATATTTCTCTCACGTTGGTATTGAAATATTTGAATGCAGGTTTTTATACTGTTGAATTTTCCATATATTTTTCCTCCAAATTAAATTTTTATCTCTGCTGTGTCATTTTGTTTTTTCTACTATTTTAACAAAATAATGCAGAAGGGATAAAAATGAGGGGAAAAATAGAGCAGCTGATAGCTTCATACTGCACAAACTTCTTATCCCAGAGCTCAGGAATTTATGGACAAAGTAACTCAGCATAAGGAACCAAGAATACGCTTGAACTTCCATAAATATTAATTTGTTCACCCAGAACAAGCAGAAAAATGCTATCTCTGGGCTTGTAAGTTTGCTGTATTGATAAAGTAAGCAGGGGATTGTTGTACAGCTCTGAAAAGCCGAGACACAATCCTGCAGGATCTTCCAGTAAGAGAGGATGCTTTGTGGGAACCATGGCTTTCTGTGGCTGGGCTGGGTTGTAGCAGAAGATGGAGGGAAGTAAGATGTCCTGGAGGTGACAGGATTCCCACTCCTTTCCATGGCTATGGGCTGGATTTGCAGGGATTGACTGGTATGTGCTGATCCACCTGGGGTAAGCTGAATAAGCGTGCGTAAGAGTCCTCCCTTTCTATCAAAGTGAAAACATCGCTACTGTAAGTGTGATTTTTGAGAATTTTGTCTGTACGTCCTTTTCCCACCCTTTGAGACCAGGATATTCCTGTAGGCCATGTGTACATTGGGAGAAAAGCAAGCACATCCATCCCAAAGTGGAGGTTGGTGCTGAAAGAGCTTGTTGAATTGTGGCTCCAGAAAACCTTTCCCTTAAGAGGGATGGTGTGCGGAGCTGATGCCAGCCGGGGAGCTCGTGGTGGTGGCTCAGCTTCCAGCCCTCCCAGTCCTAGTCTGCACCTCTGTGCCTGCCAGCCTGTCCTCCCTCAACTCCTCACCTCAACGGCTGGCGTTGCCAGTTATCAAAGCCTCCAAAACAAACATGTGATGTTTCATGCATCTTTTGCTAACCCCTGGTGTGTTTTTTCCTCCAGCGTACATACCGAATGCCAAAGGATATCCACGTTGAACCAGAGAAGTTTGCTGCAGAACTGATCAATCGTTTGGAGGAAGTACAGAAGGAACGTGAAGCAGAGGAGAAGTTAGAGGAGCGCCTTAAACGCGTTCGAGCGGTTAGTAACCTCCTCTTGCCTCTTTTACCAGCCTGGGAGTCTGTCTGCGTACTGTACCCCACAGGGAGCTTTCAGCTGCTGTGGAAGCAACCGGGGTGACCACTTCCCTGCTCCAACAGCCATGGTCATCACTTGCACGGGGGCTCCTGGAGGCTCCATTGCCCCAGGAGCTTCCACAGTATCGTTTCCCCATTCATGCAGGGCTCTGAGCTCCAGCACACCCTCCCTGCTGTAAGATGCCAGCTATGGCACAGCAGTGCCCACTTCCACCGCCAGTTAGGGGCTGTGGATGCTCTCCGTCGTCATCTTCGGCACCCTCACTCTCCTGACTTTGTGAGCGATCCCTTCCATGCAAGGATGGGGACTATGTAACAGGGGTTCACCTTCCCTCGTGGGGCTTTGTGTGATCCCTATTTCCCCCCCAAATGGTAACCAGGTGATGTTATGCTTGGAGGTGTTTGTGTCTGCTGTCAGGCCGTTTCTAGCACAACCAAAAGGGTCCTGCCCATCAGTGCCTAGCACATCCCTAGCAAATTTGGAACTGATCAGGTGTAGCATCCAGAAACCCTCTTCTGGGCAGAGAAATGCACTGACTGCACATGGGTGGCTGGGGAAACCCAGCCCATGGCACTGCGTGCCATTAGCCCTGGTACTGGGGCTCTTCAGAGCTCGAGGACTTGGTAGATGAACCAAGGGAAGCGTGCAAGGCCTTTAGCTCCACAACAAGCTCCAAAAGGGGAGAGAATGAGGCATTGGTCATCTGGTATTATCTGTGTGAGACACCTTGTTCAGCAGTATTCACACTGTATCTTTTCTTCGGAGATACTACGTCTCAATGGGTACCTGTACGTCTTGTGCTGGGGATACAGGAGAGTTTTCAGAGGACACCACAGTGTTACTGAACATCACCCATGTCAGTGTAACTACAGCCCTGTGTGAAGAAATTGTGGGTCTCTGCAGTTAATAGCTGCTGTGGCCCTGAGGCGAAGGCTCTGTGCTTAGTAACCCTCAGCTCTCCCATAAAGCAGAGGTATTGGTGGTGCCTGTCTTGGTTAGCTCTGTGCTTTCAAAGAAGCAGAGCCTCTGGGGCTCCAGGGCAGACCCTTCAGCCCCATTAGAGTATTTTTAAATGTTCACCTAGTAGCTCTTTAAACAGAAAAGAGCTGTAGGTTGTAGTATTCGCTTTAAATCACATCTGCATTTCAGATGCAGAGAAGCAAGGAGGGCAGAAGGATCTGTAAGGTTCTCTCCAGCTCTAAGCATTGCCCAGCAGACTCCCTGTACCTCTGCATCCAGCATCCAGCCAGAAAAGGCCAGCGAGGTGCTATTTTGGGGTTAGATGCCTGTTCTTCTGGAATTGCTCTGTTTTCCTGTCTAGTACCTATTGCTTTCTAGACAAAGCCAATGTAACCGGCAGCATTTTCTGCTAACACAGTCTTAGAGCTCTCTTCCTCCTCCTCCTGTGGCTCCGTTGCAGCCCCCACCTGTACCAGACTACATTATCCCAGCTCTCTGCCTCCTTGAAGAAGCTGCCAGTAGCAATACCATAAAATCAGCAAATACCTCTGTGCCAGAGAATAAAGTTAAGTCTGTTCAAACACATTTTTGTGTGACTTAATCTATTTTTAAGCCCAGGACTCCCACTAATGCTATATATTAAACCTCTTTGCTGTCTCCAGAATGTATTTCATTGACTGGCTGGCATCTGGCATTAGCCATTCAGGAAAAACTCCGAGTAAGCAGTTGTAGCTTTTTTAGGTCAGCACTTAAGGTGCAGGAGCTGCTGGTATCAGCAAGAGGCGAGCTTGAATCCTGATAGATCACAGGGCTTTTTTTCTATGACCTGAACACCAGGACTACGGGGTAACCTCTTCCCGGGTCTGCATGGCTCACTAAGCAGCTGCACAGGGAAAACCACGAGCGTTAGTCACACTGGGCAGTTATCAGCTTAGCAGAGAAGCTGGAAATATTCTGCAAAAGCTAGGAAAAAAGAATCTTTCTCCCCCATACTGAGCTGCCTGCAGGTTCCCTTTCAAAGCCACGTCATGCAGTAACATCAAGAAGAGACATCTGATGTAAAGCCAAATGCCTTTTACTGAAAAGACTGTAAGATTTCTGTTTTTTTAAAAAAAAACCCCAAACTCTGAATTCATGAATTATTCTGAGTAATGTGGGGGAGGATTAGAGGATGTGCATGTTCTGTTATTACTTTTTGAGCCACTTCAGCCTCATGTCCATGCATGGAAGCTGCGGTATCATATCATACAGGTCGGTATTGTATCATACAGGTCGGTATCGTATCATACAGGTCGGTATCGCATCATACAGATCACTCTGTCTGAACTGAGCGAAGTGAAAATAAGCCAGGAGAAGCAAAGCCACTGCTGAGATTCTCGCTATTTGAATATAAATCATTGCCTAACTAGAGAGGGAGATCATTTGCCTGATAATTGAAAATGCACTCGTGGTTAGGTGAGTGATTTTGCC
Organism: Egretta garzetta; assembly: GCF_000687185.1. Taxonomy (NCBI): domain Eukaryota; kingdom Metazoa; phylum Chordata; class Aves; order Pelecaniformes; family Ardeidae; genus Egretta; species Egretta garzetta. The sequence goes on along the minus strand of NW_009258782.1, from coordinate 79,747 downwards.
CTAGTGACCAGCAGCAGCCTGATGGGTGGGACTGGGAGAAGGCAGAGGAGGAGGGTTTGCAGCAAGGCATCACTTGCCCGTAGCTCATCAGTGCAGATCTCAGCCTCCTAATTCAAAGGGAAGGGCACCCCCAGCCTTGCTGGGGAGTAAAAATAGCTCAGCAGGCAGTCAGCAAAGTTGAAGCCTGCATCCCTCTAACTGCCGCTGCCTTGGGGAGCTGATGGAGGAGGTTTCTGACAATATTATGTCAACAAAGCACCATCTAGTGGTTATGGCACCCAGGGCTTCCCCGCCCGGCTGGAGGCTGCGCACGCCAAGCTTTGCCCAGCTCACCACAGCGAGATGCTGAAACGCAGCTCTGGACCCCATGCCACCCCTGTGTCCAGGAAAGCTGAGCCCGTGGAGGAGGCTGCTCCCCAGACCCCCAGGTTTCTCTGCTGTAAAACGCTGCGGTTATTGCCTCTTGCCTGTGCCTCCTTGGTCACGGCACTGTCTTGTCTTCCCTTTCTTCTGCCTGTGCCAGCCGCGGGCAAAGGGAGGCAGGTTAGGCAGCGGGCTGGTGCAAGCTGGGTGCGGGCAGGTGGGTGGGAGGGAAGGCTGCATCACCAGGCATAGGCTGCGGTCAGGTAACTCAGGCAAGGAGCACCTTGCAATGCACCAGTGCGTGCGGCTGAGCCACGGCTTGCCTCTGCTGTATCCAAAGTCCTGCGTTCCAATCCTGGTTTGGACTGCCCCGATCTCATGCCATATGTCCTTTTTTTTCACTTCACAGTGAGCACAGTGAAAAGATTCAGCAGAATTGGTATCTGCAGCCTTGACTTGAACCTTTGCCCTGCTGGAGGAGGGAGGGCAGCTTGGGATAGGCACCCCAATTCCTCCATTAGCTTCCATTTTCTCACTGGTGGGGCTTTCCTACGTGATACGAGGCTGAGACCAGTGCTAGGAGGTGGGAAGCCAGCTGCCCCCAGGCTTGCCTGCGCACCACCAGCCCCAGCAGCACTTGCTCCTGCCTGAGGACCTGCTTGTGGTCCAGATCTCCTGCTCGGTGGCATAGATGAGCTGAGTCAAGGGACACAGAGAGGGACGATGCATCCCTCTCCTTCCCTTAGCCCACCCTCGTGGAGCAAAGCAAAGTACCAGGTCCCCATTACCTGCAAAATGGGAGTTCCAGGCAGCCAGAGGATTTCCCAAATCCCAGGCACCCATTTGGCTGGACCACCCCGGCTTGCCACTCTGATGCCACCCTGCTCCCGTGTGACAGCACCGCCAGAGCTCTGGGCTCTAAGCAGAAAGGACGCGCTGCCGTTCCTCGGGGATCCTGCGCCGGGATCGTATCTTGCCCTGCGCAAGTTAGTTGGTGTTTAAACCTGAGAGTTTTCCAGAAAGTAGGCACCAGGCCCTAAAAGCCTCCCAAGTGCTGAGCGCGTCGTTGGGTTATCATAAAACTGCTAATAAATGCTTACCCCAGCGGGAGGGATTTAGTCAGCACATGCTGCATCTTTTCTTGTCCCTGAGCGAGGTGCCCAGGGACGGCGGTTGGCAGGCTGCAGCCTTGTGGCTGTAGATGAAAGGTGCCTCTGAAGTTCTTCAAAGCGATTTGTTAGAACGTGGTGTGTCCCCTCCAGCCGTGGGCATGGCGTCACACCCCCAGGCTGGCAGCGCCCACGCCTTTGGCACTTTTCAAAGCCTGGCATTGTCCCCGCCTCGGGTTTGAACCCCCAGGTGTGACACTGGGAGGAAGCCTGTTATTTGCTTTCTTGCTGTGTGGTTGGCAGCTGAAACTTTGAAGCTGGTTAGCAAGTGATGGATGATGACATCTGACAGGCAGAGCTGATGGGAGTCAGTGTTTTCTAGCAGATGCATTTATCTGGCAGGGCAGAGATACCCTGTGCTGTTTACTGTGCCAGAGGAGGAAAAGAGAGCGGGATTAAAGGACTCGCTGGAATCCTGCTTATGTAATTAAAAAAAATAGGAATCCTGACTTCCAATAAAGAAACTTCATAAATACCTGAGTTTATGTTGGAGCATAAAGTAGTTTGTCAGCATCAAAACTGTGGCTGTCAGCATAGAGGAGTTTTATTCTTCCTGGCAAGGACTGAAGCGTCACTAATAGCGTGGCCGAGACCGTTGTGAACTACAAGAAGCAGCAGTTAGTTCTAACCTGTTTCTTTAGCTGCGTGGAGTGTTTCACTCCAGCCTCAGCATGCCCGGGAGAAATCAATGTTTGATTTTCAAAACCGTTCATGCTGCTGTCGACCTTCAGTTGCTCCCTCCTGTTACAAGCCTGCTGTTGGCTTTGCCTTGTGAAGTAGTCATTCGGGTGAGAAACCCCCCCTGTCTCACCTACCTCGAGAACTGGTTTGCCGCATATCCTGTAACTTTGGGCTTTATCTGATGGGCTTTGAAGCGGTGCCTTACCGAAGGCTCGTAGGAAGTCGCAGGTACGGTGTGGTAAGTTGTGTTTCCGCTGCTGGTTGTTACAGAATCACCGTCAAGGGACTTAGGGAGCTTTTTAGTAAGGTTCTGCCCGCTCACACATCCGATTGAGTTGTTACGCTTGTCAGAAAGCTGCATCTGTAAACCCGGGTTGCCATGTGTGGACTGCCTGTCAGAGGTTGCCCCGGTCTCTTTGGGTAACGCATGGAGACCCTTGCTAATGGTGGCTCAGAAAGCAGATACAGAGACCTGAGCAGCTCTGCTTGGTGGCAGCGAGACCGCACAGGCCTGGGTTGAGCATTAAGAAATTTTCTGCAGGAGGATGGCACCCTCTGGGACAGGTCTCCAGAGAGGTGGTGGATCTCCGTCTTGAAGGTTTTCAAGATCTGGCAGGACTAAGCCAGGCCTGATCCAAGGGTTGGCAGCAGTCCTGCTGCGGGTGGGAGGTGGGACTAGGGACCCCTTTCACCACTCTGCTGTCATTCTCTGATTGTCCTCGTGTTTCTTGCAGGAAGAAGAAGGTGAGGATGCAGATATCTCTTCTGGTCCCTCAGTCATTAGCCACAAGATGCCTTCCGCCCAAGCCTTTCATCACTTTGCTCCTCGTTACTCTGAGATGGGCTGCGCTGGGATGCAGATGAGAGATGCCCATGAAGAAAACCCAGAAAGCATCCTCGATGAACACGTACAGCGTGTGATGAAAACACCAGGCTGCCAGTCTCCAGGACCTGGCCGCCACTCTCCTAAGCCACGGTCCCCAGAAAGCGGCCACTTAGCAAAGCTGTCAGGGACACTAGGAACAATTCCGCCAGGGCATGGCAAGCACGCAACAAAATCAGGAATGAAACTGGATGCAGCTAACTTATACCATCATAAACACGTCTACCACCACATCCATCACCACAGCGTGATGAAACCAAAAGAGCAGATTGAGGCCGAGGCCACACAGCGAGTGCAGAACAGCTTTGCTTGGAATGTAGATTCACATAACTATGCAACAAAGTCACGAAACTACACTGAAAACTTGGGCATGGCCCCTGTCCCCATGGACTCTTTAGGCTACAGGTGAGTCAAGGCAACACCCACCAGGAGTCCCACAGCTGTGGCTTCTTTGGGAAGCTCTTTCATAAACGGGCTGTAGCGTGTCGGTGAAACAGTGGCTGAACCACATTTTCTTGTGCAAGCCTATGATGGGACATGGTTTGAGGGCCTCCCACTGTTCTTCCCCTTCAGAAATGGATATGCCCCCTCATAACCCATATAGACCCCTGTTCATCTCTGTGATCTGGTGTTGAAAGACACCCTCTAACCAGGATTTTTAATGGCCTTGGTTATAAAGTAGGTTCTCTGCTCCTTAAAGCAGTGGAGGTTGTTAGACATTGCCGATGCTGGTCTACTTTCCCGTGCATCAGGAGTTGCTAAGTATAGGGCTGTGTCTTGGGGTCTGGCTAACAGAAACCAGTCTCCTAAGGTGTTTGTGAGAGGATAAAAAAGCCCTCCTTATTGCAAGGCCTAGCCCATTCACCAAAAGGGCTCCTTTCTTTTCCTAACAAAGCGATGGACGCTGCAGTGCTGCCATGGCATCCTGTCCCAATGCGACGTTCTCCAGGGTAGGGGACCCACTGCCCAGCAAAGATATTTTGCTGCCTTTGGGCTTTTTTCGATCTTCCCTTGGCCGTTTGGATTCCTCCGTCCCCCCTGTGCTGAGGGGAGAGGGCAAAGCTCCTTCTCCGCGGCGGTGGGTTTTGCTAATCCTGTTGCTGGATGACTGCAGAGGCGAGAGCAGAGCTTGGGGCTGCCCGGGGTAAGGGACGGTGTGGGAGCAGCCGCAGGGGAGAGCTGTGCGTACCCTGAGGGCAGCTGGCTCCCCAAGGCTGTGGCTTTGGGGTGTTGCTTCTCAACGTAGCAGGAGTGGGATATTTAGTGAAGGCAGATGGCCAGGTCTGCAGTGGGCAGGACCAGCTTTCTGGGGTGGCAGGAGAGAGGCAGAGCGCAGAGGCAGCCGAAGCAAACTGCTCTCCAGGGAAGGAGAAGCACTTAAATCTTCCCTGTATTGATGGGGAAAAAGGGTTGTTGCTTCAACAGAGCATGAGCGTGGCCATGCTGTGTCAACCCAAAGCCCCATCTAGACACAGGACTTCTCTCTAGCTCCGACTGCAGCGTATGTTTAAAGGGATTATAAGAGGGCACATTCAGAGCTGTCCTTCCTCTGGCACAAACTCTCAGTTTCTGACAGTCCCCGGGTTAGGAGCTTCACAAGACAAGAATTTGCATCCGAACGGTCTCATTTGACAGCCAGCAGTCTCTTGCTGAACCCAGCCAGGCTGCTGTTCCCCCAGCCCCCCGCAGCTGTGCCTGCAGGTTGATTACAACCTACAGAAAAAGGCCTTTTTTGGTTTGCACGGAACCTGCTGCTGGAAAATTTCATTTGATAGTCCTCATGTGGGGAGAAGCAGAGAAGTTGTCAGTTTGCCGTGCTTTGTCGATCTTTAGCAACCCCTTCTCCAGGCTTTTTCCCAAAAAAAATCAGCAGAGCTGTCTGAGGGACTGTTACTCCTCTGTGGCATTAAGGTTATTTTTCCTATGTGTGTTAGTGAGCACGCAGAAGCAGAAGTAGGGAGGTCCTATGGAGCAAAGTGAGTGGGCGATTAGGACGGTAGGGGTCCCATGAAATTACAAGCTGTGGCAATGACAGGCCAGCACGGGTGAATTCTGCGTGGCCTCGTGAGCATGGGGCTGCCCAGCTGGGCACGTGGGCATGGATGTGGGCAGGAGCGGTGGGGTTTCTGTCGGAGACTTTGCTGCAGCCATAGGCATAGCCAGGGTATCAGCTACTGCCTGGCGTCCATCTGGCTAAGGTGGTTGAGGTGGCCGGGGCCTCTTGAGAGCCTGCAGAAGGG
>NW_009258782.1:65567-72434 GCF_000687185.1 Egretta garzetta | reverse complement strand
ACGTGGGCATGGAGGTGGGCAGGGGCGGTGGGGTTTCTGTCGGAGACTTTGCTGCAGCCATAGGCATAGCCAGGGTATCAGCTACTGCCTGGCGTCCATCTGGCTACGGTGTTTGAGGTGGCCGGGCCTCCATGAGAGCCTGCAGAAGGGAGCCCACTCTGCTAGGGTATGCTCTTCCACCATGATGTGAAGCCTTGGTTCAAATCAGGGTGAGAAGCAGATGCTGGGCATGGCACATCAGCAGTTTGGGGGATCGGTGAATCTGGGGGGTGATGCAATGGGCTCAGGTTTCGAGCAGTGGTCTGTCATGGAGAGACAGATGATGGATTGCAGCACCAAGATGAACATCCTGCTCTGAGCAAAGAGCCAGGGGTTTAACACATCACGTGGCAGGAGATCTGCTGGGCTTTTTAGCTGTGTTGCCATGGCTCATTTGGCCAGAGGAGAAGCTCCCTTTCCCAGCAGTGGCTGGACAGAGAAGCCTACTGTGCCTAGGTCTGGCCAGTCTTGCTCTTAGCCTCAACTGCGGCATGGTTGGTTTGAGCTGTGGTAGAGCCAGGGGGCTGTGGAAGGCAGCACCAGACCCTGGCAGAGCTGAATATGTCTGGAGATAGACAGGTCCATCCTCTGCCACCGGCTGCTGTGGTTTGGCTTAGGCCAAGTGCTAATGTCTCAAGCTTTGTTCTTGCAGTGGGAAAGCAAGTCTGCTCTCAAAAAGAAATGTTAAGAAGACCGATTCAGGGAAAAGTGATGGTGCCAGCTATGAGATGCCAGGATCTCCTGAAGACATGGAAAGAAACCAGAAGATCCTTCAGTGGATCATAGAAGGAGAGAAGGAGATCAGCAGGCATAAGAAAACAAACCATGGGTAAGGGCTGGCAGAGCAAGAGGTTGTCACACTGTTGTATTGCATCCCCTTGCACAAGGCATGTGTGTCTAGGCTGCCTTGTTCCTGGAGGTCTTGGGAAGACGAGAATCCACCAAGCACAAGGATTTAGACCTTTTGGAGACTGAGAATTGCTCGGGGGCTGTAAGGGCAGTTTTTTTCTGAAGGATGACTTGTGGCCGTGGAGGGGAGGTTGCAGCCCCAGGGGAACCTCACAAATTGCTGCTGTGGTTCCCAGGTGGATAACGCGGCAGACAGTAGGTAGTGTTCTTCCTTTAAGCATTTGCTGTATGTAAATGCCTATCAGCAAGGTGCTGATAGAAACATTGGACCTGCTGCACTGGCGCCATTGGGCCTGAGTAAGCAGTTTGATGTGGCTCAGGGTTGCCCAGCATTTCGGCTTGCTGGGAGCATCCTCTGGAGTGGCCTCGCCTGCCTAGAGTGGAGCCAAGGACCTGACTGTCTCAGGAGTCAAGCAGATCTCCTGCAGGCACGGATCCTTTAATCACGGTCTGGTCAGTCTCTGGCAAAAAACAGTGCTTGCCAGGTGTCGACGCAAGGGATCTGGGGCCTCGTCCGCTCTGATGCAGCTGTGCTGGTGGCTGAGTGGTGAAACTGCTGGTGGTTCCTTCTCTTGCTTGATGGTAGAGGCCAGGGAGGGTTGCACTGCAGGCTACTGGGACCGAGTGCCAGAGCTGTGAGCAGTGCCAGGCCACCGTGGAGTGCCGGAGCTGGAGAAGGACAAGCACATCCCTGCAACATCCCCTTCCCTGGAGATGCCAGCCAGTGGTTCATGGAGAGGCTCCCAGCCTGGGAATGTCAGCAGCCCACATGGGAGGGCATCTTCTGGGGGAACATCACAAATGGTGGAGCTGCCTTTTGCTGGTTTTATTTTTATGTATTGTGGACTTGATGAGAGCCCTTGAATAGATCTGGGGGCTTTGTGTCAGGGTTGGGTTGCTCACCCTGATGTCTCAGGACTTGCTGTCCTGAAATCTCTAGAGGTAGATGATGCTCCCCCATCCCTTGGAAGCTGTGCTGTAAGGAGCTTCCCAGTGGTGCCCATGTCCAGCTGCAGAAGCAGTAGGTCCATCTAGGAGTGACTCTGTGCCTGTCCAAAGCGGCTCGGCAGTCTGTGTAAAACCTTTGTGTTTGTGTGTAGCTCTTCAGGTGCTAAGAAGCAGCTGTCCCATGATATGGTCCGACCCCTCTCCATTGAGCGACCTGTTGCAGTGCATCCGTGGGTCAGTGCCCAGCTCCGGAACGCTGTCCAGCCTTCTCACCCCTTCATCCAAGATCCTACTATGCCACCCAATCCAGCACCCAACCCTCTCACCCAGCTGGAAGAAGCTCGCAGGAGGTTGGAGGAGGAAGAAAAAAGGGCTGGAAAACTTCCCCTTAAACAAAGGTATGGCAACAAGGTCTGGTTGTGCGTGGGAGGGAAGTGGGGGGACTGGTCTGAAGGTGGGCAGCTGAGGAAGATGTCCACTGCCCTCTGCTCTGGTCTCCAGCTCCCAGCACAAGCTGGGTGGAGGCACATGCGGACAGGTCAGAGAAATCTGCCCCGGTCCCTCTGATGTCGTGGTGCAAATGCCAAAACCCACCTTGAGGGCCTGGGCTTGTGGTTTGTGGATGGAGAGGCTGGAAATGCTCCTGGAAGGGTGGGGAAGGGGCTGCTGAGAGCTTGAGTTGGAGCTGGGCAGAGGGAGCGTGTCTGGAAGGGGCATGGTATGGAAGAGCTCTCTCCCCCGGTACTTGCTGACTCTCTGCTCGTTCACGCTCACACGATGATTTCAAAGGTTGGTGCAGGAGCAGAATTCAGGAGGATGCAGCAAAATGAAGTGCAGAAGCAGAATTTTTACTTGCTCTTTATCTACATCTCCCGCAGTCTTCCGGCAAAGGCTGCTCGTGGCATCTGGAAGGAAGCACTGTAGTCCTGCTGCAGCAGCACCGACTCGCTGCACGGCCCTATCCAAATCCCTGCGTCTTTCTGTGACTCAGCTCAATGCCTGTTGCAGAGCTAATTCTCCTGCTCCTCTCTTATCTTTCAGGGAAGATTATTTGCAAGCTCTCAGATGAAAAGTGGTTTGGAAGTGCTAGATAATTACTGTTAACAGCAAAAAGCACTTGGTCCATTAAAAACCTTTCACAACGGGAATTACATGTAGTCACTCCAGCGCTTTATAGCTGTCTTGTGAAAACTTGAAACTTTGGCTTCTGACTCTTAAAAACACGAGTGTAATTTAAAAAAGGAGCTCTTTTAATTGCCAAGCTCCAATTATTTTTGCTTGCAGTGACCACGTAGCAGAATCCTCCATATTCATGTCAGAACATTGATTGAAAGCCAGGTAATTAGAGGGCTTTCCCAAGTCAGGTTAAGCCCAGTTTATTTGATCTACCTTTCAGTTGGTGTAATTGAATGGGGTTTATTAGGAGAGTCCTTTATAGTTGTACTAAATTCATGCACTTCCCCCAGAAATGTCTAAATGCAGATACATAGTGTGGAAACACCGGCCTTGGCTATATGCATATGCAGTTAATACTCTAGTGATAATTTGGCATGAATTATAAGCATAGCTTTCGTAGGAACCCCATGGCGTTGTGGTAAATGCTGTGCAGACCAGCGGGAGGACAGGCTGAGCAGTCCCAGTGCTGGCCTGCTCTGCTTACTCTGCCTCCCCACAAGGTCCAGCTCTTCTCCCGGTGATGCAGGGATCCCCCCAACCAACCCCATGCCTGGAAAACCAGGGAGCCACGTTCACCAGGAGGGAGCTGCTCATGAAAAGCAAATGTGCTCCTGTCCAGTAGCAAGCAAGAATGGATGCAGCGGTCCCCAGGGAGCCAGGGGTTTCTGGATGTTGAAATTTCTCTGCTGGGTTTTGGCAGGATTGGGTGCTCCAGCTGAAGCACACCTGAGCAAGCAGCTTTTTAGAGAGCTCCTGCTACGGTTAGCCTAGGAGCCTGCCTGAAAATAGACCCCAAGTCTCTTCTGAGAGAGGCTGTCCAAAGCTGACCGGGCAGCTAAGGAGAAACAGAGAGGGGATTTCATGTGAAAACACCATTTATTTCAGTCAGGAGCTCCGGAGAGCTCTGGGAAATCGGAGCCTGTGTCCAGGTTCTTCGGCAGCTTCGGGGAAGCCGCAGGGCAGGGGAGGGGGAGGTGAGCCCGGAGGTGTCCTTGAGGCACAGGCTTGAGCTGGCCGCGGGAGGAGCGTGCGTGGTGCCAGCTTTGTACGGCCAGGCCGGCCTTGCCGGCACGGTTACCTGGCTCTCCAGCCGCTCTCCTCCAGCACAGCCCTCGCCAGCAGTGGCCTTCCCCAGCTAACCACCCGCTGCCCTGGCTGGGGGTGCCAGCAGGCCCCGCTCCCCCCGCAGCACTGCCCCACAGTGCCTTTAGTGGGAATCGTAAATATTCTTCCAGAAACCACACTTCTATTGCAGAAAAAGCCTTTCTCTCCCTTATTCCACAGCATTTGGAGGGACATTGATCTCTGAGATAGCTACCTGGCTGCTGCTAGCAAGCGATGCAGAATGACCTGCAGTTCCAGCATGCCCAGCATTGGTGTCCCAGTGACCATCAGGTTTCTTCCACATACAGTCAGATTTTGAGCCATTTTCTGTAGCTCAGTGTTGCAGTTCACTTATGCTCACAGCTGGGTGGAGTAATTAGTACCAGCTCTTCAGAGAAACGATTTTTGCAAGCAGCGAGAACGTTAGCATGATCTTAGTTTGGAATTAATTGGGTTGGGCCAAGCCTGGAAGAGGAACAGAGCTGGCCGCTGCGACACCTCCCGAGGTAGCATCTGCATTTCAGGCTTTCCAAAGCTCTCCAGCCCCGGGGCTGAGTTGGAGTGAGCTGGGCACCTTGCCCCTGCATCGCAGTGAGGTTGCGTTGATGCTCTAACCCAGACTTCGTTTCCCTAGCACAAGGAAAAATCATGGGGGGGTGGTAGTGAAGTGCAGATGCAATAGGTCAGGTGAGTGCTGCCGTTCCCTTGCCGGGTAACACTGTGTGTATGTGACAAATGCAGCCAAGGGAGCTGATCCCAGAAGGGGCAGGGCGGTGGTACCTGGCTGTGTTTCTGGGTCCTACTGCCTCCCAGGAGATGGGTGCAGGTGGGAGCTTTAATGAGGCAGAGCTCAGACACGGTCTGGTGGCCTGTTTGGGTAAGCCGCGGTCTCAGGAGATCTCTTGGCAATGACGAAAGCGGAGACAGTTGCGTTATCTTGTTCTCCTGAGAGAAGCTCTTGGAAAATTACATTTTCAGTGATTCCTTATTCATCAGCCCTCCTTCAGCCTGCTAGAGATCAATGGCTGCACTTTGGGATGCGTGTATCCTGCTCCCGGCCGGCTGGTCCCTCCTTGTTCAGCCCCAGGAGCTCGGGGACACCGCAGCCATCCACCCCTGCTTCGATTTATGGCAAAAACAGGGGATCCAAAACCACGGGGGCTGTTTTTAACTCTAGCTCTGCGAAGCAGTGCAGAGTTTCTGCTTTTTTGGGCATTGTTTCAGGCATCATTTTCGGGCACATCCCTGCTCTGGGAAGGTGAGCACTGGAGCCGGGCTGAGCACATTCAGAAACGGCCTTTCAGGGATGAATTACGTGGCAGGAGGAGGAAGGCTCCCAGCCACTGGCATTGTGCCCCTCTTCCTTCTGCCGTGGCAGAGCTTGAGGGGGTCCTCGCCATCTCCCCAGGCAAAGGAAAATGGCAGCCCCGGGGATCCGGCCTTGCCGCCTGCGCAAGGGACGTAGCTGTGTCCCCAGGTCCCCAGGCATGCAGCAGCTCTCTCTTAGTCACGACTTGTTCCTAGCAGGATTAAGGGAAGCTTAGGGACTTTGAGGTTTTCCAAACCCCTTCAATTAACTTCTGGCTCACAGGGTTCACAGAATTTGCCTGAATTTATGACCCATTTTTCCTTTAAATGGTCTCTTTTTTTTTTTTTTTTTTTTTTTTATTCCAAGGATGATTCAATTCCTTAATGTTTTTCTAGCTAAAGGGCATCCTGTGCTTTGATATGGCAATGGGAGAGGCTCCCAGTGCTCTGCTGGCGCCAGGAGTGGACCCTTGCCTCTCAGGACGCTGCATCTTCTCCAAAGGTCTCCCAGGCAGAGCAGGCACCAGGAGGGTTGTTTGGGTGAACTTTAGACCTCTCACGCCTTTAGAAAGAAGTGAAAAGATGGTGTCTGGTCTCGGTTTGCGATGCTGATGTTTACGTGGGCATGCCATTAAAAAGGTGCTCTGCGCGCAAGCCAATGTTTAAAGGTTAGGGTCAGAGTCATTTCCAAAACAGCGATTACCTCATGTGCTTGGCAAATTCTGGGGTTTATAGCAACTTTCCAGCCATGTAAATACAGAATCATCTTTTTTATCCAGCATGCTTTTTAAATAATTTTTTTAAAGCTGCCAAATTTGTTTTATGTGACTTTGAAAGAGAAGACTGCCTCTGGCTTAGACCACACATGCCAAGTTACCGATTTGTGTAGGCTCCTGCAATGTTTGTGCAACATTTACAGCGCCTCAGATGAAAGGCTCTACAGAAGGGCAAAGTACCCTGATTTTTATTATTGCTACTTTTGTCTACCTCTGAAAATGGGCTTAGGGCTGGGCTGACGCTTTTGGTCTAGTGGTGGCACCACGTAGCAGAACCCCGGTGTGTGGGCTGGAAGCAGAGACCAGACCAACATCCTGAGAGTCAGGAAAACACAGGAGATGTAAAGTCACTGAGGTTTTGGGGATGACGGCTGCCTTGCCACCCTCTGCGGATGGGACAGGCAGTGAAGCCTCCGGGGCATGTCCTGCTGGGACCTCCATCCCCTCCGACCTCTGTCTACACTGGGAGAGGGGCCTGGGGGGGACCATGGGGAGCAGGAGCGGTCCTGTCTGCGCAGCCCTGCAGATGGAGGTCAGCGGGAAGCCAGGCTGAGCTATGTTGGCCACAGCAGCAAGAATCCAGAGCGGTTTGAGCAGTGTTTGTGTT
>NW_009258782.1:58784-64400 GCF_000687185.1 Egretta garzetta | reverse complement strand
GGGGGGGAGAGGGCCCCCCAGCCACTGGCATCGTCCCCCTCTTCCTTCTGCCGTGGCAGAGCTTGAGGGGGTCCTCGCCATCTCCCCAGGCAAAGGAAAATGGCAGCCCCGGGGATCCGGCCTTGCCGCCTGCGCAAGGGACGTAGCTGTGTCCCCAGGTCCCCAGGCATGCAGCAGCTCTCTCTTAGTCACGACTTGTTCCTAGCAGGATTAAGGGAAGCTTAGGGACTTTGAGGTTTTCCAAACCCCTTCAATTAACTTCTGGCTCACAGGGTTCACAGAATTTGCCTGAATTTATGACCCATTTTTCCTTTAAATGGCTCCTTTTTTTTTTTTTTTTTTTTTTTTATTCCAAGGATGATTCAATTCCTTAATGTTTTTCTAGCTAAAGGGCATCCTGTGCTTTGATATGGCAATGGGAGAGGCTCCCAGTGCTCTGCTGGCGCCAGGAGTGGACCCTTGCCTCTCAGGACGCTGCATCTTCTCCAAAGGTCTCCCAGGCAGAGCAGGCACCAGGAGGGCTGTTTGGGTGAACTTTAGACCTCTCACGCCTTTAGAAAGAAGTGAAAAGATGGTGTCTGGTCTCGGTTTGCGATGCTGATGTTTACGTGGGCATGCCATTAAAAAGGTGCTCTGCGCGCAAGCCAATGTTTAAAGGTTAGGGTCAGAGTCATTTCCAAAACGGCGATTACCTCATGTGCTTGGCAAATTCTGGGGTTTATAGCAACTTTCCAGCCATGTAAATACAGAATCATCTTTTTTATCCAGCATGCTTTTTAAATAATTTTTTTAAAGCTGCCAAATTTGTTTTATGTGACTTTGAAAGAGAAGACTGCCTCTGGCTTAGACCACACATGCCAAGTTACCGATTTGTGTAGGCTCCTGCAATGTTTGTGCAACATTTACAGCGCCTCAGATGAAAGGCTCTACAGAAGGGCAAAGTACCCTGATTTTTATTATTGCTACTTTTGTCTACCTCTGAAAATGGGCTTAGGGCTGGGCTGACGCTTTTGGTCTAGTGGTGGCACCACGTAGCAGAACCCCGGTGTGTGGGCTGGAAGCAGAGACCAGACCAACATCCTGAGAGTCAGGAAAACACAGGAGATGTAAAGTCACTGAGGTTTTGGGGATGACGGCTGCCTTGCCACCCTCTGCGGATGGGACAGGCAGTGAAGCCTCCGGGGCGTGTCCTGCTGGGACCTCCATCCCCTCCGACCTCTGTCTACACTGGGAGAGGGGCCTGGGGGGGACCATGGGGAGCAGGAGCGGTCCTGTCTGCGCAGCCCTGCAGATGGAGGTCAGCGGGAAGCCAGGCTGAGCTATGTTGGCCACAGCAGCAAGAATCCAGAGCGGTTTGAGCAGTGTTTGTGTTATCATCCCCAGGCACTCATCCAGCCCTGCGTGCTCAGCGCGCACCAGGAGCATGCTGATAGTGACCTGGGGCTGCTGCTGTGGGCTTGGGATGTTCTGCCTTGCCCAGAGCTTTCCGATGACTCCCCAAGCCGGTGGTCCTGCGGGAAGGGCAATCGCCTCTCAAAGCCCAGGGTTTCTTCAGCACGAAGGGGCTGAGCTAGAACCTGCGCCCTCCTTGTAGCTGCCATCTGATCCCATCCAGCCTTTCCAAGTGCCATTCGCTCCTTCACCAGCCTCAGCGTGCGGCTGCGTGCTGCAAGAGCTGGTGGTTGGAGCAAAGGATGCTCCTGAGGGTGTTGATTCAGCATCTCCATCTCTGCAGATACAGGTTGTTGGGCCTGCCCACGCTGGCAGGTGGGCTGATACTCAGCAGGTCGCTTGTATTTTTGCACGGCAGGTTGAAGCCCCAGAAAAGACCGGGCAGCGGCGCGTCCCAGCCATGCGAGAACATCGTGGTCGCTTACTACTTCTGTGGAGAGCCGATCCCTTACCGCACCCTCGTCAAAGGGCGCGTGGTGACGCTGGGACAGTTCAAGGAGCTGCTGACCAAGAAAGGGAACTACAGGTAAGGGCTGCTCCCCGCGTGGGACGTGGTGCCAGCAGACTGTCAGTGACCCCTGGCAGATGCCGTTGCCAGCAGGCAGCGATGTTGCCCCCTCCAAGATGAAGGAGTGTGGTGGAGGTGGGTCAGGGGGACTTCTGGAGCCTCCCAGGAGGGGTCCCACAGGGCATGCTGTGCTGGGGATGTGGCAGCACGGCCAGGGCGCCGTGGCTCTTGAAGAGGCAGGTTACAGGGACGAGGGAGATTGGGTTTTGTAGCAGAAATGTCCTGCATCACGATTTACACCTTCGAGAGAAGCTCCTGAGCTGCCCTGTGGGGTCTGGGCTGGTGAGGAGCAGCATCAGCTGGTGTTCAGTGATGCTGTGGGAAACCTTCCCATTTCCAGAGCCGTTTCGGCTCCTCCCGAAGTTTACTTGGGTGAGGATAGGGAGGTTGGGTCCTGCCAGCATCCCAAAGCAGCCAGGCGTGGGGCACGTAGCTCTCCAAGTTCCCCCTTCCGAGCAGGATCTGCCATGGGAAAGCCTGCCTAGAAACGCTCCACTGACATGGGTGCCTCCAGCCACTGCGTTTGGGAGAGACGTGAATGGGCTTGGGTTCAGGGCTGGAGCTCCTGAACGTGCCAGCATGGATCCTGACCACTCTTTTTTGCTCACTGGGTGAGGGCAGGGGCAGAAATGTGGCCCCAGTTTGCCTCCATGTCTGGGGGAGCTGCTTCCCGTGCACCATGAGCTCAGGGCCATGGCTGTACCCAGATCTGGGGACCGTGGTGCCCTCCTGACCATTCACCTGCCTTTTTTTCTTCTCTGCCCCCATGTTTCTGGTTTTTCAGGTATTACTTTAAGAAAGTGAGTGATGAGTTCGACTGTGGTGTGGTCTTCGAGGAGGTGCGGGAGGATGACACCATCCTGCCCATCTTTGAAGAAAAGATCATCGGGAAGGTGGAAAAGATCGACTAAGCTCCAGGGCTGCTGAGGCATGAGGACAGGACTGTGAAAGACTCTGGGACCGGAGGAGAGGAGCCCAGGGCGGAGGGCGGCAGCCTGCTCCGGCACGGACCTGGGCGAGCTCCAGGTTGCCGGTGGACGCCGTTTCACCCCACGAACCTGCCAGTGGGAGCCTGGGCTCCCTCTCCATACCGAATATAAGTGTAATGTAGCATTGTACAGTGCATTAGAAAGTGTAATATGACCTTGTTTACTAAAGCTGCATATTTTTGATATATTGTAATAAAAGGAAAATATTTCCAATGTCACAGTGCTCTTATGTAAATGTAAAACATACAGGTACTGCAGAACTCGCCCAAAGTGTACAGCCATCCACCAGACTCCGCCTGCTCCTCGCTTTCACGGCACCCTGCTCAGGCCCCCCGGCATGGATGGCTTTGGAGCGCTGCCGGGGCAGAGCCGCTCCCCCCCCCCTCCGGAGGGGCTGTGGTCCCAGCTCACCTCCGAAGATTATTGAGCCTTTTGGAACCAGTCGGTCTCTTGCCTCCCTGGCAGTCTCAGCTGCTGGACATGGTAGGATGGTTTGGTTTGTTTTTTTTTTTTTTCCTCCTGAGCTTTCTTGCGACCGAGTAAATCCCCGAAGGGTAGAAGGGTCGGTGCCAGCTCACGGGGCCAGGGGCTTCCCGCGGTACAAGGACCGGCTCAGAGCTGGGGCGGCAGGCTGGGTGCTGGCATCCCACGGCCCCGCATGCTCGTCCCCTGCCCCGTGTGCCCCTGGAGAAGGGTTTGCTTCCCAAGGAGGGTGCTGCCGTTCTGCAGCGGGCTGGCACCCGTGTGCCTGGCGCAGACGTGCCCAGGCCCCTGGTGCCGAGCTCCAGCTTTGGTCAGGGGACTTTTTAGGAGAAACGTAATAGGGGAGGGAACTGATCAGATGCTAAAGCTGAGGACAAAATGTCTTTTTGGGAGTCATGCGTCTTTTGTCGGCTTCCGTGTCTTGGGGGAGGCAGCATGAGGGCACTGCTGCCCAGCGCAAGGGGGGTTGTTGATGCCAGTTTGTGGGGCTGGTGCAGGCTCAGGTCACCCAGTGGGGCAGCTGGCACCCTGGGAAGCCTCTGGGCTTACTTGGATGCAAGAAAGCTGGGGGCCGTGCCGGTGTTCCCACCACCCTGCCCTCAGCCCTGCCCACCCCCCAGCCTGGGCCCTGCCCTGCTCCAGCACGGCCACGGCTCCACGCCAGCTCCTTCGGAGACCAGCCCTCGCCCACCCGCAGAAACCAGGGTGGCCCCCGAAGCTCGGGGGTTTCCACATCGGCACTCGCCCTGCCTGGCCCTGCTCTCGGCTGCGGCAGCGCGGCGGAGCTGCCGGGGACCCTGGGCACCGCGCCAAGGTGCGACTCAGCCTGTTGTATATGTCACCGAGTGCCTTTAAATCACGGGTCTGTGACTTGCCTATACGCTACGCGAAGTCCAGCAAAATCCGCAATGATTTTCAGCCCGGGAACAGCGTTACGAGCATTTTTCCTCCCTTTTTTTTTTTTTTTTAAGTTCTGATGGTGTTGTGTCTGGTGAGGTTGTTAACATGCCCGGGATTGCCATCTCCCCCTTTTTTTCTCAGGGGGGGGATCCCCTGTAAATATGTAAAGCGGCCGCGCAGCCCCGGCGACGTCTCCTTCTGCATTCTCATGTGCTGACTTGTACAATGATCTTTTCAAAGGTACTTGGATAAAACGAAATAAAACCCCACGTCCCATCGCCTGCTGGTTTCTTCCTTCCCCGCGAAGCAGGCGCCCGGCAGCCGGCTGGGGCGGCCGGAGGATGGGACAGGTCAGGTGAAGAGCCCTGCTCTGGCCCATGGGCTTGGGCACGTGGTGGGGCTGGGGCAGCCGTGGGCTCCCTCGAGGGGTGGCCGGGCAGATCCCAGCCCCAGGGGACCAAAGTGTTGCCCCCAGGGGAATCACTCAGGGTCTGGGAGCAGCAGAAGGGACAGTGCCAGGGGTTGGAGGGGCCGCTGCGGGGTCCCAGCAGCTGCGAGCCAGGCTTAAGAGGAGCATGTGGAGCTCCATCTTGGGCTCTTCCTGCCTTCCCCAGCTGTGACAGCAGCTCCTGGGGCTGGTACACAACTGCAGAGCCCAGGCCTGGGAAGGGTGCCTGGGAGCCACGAAGGAGAGACCCTGGCTGGTCCCCCCCAGCACCTGCGCCCCGGCAGCCCAGCATGAGCACTCCAGGCTCCCCCCAGGGCTGTGTTCTGCATGGCCTTGGCCACCCTGGGTCATCTCAGGGCTGCCAGGATGAGCGCCACGGCACACACGGGGGCCATGCTGGCTCAGCACCCCTGCAGCAGGGGCCCTCGCAGCACCCCCCCGCCCCGGGTTCAGCTGAGCGGTGGGGGCTCTGCCCGCCATGGCACCCACCAGCCCTGCTGTGTCCCCAAGACACGTGGGTGCTCCCTAAGGCATCCTGGGCACCCACAGACACAGAGCAGAGCCCACATCGTTTCCAGGTTGTTTATAGCATGAGTGGGACAGGGCTCACAGCTCGTCCCGCGTTTCGGCCGTCCCGGGTGGACTCGGCTCCTCGCCGTCTGTGCTGTTCTCGGGGGTCTCGGGCACCTGGAGAAGGCAGCAGTGAGGCACGGATGGACACATAGCCCCTGCCTGTCCCCGTCCCCATCCAGCAGGATCCATCCCCCTGCCCAGCA
>NW_009258782.1:57148-58359 GCF_000687185.1 Egretta garzetta | reverse complement strand
GCAGAGCTGGGGTGGCGCTGACGGTGCCCCCACCTACCCTCCTGCCCGGCCCTGCGGGGAAGTAGTGCAGGGTGGGGAAGCCGTTGATGGTGAGGGTCTCCAGCTCGTTGGCCGTGGCGTCCAGCTCGGCGATGACGATGTCCTCGTGGTCCTTGTAGCGCTCACCCAGCTCCTCCCAGGCAGCGGCCATGGCCTGGCAGTGGGAGCACCACGGCGCGTCTGCGGGACAGGCGCAGTGCCAGGGGGCAGGCGGGGGGACCAGGGCTCTGCCAGGGCCAGGGGGTGGCATCCCCGGGCAAGGGGTCAGGGACGGGGCTGGGGGCTGTCACAACTGGGGGGGGCGCTGAGCCCTGTGCAGACCTCAAGGAGAGGTTGCAGGCAGCCCCAGCACTTCCAGAACTTGACGAAGACGTTCTTGGTCTCGTCGAATGCCACCTGCTCGAAGGTCTTCCCCACCAGGACCTTAACGGGCCGTGCATCCCAGTCCTCCGGGGGGTCTGCACTCAGCAGGTGGGGCTGCGGGGACAGCCAGGACGGCCACAGCCCGGGGTGAGCAGTGCATGGCCATGGCACACAGTATGGGACAGGGACGGGGGCCCCCAGCCTGCAGCCAGGGGCGCTCCTGTGCAGCCTTTTGGACTGTATCTATCTTCCCCTCTGCCACCATCCCAGCACTGTGTGTGTCCACATCAAGGGTCTCTTACCTCCTGTCCCATAACAACCCCCCCAGATCCTCAGGCCCAGCAGCATAAGCATCAGCGAGAAGGTTGGCTGGTGTTCACCACACAACTGCCATCATTAGGCTTCAGAGTTAACAGCCCACCACTCACCACAGGGAAGCATCCTCAGTGCTGACTGGCACCCTGCTGCATCCCTCACCTTCACCTTGCCGTCCAGCACCGCCTGGACGAAGGTGCGTATGGCTGTGTCCGAGAAGGAGTCCTGGTCCATCCGGTACTTGCGGTTGTTCTCCATCTTGACTAGGCGCAGGGTGGGGATTTCAGCGGGCGTCAGGCCAAAGAAGGGCAGGACATCGGCACCATACCCGGTCACGTCCACCACCACAAAGAGCACCTGGGTTGGGGACAGGCAGCACTGATGCCAGGGTGCCCTGAAGCCACCTCACCACCACCATGTCCCCACCACAGGCTCTCCTCACCTCGCCCCGGAAGGCACCGGCGGGCGCCCGGGAGCCCTCCCGCAGCACCAGC
>NW_009258782.1:55814-56379 GCF_000687185.1 Egretta garzetta | reverse complement strand
GTGTCCTGCAGCAGCGTGGTGCTGGGGCCAGCCCGGCGCCGCATCCAGCGCACGATGCCTTCGGTGTCCATGCGACCTGGCACATGGAATGAGCCCCCCACACCCTCCCACCATGACCCCAACCACTCCTTGCTGGGCTACCACCCCCTCCGTGCCATCGGCCTTGGCCACCCACCTACCATCACCGCTGCAGCACTGCTGTCACTCCACACACCATCACCATGCCGTCACCTGCCCACCATCACCACCCTGCAAACCCCACCAGGACATTGCCACCCCTCTCACCGTCAGCCCCCACCACCCATCCTTGCACCCCAGCCCACCCCAACACCCATCAAGGTGTTCCCCATGATGGGTGCCATGGCCATTGCATGGTGCCACAGCCTTACCGGTGTAGGCAAGGGGGTGGGTGCGGTTGCCATCACGGAAGAGCTTGAGCGTGGGGTAGGAGGTGATGCCAAACTCGTTGGCCAGGGCCGCCTGCGCCGTGGCATCCACCTTACCCAGCCGCACCGGGCTGGACTCGTTCCTCAGTGCGGCGGCTGGCCGGGGGAAGGGGCGGGGG
>NW_009258782.1:54817-55183 GCF_000687185.1 Egretta garzetta | reverse complement strand
CCATATTCCCTGCCCCACGCCCCTGCCCGCCGAAGGGGGACACTCACAGAACTCCACCAGCAGCAGCCGGTGCTCGCTCAGGGCACGGGCAAAATTGTGCTCATGGAGCACCAGGACACCGTCCTCCTCCCCAAGCTCATCCGAGACCACGTCCTCCTCTTCTTCTTCCTCCTCCTCCTCTGCCACCACCTCCCCATCCTCCTCCTCTCCCCCCAACACCGGACCCAGCCAGGCCAGCGACAGCACCAGCAGCCAAACCAGCCGGGCCCTGCAGCCCTGCATGGGGCCACCACTGCCACCAAAAACGGCACCTGGGTAAAGAGGACCCAGATAAGGGCCCCAGGGCGGGTGGTGCCAGTCCCCTGG
>NW_009258782.1:52628-53983 GCF_000687185.1 Egretta garzetta | reverse complement strand
CCCCGGGGGGAGGGGGGGAGGGGGGGGGGGGGATGGATGAGTGGGGCTGGGGTGGCACGGTCCCTGTCCCCCCCCCGCCCTGCCCTCCATCACCACCCCAGGCCCCCGACCCCACTCACCGGGCCGGCCCCGGCGGTAGGGGAGGTGCAGGCACCCCAGGCCGCAGACGATCTCCCTGTTCACCTGCAGGCAGAGGGCAGGGACACCATGGGTGCTGCCCCACAGCTTGGTGCCCCCCACCCTGGGGACCCCTGGCCTTGGAGGGGGACCCACCTCTAAAGCCCCATCCTGCACACACCCCCCCAGGATCCAGCTTCTTGGCTAGGATTGGGCACCAAGCCGGACCAAGGGTGGTGGGGACCCCCAGGAGGGGCGAGGACCCTTGGGAGGAGCAGGGACCTCCAGGGACCCCTAGGAAAGGTAGGGACCCAATGTGGTGGGGATCCTCAGGAGGGGCAGGGACCCAGGGGTGGCACGGACGCCCAAGAGGGGCAAGGACCCCGAAGTGGCAGGGACCCTGGGGTGTCAGTGATGTTGGGGGCAGCAAGAATTCCCAGGGTGGCAGGGACCCAGGAGGGCAGGGACCCCAGGGTGGGAAGGGACCCCCAAGAGGGACATGGACCCTGAGGGTGGGGGGCAGAGGCCCCAAGGCAGAAGGGACCCTGGGTGGCAGGGACCTTGGGTCAGCAGGGAAGCCATGGGTGGCAGAAGGGACCCCATGGGGCAGGGCCACGTGGGAAAAGGGACCCTTGGGGAGCAGGGACCCCATGGGGGCTGGGACCCCGCATTGTGTGGGTAGCAGGGCTGTGCCCAGCCCAGCCAGCAGGCGCAGGGCACCATGCACCCGCCTCACCTTGAAGGACACCTTCACCCTGTAGTCCACCCCCTCCTTCAGCACAAAGGCCCGGCCCCGCAGCAACTCCAGGTCTCCTGCGCGGGGAGATGGCCCATGAGCCTGGCACCCCTTCCTCTTCCTCCTCTTCCTCCCATCGGTGGCCCCCCCACTCACCTGTCAAGTCCATGGTGATGGGCCCCGGCGCCTGCTCGCACATCAGGGTGAGCCTCGTCACCTGCACGTTGGGCACGCTGGCGTCTAGGGACAAGCAGCAGGGCGCAGACCTTACCCACCCGTACCCAGCCCACCGCCACCAGCACCCAGGGGCTGCCCATTGGCATCAAGGGCCACGGTGCCCGTGGTGGGGGTGCCAGGAGCCGGCGAGTGCCGGGCAGCCCAGGCAGGGTGCAGGAGACCAGGGGCATCTCAGGCCAGCCCCAACCTTGGCCTTTGGGGCAAAACCACATTTCAAAGGGTCCAGTCACCGGCATCTCCCGGGGCATGATGCTCCCTGCCTCCG
>NW_009258782.1:50964-51997 GCF_000687185.1 Egretta garzetta | reverse complement strand
CCAGCAGGCAGCCCCCGGCCTTACCCACGGTGGCAGGGATGGCGCCCAGCAGCGCCTGCTTGTACTTCCGCAGGCTCTCGTCCCCCGGGTCCAGCTCCTGGATCTCCCGCAGGCTCTTCTTCTCCGGCGTCTTGTACGCCAGGGCCACGTCGGCATCCTCCTCCTCCTCCTCCTCCAGCGACAGCGTCACCCCCTCCTTGTCAGCCATGATGTCTGCGGGGGACAGGCAGTGGCAGTGCCGCCGCACGGGGGACACCCTGGGGGACACCCTCCACCCCGTGACACACAGACACTGGTGGGCAGGGGGCGGCTGAGCTGGGACACGCCACAGATGGATGTGGGCAATCCCCTGTGGGGCAGCCGAGTTGTCACCCCGCTTGGGGCTGTGGGGACGCTGCCAGGCTCCGTGTCCCCAGGGCCCGGTGGCACAGCTGAGACCCGAGGCGTTGCCGCTGGCTGCATTTCCGCACGGTCATGGAGCAAGATGAGCCGGTGCCTACGTGGTGCGCGTAGTCTGAGGAGGTGTTTGCAGCCCACCGTGGCCCCCAGGCGCCCTTCGTGCCCCATCTCCCACCAAGGTCCTTGTCACCACCCCGTGGCCCCCTCCAACCCCGCTGGGCAGCCACCAGCACCACCTCCCACCCCAAACCCAAACAGCCAGCAGCTGCAGGGAAAAAAAGAAAACAGCTCTGGGGCAAACGGTGGGTGCCAGGCTGTGGGGGGCACAACAGCAGGTGATGTCCCCCCAACTCTGCCCTACCCGCTGCATCGCCCTCCCACGCCCATCGCCCCTCTGCCTGCAAGCACTGTGCTCCTCAAGCTCCTGGGAACCCCAGCCCCGGGGACACACGGGGGGCACAGCCTGGGGCAGGACCCCCCACGCTCAGCCCCTGGGCCGCAGGGCGAGCTGCGTGGGTCCCTGGGGTAGCAGCGGTGACCGGGGTGCGGAGCGATGGCCCTGCTGCGCCTCTGGGCCCCCAGCAAAGGCAGAGGCCCTGCACCCCGGGGCGCCCCGCTCTCACGGCGGCGTGCG
>NW_009258782.1:47552-48481 GCF_000687185.1 Egretta garzetta | reverse complement strand
GCACCCACGGGTGCTCAGCGCTGCAGCTGGGATCAATTATGCATCGGCTGAGTGGGGCGGGGGCCCCCTGGGGGGGGCGGGCCAGCATGTGCTTGGCAGAGCCCCCGTCACCCTGCGTGACCCCCTTGGCACCCGCTGTGCCCTGCCAGGGTGCCCCAGCTCAGCAACCTCCCCGTGCCCGGTCTGGGGGACCCCATCGCCCCCTGCTAATGCTGCCTCGGTCCCCAGGGAATGACATCGTGGAGTGGCTCATCCAGAAGTACGGCATCTCTGAGGAGGGTGAGTCCCCCGGCGCGGGCAGCCGGCACTGTGGCCCAGTGGCCCAGCCACAGAGCTGGCCTATGGTAGGTGCCACTGTGCCACCAGCACCGGCGGGAGCTGCAGCCCCTTCCTGGCCCCCCCCGCCCTGAGGTGCCACCGCTCCTCTTGCAGCCATTTACCTGGCCAAGAAGAACATCCGCAAGCAGGGCGACCTGATCGAGCACGAGAAGGTGAGTGGTGCCCTCCTCACACTTGTGATGAGCTTGGGGGGGGTCTCAGCTCACCCAGGAGCGGGGGCTCACCCCGCAAAGCACCATCTCTGCCTGTGATGGAGCGGTGATGGGACCCGGAGCCAGGCACGGGGCTGGGTGTTGCGCTGTGCCGGTGGGGGGGTGACACCACCACCCCTTCTCCCCAGGACAGCTACAACCTCCTGCACAAGCGGATCAACCACACGTGGGACTTCGTGGTGATGCAGGCGCGGGAGCAGCTCCGGTGAGTGCGGGCACAGCTCCGGTGAGTGCGGGCACAGCACAGCACCGCTGCATCCCGAGGTGCCACTGGGGACTGAGCACCCTTGGGTGCTGGGGCAGGCAGGGTGCCAGCACCTCCCCGCTGCCTTTGCACGGGCAGGGCAGCCCAGCAGCGCCGGCAGGGTGGCCGCATCG
>NW_009258782.1:47006-47430 GCF_000687185.1 Egretta garzetta | reverse complement strand
CTGGGTGCTGAGCACCCTTGGGTGCTGGGGCAGGCAGGGTGCCAGCACCTCCCCGCTGCCTTTGCACGGGCAGGGCAGCCAAGCAGCGCCGGAAGGGTGACCGCATCGTCATCGACTGCCAGGAGCAGGCGTACTGGCTCGTCAACCGGCCCCCGGTGAGGACAGGCGGAGGGGGGCAAGGGGTGCTGGGCTGGTGGGTGCAGCCCCAGGCAGGCGGGGAGGGCCAGGGCGCTGGCACCACACGTGGCCCTGGCCTGGGGAGATGGGGCTAGGGGGTGGGGGGGGGTCCCGCCAGCCCCCCGGCGCGATGCTCTCATTGCAGCCAGGAGCCCCCAACGTGCTGGAGCAGGGCCCTGCGCGCAGGAACAGCCACACCACCCGCGTCCAGCTGGTGAGTGGGGGGGCCAGGCACCCTGGGGCTGGC
>NW_009258782.1:44841-46777 GCF_000687185.1 Egretta garzetta | reverse complement strand
AGTCCTGGCACCCCGGGGTGCCCCCAGCTGCCACCCTGCCCTTCCCCATGTCTGACCCCACTAACGCTGCCCCAGCCGTCCCCTCCCATCCTCACTAACTGCTGCTTTCTCTTCTCTGCGCCCTGTGCCGTGTCCTCTGCCCACGTAAGTGTCACTAACCCAGGGCCAGTGCTCTGCTGGGGTGGGGGGACGGATGCTGGGGTTCACCTGGCTGAGCCAGGAGGGGTGTGGGGATGAGGCTGGAGGCCACAGGGATGGGCCACGGGGTGCTGGGGCAAGGAGGTGGGGGGGCAGATGCCTGGGTCCTTGCCCAGCGGGGCGAGGGGTGGGGGCGGCTCCCG
The DNA here is from genome assembly GCF_000687185.1 of Egretta garzetta. Classification (NCBI taxonomy): domain Eukaryota; kingdom Metazoa; phylum Chordata; class Aves; order Pelecaniformes; family Ardeidae; genus Egretta; species Egretta garzetta. The sequence continues at coordinate 46,436 of NW_009258782.1, read as the reverse complement.
GGGGGCACGGGCTGCCGGGCACCCCTGACATCTCCCCCACGGCCGGCCCCAGATCGAGTACTGCAGGAAGGCCATGGCCAGGACCAGGGTGAAGTCCTCCATCTGCCTTGAGGGGTGAGTGGCCGGTGGCTGCCCCGGCCGTGGGCAGGGTCCCCGCTGGTGTGACCAGGCACCGGCATCCCTGCAGCTGGCTACTGGCACCGCGGCGCCCGTGCTGCTGGAGCCCTCAGCAGGGAGCAGAGCCGAGGCTCCGTGGTCATCACAGAGCCCGAGCTTGTCCCTGCCCTGTCCCTGTGGTGGCTGGGGCCGGTGGCAGCGGTGGAACGGTGGCCCCGGCCGCCTCCAGCCGCCGCTCCTGGCAGGTACATCAAGTTCAACGAGCAGTACGTGCCCCACGACCCCATCATGTCTGGCTGCCTGCCCAGCAACCCCTGGATCACAGACGACACCACATACTGGGCCATGAATGCCCCCACGTAAGCATCCACGCAGGGGCTGCCCCAGTCCCCCCACCCGAACCTGCAGGATGGGGTGCGGGGTCATGCCAGGCAGCCGTGGGCTGCCCGTTGCCAGCCCCCACACCGGTGCCACCCGCAGGGGGCCGACCCCCACGAAGCTGCGTGTGGAGCGCTGGGGCTTCAACTTCAGTGTGCTCCTCACCGACCCCCTGGGCCGGGCGCAGCTCCTCGATTTCCTCAAGAAGGAGTTCAGCGGTGAGCGGCCTCAACCCCACACCCCTTGACCCAATGCCCCCTCTCAGCACCCCCAAATTCATCGTCCCATCCCAGCACCCCCAGCCTCACCAACCTGTCCCAGCACCCCCAGACCCACTGCTGTGTCCCAGTACTGCCTGACCTGCCGTCCCATCCTGGCATCTCTGCGCCCACTGCCCCACATTGCACCAGCTGTGTCCATCCCAGGGGCTTTGGCCCCACAGTTGGCTGGGCTGTGGACCCAGCAGTGATGGCCTGGGGGCCACGTCCCCATCTCCAACTCCGTATCCCCCTCCCCAGCCGAGAATCTGAGCTTCTGGGAGGCGTGTGAGGAACTGCGTTATGGGGAGCAGTCCCGCATCCCTGAGATCGTGGACTCCATCTACCAGTGAGTGCCAGCAGGTCTGGGGGGGCTGGGGTTTGGGGGGTGCCAGGCCATCACGGTGCTACGTCCCACTGCGGGGCTGGATGCTTACCACCAGCTGTGACTCCCCAGGCAGTTCCTGGCTCCCGGGGCCACGCGCTGGGTGAACATTGACAGCAAGACCATGGAGCGGACGCTGGAGGGCATCAAGACGCCCCACCGCTATGTGATGGACGACGCCCAGATGCACATCTACATGCTGATGAAGAAGGTGGGCGAGGGCAGGGCTGGGCAGGGCAGGGTCGGGCAGGAGCCTGATGCCTCTGCTCGCCCAGGACTCCTACCCGCGGTTCCTCAAGTCGGAGCTCTACAGGAACCTCCTGGCTGAGGCCATCATCCCCCCGGAGACCAAGAAGCGGTGAGGGCAGGGGCTGAACCCCTGGGGTGCTGGGGTGGGCCCTGCCGGCGCTGACCCCGCTCTGCCCGCAGGGTCTTCCCCTTCATGCGCAAGCAGCGGC
>NW_009258782.1:38134-44609 GCF_000687185.1 Egretta garzetta | reverse complement strand
CCCCCCCTGCCCCCCCGGCAAAAAGCCATGGAGACAATAAAGCCCCCGTGGGGAAACGCTGCGGCTCCCGTGGTTTTCGGGGAGGGGTGACCAGGGAGGTGGCTGGGGGGTTCACACGGTGGTGGCCACCCCTCCCGCCTGGACTCGTGTCCCCTGGGCTGGCAGCAACCCCTGCCCCTGCCTGCAGCACCCAGCAAGGCTGCAGACCCCAGGCTGGGGGGGACCAGCCCCCCCAGGCACATGTGCCCATGGCACAGCCACCACCCATGGCTCTGCTTGCTCTGAGGGGCAAAACCAGACCCCGCTGGCAGCCCCAGCTGCCCTCCTGGCATGGCTAAGCTGGCACTCAGCCCCCTGCAGCCAGCGGTGCATGCCCACATACAGCCCCCAGGAGGCCCAAAAGGCTTTTTGAGCGGGGCCAGAGGTGCCCCTGGCCAGCAAACCCAGGCCGCGAGGGCCCCGCGGGCTGGCAGCTGAGCCGCTCTCCCTGCCCGTGGCCCATTAATCTGAGCAGAGCCCAAGGATCTGGCAGCAGGATTATTCTCTTCCCCAGAGCCGAGCCCCAGCTGCAGGGGATTAATGCTGGTGGTTATATAAAGGAGAGGGGGGCTGGCGCCCGCCAGCGCTTGGCCTCAGACCCCAGCCCACCCCACATGCACCCAGGGACCCGCTCAGCAGAGCAGGCTGGGGACGTCCCCAGCCCGTGAACAAGCAAGCGGTGCCAGCCCGCACCCCGGCCAGCAAACGACGTGGATGCTTGGGATGCTCAGGCCCACAGCATCCTTCCCTGCCACAGAGCTCGGGACCCCCGCCACAGAGCAGGGCGTATTTTTTAGCTCAGTGCTGGGGCAGAGAGAGGGGCCTCGGGGCAGGGGAAGCTGCAGGAGCCTGGGTCACAGGACGGAGCTTGGGACCTCGGCACTGGCAGCCAGCGGGCAGTGACAGATGGTCCCGCGCTCCACGAGACCCCCCCTGCCATGCGGCTCCCTCCGGCTTGATCCAAATCCAAGCCTCGGCGTGAGATTTTCACGCTGATGGACCGCCGCAGGAATCCGGGGTGGAAAACCAGGTCACGGAGCCCCAGGCCGGGGGCAGGGACTGTTACCTAACTCCAGCTTCCCTCCGCACGCTCCCTTCTCCTGGTCCATCACCTGCCGGCAGCGGGACAGGGCAGCAGGCAGCACCTTGGGGCAGAGCCACGGCCAGCTCAGCCATCAAAGCATCACCAGGACACCTGGATCCCTCCCAAAAAGGGGGGGTTTCCGCCTTTGGGAAGTCACATGAAGGGCTGCCAAAAAATCCTGAAGTCTTGCATAAGCTCAGCTGCAACAACAAAAGCAGGGCACCATTTACAAACAATGCAAAAGAGGATTTATTGAAACCATTCCGGTTAGACCAAGTCCTATAGGGAACAATTTGCAATAAGTTAAAGAACCAAACCAAACGGTCTTAGTGTTAAAAACCACACTAATACATAACACAGTGATATATGCCATCATCACCCATCTGAGTTATTGAATCAAGGCACAAAGTCATTCATTCAATACTGCAAAAAACCAATTACATAGGGAAATAAGCTGGGAAAAGGACTTGTTTTGTTAAGAAGGTGCTGGTTTGGCACTGATGCGTTTAATTGAGCTGCCACAGGGAAATCTGCGTTTCCAAAGTATCTGGAAACATTAATGGATAACTTAAAGCCAGAAAAGCCCCTCAAAGCCAAAAATCCAGCCCTCCTGAAGGAACATACAGTGTGCCGACGGGGAAGGTCAGGTCTGGGTAGGGAATCGGAGCAGGGAGAGAGCTGAGACGCTGTGACTGAGGTGAGAATACGGCCCCGGCACCTTGCTCCCTGCCAGGGGAATTTCAGTGGGATACAATCTGCATCCAACACACAGATCGGGCTAGCAGGCAAGCCTGGGGCTCCCACGGCCCGGCTCCCGGCTCTGCCCCAGCCGGCGGAAGGCTGAATCCGGCCCTCACAGCCCGGGTTCTGCCGTGCTGGTGCAGCCCGTGACCCCTGCGACGCCGGCTGCTAGGCTTCAGGTCTTCTTCATGCTGTGCAGAGGTGACTTAAGCTAAGGGACACAGCAGGGGAGTCTCCCTGCACCCCCAGACTCACTCAGAAAACAGCTTGGAAAGAGGAAGAGAGGAGGAAACCCACCTTTTGAGTCTAGGGAGCTTTGGGGGTTGTGGAGCGCTCTCCTGGGAGCATCCCCGGCTTCCCGCAGGGCCCAGACGCCCCAGGACTGGGCTCTGCCAGCAGCACTCATCCTACGTGGCTCCCCTGACTGCCTGAGCCGTGGTCATGGGAGTCACGGCTCCCCTTAGGCAACTACCGGGCCGCTGGAAGCAGGAGGTAAGCAGCCAGGCGGACCACTGATGCTCCAGCTCATTTTGCTGCAAGACCGGGAGAGCTGAAGCTGCGGGTGTGAGCCTGGGTGACACCAGCTGCCGGAGCCAGGAGCTGCCCTGCAGCAAGCTAAAGCTCAGCAGCTGCCACAAGAGAAGAACTGATGCTCGACCCTACACAACCTGGCTTAAGTTTCTCATACTACAGTATTTCTGCACACCCCTCCATGTGAAACTAGGCAAGGGAGGGAAGCAATGGCCAAACCCCCTCCAGCACCGCAAAACTTGAGAGAGGTTATTTTTAGGGTGTGTGTTTTCTGCCCGCCTTCCTCTCAGCAGTCAGATGGATGCCCAGCAGCACACGGACAGGGCTCGTGTCTCAGCGCGGCTGCTGTGGGGACTGCACCTTTCAGAACTGACCAGCCGATTCAAACTGTTTTCCAGGCTTTGCACCTCATTTCTACAGTCCACACTGGTGCCCGCCAAGGAACGGGGCAAGAGCATACACACCATGCTACAGAAGTCTCCAGCGGAGACATCATCTTCACACAGCAACCTGTCCCATTCCCTCAGGCTACCAGGCTGAAAGAACAGCGCCTGAAGATCCTCACCCAGCATCACTTCAATTCCGAGGGCAGGGAGGGAGCCAAGAGCTCTCTGGAGCTGTGCTGCTGAGACAGCTTGCGTTGTTTCCCCGAGCGGCTCATGCCTGCCCTCCAGCCTGCCCACCTCCTGGCAGAGGGGACAGTGCTCAGAGAAGGCTCCTCAGTAGCTGCAAGACTGAAAAGAGTATTTGCAGGAGAGCTGGCATTGCCACTGGGGTACAGGGCTCCCCAGAGCGGCAAGTCTGGCTCCCAGGCAAGGTTAAAGTGCAATTCTACTCTGAAAAAAATGCCCTAGATCCCCTGGCACCTCAAAACCAGTAGGAGAGGTGGTGTACGTACCGGCAGAGACCAGCCAGCCTGGTCTCAGGGTGGTTTTCATATCACCTATAATCAGATTGAGGACAAGGAGGAACGTTGATGCATAAATCAGGGGGGAGACCAGCTCCCTTTCTGCGTCACCAACGCTGCATGGCCTGGCTGGAAAGGAAGCAATGGAAGAGACAGACACAGGTAGGCTTGTGACTGCAGAGTGGGGCACACAGGGCTGTTCTTTGGAGAAAAGGCCATTTTCTAAGTAGAATGTCACTTTAACCTGCGCTCTGCGGGCCCGTGTGACCCCCAGCCACATCACCAACCATGGCTGGTGTCCATCACTACACACACCCCACGACTATCAAAGCAGGGGCCAAAATTCAGGAGAGGGCAATTGCAAATCAACCTGCGGCCAAGCACCTCTCCCACAGCCAGGAGAGCTGACTCAGAAAGGAAATCTACCACCACACATCGAAGCTCCACTTCTCACGCAAGCACCCAAGAAATAACCAACTCCGGCATCCCCAGCAAGCATGGGTTTTCCTCCAGACACAGGCTGAGTCATTACAGTTCTGCGGGCACAGAAGGATCAAGGGGAAAGCCCTCTTCCTCAAGCTGACAACACTTCAGTGGTGACCACACACTGAAGTCCCACCAGCTCTGAGGACAGACGCACTGGCAGCTGCCCCCACAGCCTGGGTGCCCCCAGACACTGGGGGTGCTTCCCCGCCAGCCATGCTTTGGTTTGCAGATCGAGAAAGGCAGCTTCCCATTTGAATTCGTGATCTGGGTTTGCTAAGAGCATGGCTGCAGAGGAGAGGCAGCTTGGAGACGCCTGGGCCAGGGCAGCCTCTCCCCCTCCCTCGGGCAAGCTCACACTCGGCTGTGGAATCGCATCCTGTAGAGGCGGTCCCGGACGTACTGCTCGCTGTCCACAGCCACCTGGCTCAGCCAAATCACCCTGCTCTCGGAGACGTCCTCCTTCAGCTTACGCTTCATCAGAGACACCGACCCTGGCTCCTCGCTGGGTTGAGGGCCCCTCAACAGCACGTAGCAGGCATGGCGGCTCCGCTCGAACAGCGCGGCTGTAATGCAGAGCAGAGGGAAAAGCCCAGCCTAAGGTCTCTGTGTTCAGACTGGCCACCAGACCCAACACCACACACCCATGGAGTCCAGGAGGTACCAGAAGGCCAGCGTCCTCCTGCGCCTCCTTGCTGGAGGGAGAAGAGGACTTACCACTGAATGCAATTATTTGGTCCGTGCTATTGCGGAGCTCCAACAGGACGTTAGTGTAGGAAGGATGGAAAAGATACAGCTTCTGGAGAGGAGCTCTGGATCTCTGCAACCAAGAGGACACTATCAGGACACGGACCCTCACGCTATCCCAGAGACAACGCCAGCACCAGGCTCAGCTATTACTCATGCTCGACAGAATATATCCAGTCGGATACTTGTCCGCATCTGCCCAACTCGCCCTGTCTGATGCCACTAGAAATAGTGTTGGGATTTTGCTTACTCCTTGGTGCTCTCCTCCCCACCCCAAGCTTCCCGCAAATAGCAGGCCTGTCTGCTACAGGCAGGAGACAGATTTTTGCCTTAGGGCTGGTAGAGTTAGCGAGGAAGCTCAGCTGGTGCTCGGGCATCCTCCAAGACACAACCTGCCACTAACGCTGCCAGCCACTGCCCCAGAGGGCTCTGTCACACAGCTGAGCTGCACATCGAGGCTGCCAGAGACCGCCTTGGCGCAGAGAGAGGATATTCACGTGGCCAGGGGGAGGTCGCTGTGTGCAGTACTGCCGGGGGGGGCTCCAGGCCAAACAGCAGCAGATTCAGAAGTACCAAGCCGGCAGCCTCTCGCCTCACCTACAGCACCACAGCAAGGCAGGGCTCTGGGCAATCCAGTGGCTTTGTTCATAGAGCCACCAAGTCCTTTTTCTCTACGTAGCCAGGCTGAGGATGACAATGTTCAGTTTTAGCACTCTCACTCCCAGAAGGACATTGAGTGTGTCCAGAGAAAGGCAACAAAGCTGGAGAGGGGTCTGGAGCCCAAGGCCGATGGGGAGCAGCTGAGGGAACTGGGGGTGTTCAGCCTGGAGGAGGCTGAGGGGAGACCTGATCGCTCCCTAGAACTGCCTGATAGAAGGGAGGAGAGCCAGGGGGTTGGTCTCTGCTCCCAAGTAACAAGCAATAGGACGAGAGGAAACAGCCTCGAGTTGCACCAGGGCAGGTTTAGATTAGATATTAGGAAAAATTTATTCTCCGAAAGGGTTGTCAGGCACTGGAACAGGCTGCCCAGAGAAATGGTCGAGTCCCCATCCCTGGAGGTATTTAAAAGCCGGGCAGATGAGGTGCTTAGGGACATGGTTTAGTGGTGGACAGGTACAGTTGGACTCGATGGTCTTTTCCAACCAAATGATTCCATGATTCTATGAAAATCTATTGGTGCCACCACCAGCTGCTAGCAGGGACATCGCTATAGACATTGTGAGGACCCCATACAGACCAGATCACGCTCGGATGTCTGCCTGCTTCTAGCAGACCAGGCTGGTCAGCGACCAGTGCAAGAGGCTGCGGCATTGGTGGCACAGACAGATATGAATGTGAACTCTGGGAAAAGGGGGTGGCTCCACGCAGTTCTGGCCCAAAGTCTGAAGAACAGCAACCATTCAGCAACACTACTCACCGTTTCGTTTCCTGCCGCCTGGTATTCACCCCAGATGAGGAAAGTGGACCGGTGATCAGCGGTAGAAAGTGTGGCTGGCCCAGGGCTCTCTGCTCTCGAGTTCAGCTTCAGGTCCCACTGGACTGCTCCAGATCCACTCTCAACAATCATAACCTAGCAGGGAAGAAAGAAAAGGAACTCCTACCAAAGAGCTCTCACAATCCATGAGAGAGAAGTCAAGTCAGCTGTCTCTATCCCACACTTCTATGGGAACAAGTATCTGACACATGGGAGGATGAGGAAATACTTGAAGCTGAGCATCAGAGAGCTGTGAGACCTGGGGCAGGCCATGTTAAAGTCACAAATTTTGCAGCTATTTCAAGGGGTTCAAACCTCCATCATTGAAGCCTCTTGCTGAGAAGAGAATTAAAGTGCCTGAGCTGGCTTCAGTAATCTGTTGAAAGAGATCCTTTCCCAGCCTAAAGCTTCCTAAAATCAGCCAGAGGAAACATACCCCACCAGCTGCCCTTGACTCAATGCATGCTTG
>NW_009258782.1:37704-38082 GCF_000687185.1 Egretta garzetta | reverse complement strand
GTTGGGTCCAATTTCACTCTCAAGGACAATGCCAAGAACATCAGGTTTGTAGTAACCAAGCAGCGGTTCACTAAGGGAGAGAAAGAGAACGGACAGATCGTAACACACCCTGACAGCTTGGGCATACCTTGTTTTTTCAGAGCGGCCTCTATTCTCCCAACAGCTCTCCCGGTAGGAGACTCGCCTGCTACGGTAGGTTAACCTGGTACCACTCCCAGCTCTGAGCCCAGCCCTAAGGCAGCCAAATTGCAGCAGGCACAAGAATGAAGAATCAAAGTTTTGGGCTCCTCTGTTGTGAAGTGGCACCTGACATTTTCTAGCAGAGGCCACATAATACAACAAGCATGATTCAGATATGACCACAGAGCAGGCTTTTGT
>NW_009258782.1:21801-37688 GCF_000687185.1 Egretta garzetta | reverse complement strand
GCGTCTGCTGGGACACCGCTGCTGCTGGGAGGCTGGAAATACCTCATTCAACCCACATTGGTAACGCTACCTCACAACACGGGACACATTGAGGGTCCACAAAGTCTGAAGATTTTGTGCATTGATCAGCGCAGCCATCTCCGAGTTTACGACCAAGATGTTCTCCCGTGATCGCCCAGGAATTTTCGCCAGGTAACGAATGTCTCCAGAGCTGAACAAGGACAGAGAAAGGATTATGCTTTCTAGACTGTGGATGGTTTTATTGTGGGGTTTGTTTTTTTTCCCTGCACAGTAAATGCAAACAGGACACCCCAGTCTGCTTTCCCTCCTTTCCTGTGAAACCCTGACCAGGCCGTCGACACCAGCCCTCTCCCCGAGCTTTGGATCTGCTCCTAGTCCAAAAGCCAAGCAGCTGGGAAAGAACAAAGCCACAGCAGGCCACCCTGTCAGGAACACCGGTAACCTCCAATCCACCAGCAACCAAGACATAACCTCGCACCTGAGAAGGGATAAGCGGTGCGTGGTGCTGTCAATGTTCTTCTCCCAGTGAAGATCTTGCTCAAGGCTGGGAAGCTTAATTTCCATCCCAGTTGCTGCACTGTAGAGATCTTTCAGGGAATATGCATAGAGAGAGTTTTCTGTAAAAAAAAAAAAGCAAGAATGAGGGAGATGAGTTATCCTGCCCTTGCTCTGAACTCTACGATTTTCCAGATCTGGCAGATCAACTATATTTTTAGGGCTTGCATCAGAGAGTTGTAGTGGTATTTTGAGACTCAAGCCTGCTTTTGAATGCTTTTAACATCTTATCTGTTCATAATCCAAGTGTTCCACAGCAATCGTTCACTATAAATGACTACTTAAATCTTACATTCTCAACATTTTTCAAATAAAATTACTACAGTACATGACAAACCTTAGTTTAAGCAGAAGCCCCCCCCTTTCTCTTGGCCTTGAATAGCTCTTTCACCAGGTGAAAGCACGGCACAGCTTTTAAGAATGCAAAACCACTCTTTTGGACAACTGTTTAGTAATCCTGATTTCACAGTTATAATCACTCTTTCAGACTGAATTCACAAAGAGAACTGTACCTGTATAGAAAAGGAAGTAGGAGGAGTCTGGGTTCAGCCTGATATAGCGAGCTTTGCCATCCACGTTCAGGCTTTCAGTGGAGCCGATCTGTTTCCCATTTTTTCCTGAATGGATGAAGGTCTTAATCTACTCAGGGAAGGGATTAAAAAAAAAATAAAAAGGTTGAAGCTGGATCGCACTGTTACTGCTCCAACTTGAGTGTTTTCCAAAGCTTCTGAGCAGCTGGTACTGAACGGCAGCTGAATGGGAAAAGCATAAGCACAGATGAAAAGCGTCTCCCTGATGTTGGAGGTGTGGGCACGAGTTAGATGATCCCTCTGCTGTGAATACTTTTGCAAGTTTGAAAAGCACTTCCAGCACAGCCACTTGCCCTGAGATTTTACTGCTTCTGCCAACCACCTCCCCTGCAGGCTGGGCCCGCCAGGCAACAAGCCCCAGCTCTGCTAAGGAATGGGTCTGCTAATTCAAGCCCACTGAGCAGTGACAGCAATGGAGAGGGACCTAAAGGCAGAAACAAAGCAGCATATGGACACAGGGAAAACTTGACTTCACACGTAGCTCTGCTAAATATTTTAAGTGCCCTAATCTACTCCTCCTAAGGCCGACATGAGTTCAAGGGGATAAAAGAGCTGACAGATTTCTTTATATTCTTTGTGCAGGATAAGAGAATCCACTAAAAACATTTCACCCAGGAGAATAAAGGCTAAAACCAAGATCAGATTCAAATGCAACAGTCACGGTCTGCGGAGAGCAGTGCACGCTAGGGAAAGGAGAAAGATCAGATGGGGAGAAACAGCATCCATCAGAGATGCTGAGTCAGGTAGGAACCCTTTCCTCTTCCTTGAGAGGGAGAAACTGGGAAAGAGAAGGAAATCTGCTGCTCTCAAAGTGAATCTGGAGTCTGGCAGGTGAACAAGGGACAGAGTTTGCCGGGGAGAACAAAGAACACATCTGGAGAGGGAGAGCAATGCATCCACCAGCTGTTCCCAGCCTCCTGCACTGGGAGGAGACACATACCAGCTCTTGTAGATCAGCTTCACCTTTACTCACAGGCACTGGTCCAGCAGCTGCCCTGGGACAGTAACAGCCAAAGGTATTCATCCAGCGAGTGAGAACACACACCGCCTTGCTCACTGCATTGCTTAATACCTCTGTGTGCGGCTACAGGCGATGCATCCTGAAAAATGTCCCATTTTCCCAGCTGTATTTGTGCTGAGGGGTGCAGCAGGTAGGGGTCCATTAGACACTCAGGAAAAGCCGCCATCTAAACCCCCTGCACACAGACCCTTCCCCACAGGCTGCTCAAAGCTCTGCCATTTCAGGAAACAGCAGTATAATGTAACATTCGACTTCAGCCCTTCTTAGGAACAAAGCTAATGTACCCAAATTCTGACTCTCCCTTCCAACAGCAGTGCCTTTTTCCAAGCTGCAGAGCTCCACTCAAGCTCCGTACATTTTGCGTGCTTTCTCAGAAAAGAACATACTTTTAGTGGAGTTGACAGAGTGCTTGCCAAGTCCAGAGGGAGGAAGGGATTTCATACCAAGATAGCTAGAGAGGTTAAATGGAAAACAAATCAAAAGGCAGTCTTGCAGAACAGAGACTACATTCAAACATTTCTTGGCTGCCTAAGATTAAAAAAAGAAAAAAAAGTCTTGAGATAACTGGGATAGCAAAAGCAAGGAGGAAAGAAAACAGAAGAGAAACGTAGGAGTCGGAGAGGATAGAATTTCTGATGACTCTGGCAACAACAACGTCTTGGACAGCAAAACCCTATTTGCTTATGGAGTGCTGTGGTATGAGGGCACAGGGCTCCCACTCCTCCCATCAGACTTGCAGGGAACCGTAACTTTTGTCTGCTTGAAACAGGACAGCTTGTGCGTGCAGATGATGCTGTACCACTCAATCACGGATGCAGGTGTTTTAGTATAAAACTGCTTTTAGTTACGTGACTTTCCCCCTCTAAGAAACGGGAAAAGCAATACTGGAATGGAGACAACATACAACTAACAGCTACTTCACTAAATGAACCCAAGGCAGAATTAACCAGCGCAGTGACACTAGGAAGAGAGCCGTGCAAAGCAGACCACAGGCAGAGATAGGAAAGGTATCAGAAAAGGGCAGTGGTGGTACGAAAGTGCTGGCTGTCAGCTGTGCTTTGATCTAAGAGCCAAACCTGTCAGGGTTAGTTCACTTCCACTTCTCTGAGCAGAGTCCCAGAAAACTGCAAGCTCATCTCGCCCAGGCTCACTCCATGCAGAGCCCAGGAACACGCAGTGAGGAGTGCAGACTGAAAAGGGGGAGGGATGCCTGGCCAGCTTTTTTCTTTTTTTTTCTTTTTTTTTAAAACTATTAAACACTTGCATTGATTTGGGAGTACACCTCTGCAGGGTGGGAAAGAACCTACCCCAAACCCGCAGACATCAGAGGCCTCTGGGCATTTCCTCTTAAGACTACAAAATCAAAATAAATAACATTCCTGCCGTGCCCTGTGGTCCGGCCGCTGGGTTTATCACAGCTTCAGACTGACATACCTTATCTCCTGTAGCAATAAAGATTATCAGGTCCTGAACTCCATCACTGTCCACATCTGGAATCACTGACACGGGAGTCAGCACAGTATAATTAGCTCCAAAGTCACTGCTCTGTCTCCACTGAACCTTCCCTAGAAGACAAAGTTATTGGGAAACATTCACTAAAACGTACTTTAGGTTGAAAGGCTTTTAACGCCCCAGCTCCTCGAAGTACTCTGCAGCAGCCAGCCATTTGCAGCCCATCAGCACCACGAGCCAGCCACATTTATGCTCACATTTATGCTCACCACCAGGTACTTCGTTGCATTTCAAATGAATCCCAGGATCCACAATTCCAACTTATATCAGAAAGTAATTCTTGCTGCCTGCACAAATGCATCCTAACATCCTGGGCACAAAGAACAGACAGCTTTCCCGGTGCCTCAGCTTAACAAGCTTCCCAGCATGATCACGGCATGGAGAATTCTTTTTTTGTGATCTAAAATCTTGCTGCTGTGTATTTAAACCTGCGCAGGCATTTTAAGACCATAAAGCAGCTGAATTCTGACCACAGCGTTGCAGCTACTCCCAACAAAACCTTTTTTCGCTGCAACTTGCCTCCTGCAGATGTTCCTGCAGATGTTCCATGCTGAGGCGACCAACCGCAACGCAGTTCCCATCCCACCTCTCCCGTGTTCAAAGAACATGCACAGCACGTTCAAACTTGTCTGTAAATAGAGGTAGCAGAGCTTTGGTTTTTAAAAAATGGTGTTTGTGTGTGTGCATGGAGTTTCTCTTCAACAGCTCCAGGCCAGCTGGGTGACTTTACTCCACACACTCTACCCAGGGTTGCTGCTGGCCACTTTCCAGTCGCTGCCCAGTGGAATCTGCAGTGGAATTTGGTGTGTAGGGGAGACTGGTGGGTTTTTCTCTCTTTAAGGAAGGCTTAAGTGACTAACTAGGTGCTCAGAGGGGAAATGCTTACCCTCCCCTTTAAACAGCATCACAGACAGCAATTATTATTTCAGTAATCATCTGTTCTTTGTCAGGAAGGCAGTTGTAATGAAGTCCAAGGAATTATTACCTGATGCTGCCTGCAATAACTTAAGAAGGCAGGCCGTATTTCCTGTAGGATTCCTCCAAAGCTTTTACTGAAACACCGAAAAAAATACTTGGATTTGTTACTATGACAACAGATGTGAAGTAGAAGAGTGCCCCTAGGAAATCATGGGAAGGCAAAGAATTTTATCCCCGAAGAAAACAAGCAGGCAAAGGAAGGAGAGAATTTAAATTTTAAACAACTATATCCTAGCTTCAGCGCAGTCCAAAGCTACACCAGTAAGACCAGGCTGATGAAATCCGCACTTCAATGCATAAGACTCCATTCTTTGCTGGTTAGACAGTGGATATAGATTTGGAGGAAGCATCTTACTCTTTTAAAAGAGCAGTCTGACTTAATAGAATCATAGAATGTTTTGGGTTGGAAGGGACCCCTAGAGGTCATCTAGTCCAACCCCCCTGCAGGAGCAGGGACACCGCTAACTAGATCAGGCTGCTCAGAGCCCCGTCCAACCTGGCCTGGAATGTTTCCAGGGATGGGGCCTCCACCACCTCTCTGGGCAACCTGTTCCAGTGTTTCACCACCCTCATTGTAAAGAACTTCTTCCTTATATCTAGTCTAAACCTACCCTGGTTTAGTTTAAAACCATTACCCCTGGTCTTGTCACAGCTGGCCCTACTAAAAAGATTTTCCCCATCTTTCCTATAGGCCCCCTTTAGGTACTGAAAGGGCACAATCAGGTCTCCCCGCAGCCTTCTCTTCTCCAGGCTGAACAAGCCCAACTCCCTCAGCCTGGCCTCATAGGAGAGGTGCTCCAGCCCCCGGATCATTTTTGTGGCCCTCCTCTGGACCCGCTCCAACACTTCCATGTCCTTCTTGTGTTGAGGGCTCCAGAGCTGGACGCAGTACTCCAGGTGAGGCCTCACCAGAGCAGAGTAGAGGGGCAGAATAGAAAGAGGTAACCATGAGACGTATTCAACACAAAGGACGTGAGAAGCTTTCACGCTCTATCACAACTCCCAAAGAGCATGAACTGTGAATCCAGTCCCCTCCTGCTCCATCAGTGGGAGATGGGACTATTCTGTCCAACATCTAGAGTGCTATGGTGCTTCCTCAGAGCCTGAGGTCAGAGCAGCAGTGCAGCAACAGATGCCAAGATGGAAATGAGACCAGTTCCTAGACAGCAAAGCTAACATGGGTGAAAGGTTGAGGGTTTTTTTGATTTGGTGTTTTTTTTTGGTTTGTGGTTTTGGGGGGTTTTTTTGTCCAAAGGAATAATAAAATTAGGACTTAGATGGCGGAGTTCAGCTCTCACTTCAAGCAGCCGCAGAGGACACAAAGCAAGATTGCTTGCTTCAGGCTGGATGAGGTCCAGATGCTCACAAGCTCTCCGAGCTACAGGCAGGTCTTTTCTACCAAGCAGTGTTAGACCCCTCTTCCCATGCCCTTGCCCACTTGTTTACTAAACACTTGTAAGTTCCTGGCATCCACCATAGAGTGGATGTGAAGAAGTATCCCCTTTTGGTTTTTCTGAACCTATTACTTGATAAAAGAACCATGGAGCAATGAAGAAGTGCGACAGGAAATCATCGCTCCCTGTTCTTCTACTTATCACTCATAATTTTATAGACTTTTCTCCCTGTCACACATTCTCCAAGTTGGGAGTTCTGGTTTATTTAGCGATTTCTTGCTCAGAAGCGATTTCATACATTGTAGTCCCCTTTCTGCCCTATCCCTTAGAAGACCAGCAAGGACCAGAACCACTCACAGGGCTCACAGTGCAGGCTGCTGGAGGATAAGGTAGAGAGAAGGTGTGACAATACGCTTACTCTTGTCCTCTTCTTCAGGACTTTTGCTTCTGGCCCCAGCAGAGGTGGAACACCCAGCTACGGAGACTTTTGCTTTGACCTGGAACAGCTAATCTTAAGCTCTTGTGTCCCAGTTTGCTTGTAAGAGAAACATGCAGGAATGTCCCACACAAACAGAAGCATGCAATCCTACACTTTCCTTCTTGTTTTCTCAGGTCGCTTATTCTGGCAATGAAGAAAGCAAGACTTCACACAGCTGGAATTGATAGAAAAGCACTAACTTTATCAGCATTTAAAGATCTGAACCACATCAGACACTTTCAGATGAGAGCCCTGGAATCTCACCAAGCCTCCAGGAGGATGAATCATTAACAGCTAAAGATTGTTCGACTACCGTTTTTAGCACAATGTGATCTAAGTCAGACTTTGCCACTTTAAATACATTTAGCCTATTTAAATACATTTTATTCTGATCTGCCCTCCTAACCCCCAGTAAAAGTCAGCTACGCTAAGAAACCCCTGTTAACCTACTAAATCACAAAAAGGTATCAAACACATCAAATTCTGGCTTATTCACTTTTCTATCTGAAGCCATTTTTTATCTCCTTTCAGATGATAATCTGCCTACCTCTCCAAACAGGCAGAGGCTAGGCAGCCTGAGAGCCCTGGAATCTCACCAAGCCTCCAGGAGGATGAATCATTAACAGCTAAAGATTGTTCGACTACCGTTTTTAGCACAATGTGATCTAAGTCAGACTTTGCCACTTTAAATACATTTAGCCTATTTAAATACATTTTATTCTGATCTGCCCTCCTAACCCCCAGTAAAAGTCAGCTACGCTAAGAAACCCCTGTTAACCTACTAAATCACAAAAAGGTATCAAACACATCAAATTCTGGCTTATTCACTTTTCTATCTGAAGCCATTTTTTATCTCTTGCTTTTAATTTATCTATGGAATGTTTTCTTACCGTATTGTTGCTGTGACCTGTGCTTTAGCCTGCTTGCTTCTCTCCATGCTTGTGCTATTTCTTTATGGCTGCCTTTAGCTACGTGCCTTTGCCTCAGCAGTCACCCTTCTACACTTTGACCTAAAAGCAACTACTTCATTAACAGTTTATAAATAACTTGTGCTAAAGCCCATTGATGAGGGAAACAGCACTAAAATCTCAGTTGGTACAAAAGCTTTCCAGCTCTGTGTGTGTCTACGCTTCCATCTACACTGGAAATTAAAAGCTACACTAGATTTTCCTCAGACTCCTTAGAGCTGTATCTCTTGCTACTTCTCTCTCCCAAACTTTGGAAAATAGGGTGTGAGGGGCTCAATACCAGATACAGAGGATGGGAACCTAAGCACGCTTCCAAGGGAGAACATGTATTGCTTAGAACCTTCGAAACAGCAACCCCCAAAATAGAAATGTATTTCAAGCTTCATCAGCAAGAAGGACATGGAGGGGCTGGAGCATGTCCAGAGAAGGGCAACAGAGCTAGTGAGGGGTCTAGAGCCCAAGGCTGGTGAGGAATGGCTGGGGGACCTGGGGTTGTTCAGCCTGGAGAAGAGGAAACTGAGGGGAGATCTTGTCAGTCCCAATAACTGCCCAAAAGGAGGGGGTAGCGAGGTGGATGTTGGTCTCTGCTCACAAGTAACGAGCAATAGTATGAGAGGAAACGGCCTCAAGTTGCGCCAGGGCAGGTTTAGATTAGATATTAGGAAAAATTTCTTCCCCGAAAGGGTTGTCAGGCACAGGAACAGGCTGCCCAGGGAAGTGGTCGAGTCTCCATCCCTGGAGGTATTTAAAAGCCAGGCAGACGAGGTGCTTAGGGACATGGTTTAGTGGTGGAATTCTCAGTGCTATGTTAATGGTTGGACCTGATGATCTTAAAGGTCTTTTCCAACCTAAACAATTCTTTGATTCTAAGGTTCAGGGTGCAACAGATGGTCACTGCCCTGTTCCTGGAGAAGCACAGGCACTCTTTACCCTCACCCCGCGTTAGGCAAGTTGATGATGGGTTTTTTCCATCTGTAGGTTCAGAAATTAAGCAAGCTTTCCAGAGGAACCAGGCAAAATCCTGGACTACTGAAGCGGGTGAGTACTTCGCCCAGGTCCTCTCCTTGATGACTTTAAAGTCATAAATCCCTAAAACTCCCACTCCTCTTGCCACTGCAGGCACTCCTAGCACTCGCAGGCAAACGACTGAGAAACATTGCAGGTTTGTGTCCTACCCCGAGAGTATAAAGTAACATTCACAGCTAGCAACTGCTTCTCCTGTTTCAAAAGCTGTTGAAAAGTTGTTCTTATAATACAGTGGCTGGCAGAAACCACCACAACAGAGTCCAGCCTTTGGAACAGAGAGGCTGAGAGAACAGGCGCTTCTCAACAGCCCAGCAAATGGCTCTGGCAAGGTTTTCAAGATAATAAATACCCTGTGGTCATTGTTCATGTACCAGCAAGTCACGTCACGCTGACATCCCCCGCTTCCATGGCCTGAAGGTCCCCAGGTGAGGAAAGCAAGTAGCACCGTCCCCTGTATGGCAGCAGTACTCTGCTTGTCACTCACCTGTCTGCAGGTCAATGGCTGTAAGAGACCCCGGCTTCCCCACGACCAAGCAACCGGGGGCCTCAGCCCCCCCGAGCTGTTTGATGCCACACTCCATCCACTCAATCTCCTCGGCAGCAGGCCTCTCCCAGAGCACTCTGCCGTTCGTGCCAGACACAGCAGCAACGAAGGCACACGGAGAAGGCAGACCTGAAAAGAAGAGATGTCAGAGGGAGCACTACCTACACCTACCTTTGCTGCTCCGCGCCACTCGAGAGCTAGGACTCACCCAGTTCCTCTCCCCACCCAGCTAACCCGGTTTTCTCTCCCAGTCCCATAGCAGTCTCACTCATTAGAGCTAAAGGAGAAAGAACAGCCCTTACTACAAGGCTTTCTGTTTCTGAATCAGCTACCTTCATCCAGGCAGGATCTGTTGAAGCTGCTGGTGCCATTGCTAGCTTTGAGAGCAAAGATGACATCTTGCACTTTGTCTTCGTTCGCATCTTCTATAGCGAGAAACTGGTAGGCCACTGTAAACGAGATCACAAGGCAGGCGCTGGTGAGGATTGCCTCAACCAACAGCAGAGGTAGCTGGAGCAAAACACAAATTCCTACAGACCTACTCACTGCCTCCATCTCTGACAGCGTAACATGAGGACAAACTGGCTTTTGTATTAAAAAAAGCCATCTACATGAGTACCGAGGACTGGAAGTTAGTGCCAAAGGATTTTTTAGATTTGCTATTCCCCGGAGGATTTGTCTTTTTTTATAGCTAAGCAGGCAGAATTTGAACTATGTTGAACAAAGAACAACTCTGGTGTTGGTGTGGGGTTGCTATTCCCAAAATATAAAAAAAAAACCAAAACAAACCAAAACCTCAAAACCCAAGAACCCCAGCCTCAGATATTCCATCTTTCTCACTCTCCACTGTGAGCAGCCTTCTTCAGCTTGGAGTAGCAGAACTTGGGATTTCTGCATTAACGCATGACGCTCCGTCCCCGTGGGTGAGCACTATCTCTGTGTTTACAGCATGACCAACATACACCCACTGCACATAAGATTAAAGAAAAGCTTTCACAGAAGCAAATGCTGAGCCACCAGGGAGCAGTACCCAGGCTAAAGAGCCTACTAAAGCAACTATAAATTTGTGCAATTTATAAAAAAAACAAGATGCAATTCTTCTTCTCCCCTTCCTGTTAGCCATGGGGAAAAGTTAGAAAGTCATACTGACAGAGGAAAAAATGCCTAATTGCCTCCAAACCTCAGCTCAAACTTCAAGGGAATATTTTACAGACCAAACTTCAACAAAGATTTATTCCCAGATACCCTTCCCCATTTTTTTTTTTTTCTAAATGAGGCCAGCCTGCTACCTTGTTAGCACTTCAAAGCAGCATCTAATTTCTCCATCAGATCCTGTAAACACCTCCTGGAAGGCCACTCCAATTATGACGGGCCACTGCTTATCCAGGTCAGGTATTCACAGCTCTCACTCCCAAGGGCGGCATCCTTGCAGGCCTGGCTCCAGATCGCGCTTAGGTAGAGCTCCACAATTCAAATTCGTGGCACATAAAGGAAAAGGACTGTTGGACAGTATTTATTGTGCTACAGCAAGCTCACCTGCATTGTCGTAGTTTCGGAACCATGTTCTTTCTGAAACGGGCCTCTCTGGGCAAGGAATGATAAAGGAGAAAGCAAACACAATTATCAGACACAGAAATAATGAGATGAAGAAGGCAGCCGTGCGCCACCGGGACAGCCGAGACAGTCGCGATGACTGCTTGCTGACAATTCTTCTCTCCACAGAGTTTTCATGGTTCTCTTGAGCTTTTACGTCCTCAGTCTTCAGAGGGTGGATCTCAGCTTCCGAGTCTTTGTTATCCATGGCAGCTCACGCATCCGTATTCAGACACCCTGCTCCCTCTTCACCTGCGACAACGGAAAGAGCAGTTAAAATAGATTTTGCAATATGTCAAAAAACCAACAAAAATATTCTATTGCTACCTGATATTCAGGCTGGAAACATTTAATGGGAGGTGAGCAAATCAGAGTATTGTCACAGAGACAGATACAAAGCGCCGTTGGTACCGGAGGTCTCCCACATGGAGCGATGGGAAGAGACCACGGGATGCAGGAAAAGCACTCTTTCTTCTTCAGAGGAGGAAATCAGCTCTGCGCGACCCAGACAAAGAAGGCTACAGCCTCTGCGGGGTAAGGACTGACTGATCTGTAGGTCTCCCTCAAGAAAAACACGCCAAAAGCTCCTTTTGCTGCAAAGACTTCTCGCCACCTCCTGTTGTGTGTCAGTCTGACTCCCAGCTGGAGAGGCGAAAGGAAACACTCCCGGCCTTTATATCCCAACATAAGTGAAACAAACACCAGCATATTCTGTATAGGAACAAACCAAAGCTATTCAACACCTTCTCATATGAGAAACCACTTGATAAGTTTAGCCACCCAGCCCCGCAGAAGGCAAGAGAGTGATTACTTCCCTCCCCGGAGGAAGAAGGCGGCATGAGCTGAGACTAAAACCGGGCAAATTTGATTTCATCAGAAAGGAAGAAGAGCTAACAACTTCTATTTTAGTTTCTCCTGCTACAAATCGTAATCATGAGCTACAGCTACATTAGACAGAGGGGTTCTGTGCTAATTTGTCATAAAAAGGGGAAAAAAGAAAAAGCCCTAGTCGGTTAGAGAAGCCTGTAACTCCTTACCCACAAACCCAATAAAAATCAATGTTATATACAGTTTCTCTGATAGTACTCCTTTAAAAAAATAGCGGAAGGGAAGAAATAAAGAATAACACATTCCAGTAGCCTTGGAAAAAGCTGCACGACAATGTCATAAAAAGTTATATCAGAGCAAATAAACATGACAACCAAGCCAATTTTCCATGACCGTGCCCCAGCAGTCACGTGCCTGGATTGTCCGCTGGAGCAATTTACTTCTCCAGCAGAAAATAGCTTAAACTCAGCACCAGCACACAACGCAGAGGGCTTGGGCTTTCAACTCCAACAATAACAACAACGGGGCTCATTACATCTCACGTTTCATGCCCGAGTTCATTTACAGGTTCAAAGAAACACAGGATGAGAGGCTCCTTCAGGCTGCTGCGGCTCAACTGGGGCTCTCACCTCCCCGGGTTATCCCTGTCCCACCATAGGGAAGTGCCACAGAGGCCTCTTCTCTTCTGGGTACAAATCAGAGTGGGGACAGACCTACGGCAAGGCAGGGAATGAGCACATGGGGCGAGCAGGACAGCCTGGCATGCTGCTGTCCATCCCCTAGCTAACCTCAGCGCCTGCTGGACTTATAAGGCTGGAGTTACGGAGCACTTACTCCAACCCAAGCGCTCTGGCATTTTTCTACCACGGCACACCGAGTACAAGATCTTGCTCCAGACAATTTAATTCAAGCTGCACAATACCATGCAAATGCAATTAAATCAATAATGTAGAAGTTGTATCTTATTCCAAAGATCTTAACTCCAAAGACCTCATCTGCCCTTCGCATCAGTCTACCAGCAACACCGGAGGCACCTTCACGAGGCTGGCTCTTTCCAGACCAACTGCAGGCACCTGACAGAGGAGACAGGGGTTGGGAGGCTCCAGATGGAAAGGGGAAGAAAAGGATGAGCTGTGCATTCAGCCTTTCCCCCAGCCCAGCCATCATGCTGACAAGCCAAGCACCGCTCCATTACCGGAGCTGGCTGAGCACCCGACCTCTAACAGGTTCAAGGTACAAGGCTCCAGGCACAGGCTGAGCAAATGATTTACTGGAGCAGAGCAACCACCGCCGCAGCGATGGGGACGGCGGCAGGAATGGGTCACACAGCCTCCCTTGCGATGAGGCAGATGGTGTGCCCATCTCCAGCAGCACGGAGATGTGGATCTTCTCGGATGCTGTGGGAACCAGTGTCCACGGCACGGGCTGCGACAGGGCTCTAGCACAACCCCACCAGCCTCTCCAGCAGAGCCCTCCACAGCCCCCAGTGTGGAGCTCGGAAACCTCCAGGGCAGAGCCAAGTGCTTCCAGCACCTACGAGACTTCCCGAGAAGAACCAAAACCAGGCTTCTCCCTGTGTAGTCCAAAAGGGCCACCATCTTAACGCTGTATGGAAGGCATATTTTTATGACTCACTAGAAATCACGCCACTGTCATCTAGACTGGGATGAGAACAATAAAAAAAGCGGGTAATTATCCTGACAGCCCCGGCAATTCCCCTTCTTTTGCAGCAATGACCCTAGGAGCCACCGATTACAAAAAGCACTCAATGCCTTTAAAGCAATTCTTTCTCTTTTCTTTCAGGCTTTGAATAATGCCCTTTGCACCCCTGCCAGAGCAGAGGCAGTGCCAGAACAACGACCACAAAGGTCAATGGCAAAGACTCAAACAATGCAGGAAATCCCATTGCCCGCCGTTGCCAAAGTACATGCTGGCAGCATGCGAAACGGTCTGAGCTCTGAACAACAAAGAAGTCGGGTAATCAGTTTAATTGAAGACAAGCAGAAAATGATAAGTGTGCATTTCAGATGATTTTACTGTCCTCTAGCAGCCGGCATTTCGTCTCCTGCTGGTAGAGGACACACAAGAATTCATTGGAAAGTTTAACGCATCCAGGTACCTTGCAAGGAAACACGCAATGGCAGGATCGTGTGCTGCTGCATTATTAACACACACTGCATGCACTAGATCTCGTAGCTAGCACCGGCTCTCTGTCTGGGGATGGGAGGCCTCACCATGAGAAAATATGGGAAAAAGACTTCATAGAAAAGGAAATAATTAGAAACCGCATGCGGCAGACCCAGGCTGAACCCACACAGCCCAAGGAGCGCTGCAGTACAGCCAGGATCTGCATTTGCTGGTGCGTGCACTTCCATCGCTCCTCAAGCTTTAAAGGCTACTTCCCCCCAGCAACGGGATGAGCTAGGAGCAGTCCCCGATCAAAGCCAAGGAGGAACAAATACCCTTTCCTGTCCCACAGCAGCAACAATGCGGCGCTCAGGACAAACACAGCTTTACTCACCTTCGTGGGGCAGCACCGACTTTCCTCCTCTCCTGAAGCTACAGCGCAAGATTTACAGATCTCTTCTGAATCAAACCAGTGAAACTTGTGCAGCCAGCAGCTAGTGCCAAGCCACAGCTAAATCCAGGAGACAAACTATCATTACCAGTCAGCTAGAACTGCCTGACAAGCACAGAGAACCACATACAGTCAGGTGTATGAAAACTGGTGACCAAAACCATTTAAGTACCAGTGTGATGGAAGGTTTAACTCATTTTCCAGCCATAAACCACCAAACTACAGCATCTGTAATCTCACCAGGCACCAGTTCTTCCTGGAAAATTTCTAGCAATAAATCATAAGTTAGATTTGATGTTCAACATGTCTGCATTTTCCACAGAATGACGAAAGCAGATTCTATCTGGCCATTTTAGGAACCCAAACACAGCATTTGGGTGTTTTGGTTTTGTACCTTTTTTGTTTTAAGCACCTTACAGGTTTCCTTCCTATCAGCCAGAAATTGCTGAGGCCCCAAGATAGTGACAAAACAGCTTCCAAATTTTGCTCTGAACAAGAAGCAACGATCCCTTCACAGCTGTCTTCCATGAGCAGACTGATCAGTTTTGATCCGATGTATGGCACGGCACTGCAGCAAACCTGTCGGGCAGTCACCTGCTGCAACATCAAGACATTATTGGGTCATTTTTTCCCCTTTTCTGCAGTCCCACTTACACCAGGGTCCAACCACGAGGAAGTAACATGTAAGATTTTCCCCAAATGAGATTTTCCTTTCCAGATACACTCAGACTGCACCATGTACACAAGCTTACAGTTTTGCTGGGTCATCTGCAGCTCATAACTCTCTCTGGATATAAAGTTGCGGCCATGGGCTGGTAGAGAGAACTGCCTGGAGAAGACCGTCCCCTTCTGCTCCTGCTCGTGTCCTTACGGTTTTTGTAAGGACACGGTTTGTAACCCAGACCACACCAAAGACAACGCAGGCACCCGGCTGGGAGCAACACCCACATTCTGCTGCCACAGCTGGCCTTTTCCCTCCCCTCACTCTCGCTATTTTGCCTCCGTTAACAAAGGTCTCTTCAAAATATCAGGTTCTTCTTAAATGACACTTAACCCCCCCAGTGCAGACACAACACGTGCCACAGAGCATTCACAGCAAGTGAATTAGAAACCCCTCCAGAGCACAACCAAACAGGTGACGCATCTGTCATTTGTGGGAGAAAAGTCCTCTTTTCCAGTTCTCACTACAGTCAGGCTTCGGGCAGAGAAACTCCATCTGTTTAGTGAAGGGTAAAAACCAATCCAGTTCTTTTTGCAAGAGAGTGATGGGAAGAGCAAAGCTCTCTAAGATGAAGAACAGCATCAAAGCTGCAAAGCTGCGTGGAACTGGTAATAGGTTAGGCCAGTAATAACAACCGAGCAGCAGAAACGCGTGCCATTTATCATCCCAGAACTTACAAGCTTCGCTGGATCCAAGCCACTCGCCCTCACCGGCTGCGGCAGATCCCTTGCATCAGCCCCAGGAGCTGTAGCTCGCGAGCGGTTTGAGTCGCTCACATCAGAGACATCCCCACCTCATCCACGGGGCTCCCCCGCTTGTGCCAGGGGCACGGTGACTTCTCCGCACCGCCAGGCGTTTTACACAACAGGGACCTCGGTGCATGAGAACCCTTTAGAAGAGGTCGTGGTCGTTTCATGTAGGTTTATTAAAAAGACAAAAAGAAAGTACATTTTTTAAGCGGAGCACTTGTACCACGGATCACAAACTCCATGCTGCCCAACAGGTCCTCCCTGCACAGCCCAGCAGCAGGGAACAGCCTTCCTCCAGCCACTGTTGTCCTTGTCCGCTACATCCCGAACA